>NC_056750.1:674009856-674346439 GCF_019279795.1 Protopterus annectens | reverse complement strand
AGGGGAAATTGAACTCAGCTGTCCCAAAAATGTGATTAACCACAGTTACTTCATGATTTAACAAGGGGGGCAATTACTTTTTCACATAGGACCATGTAGGTTTGGATATTTTTTTCCCTCAAATAAAATCAAAACTTAAAAACTGCATTGTGTGTTTACTTGGGTTATCTTTGCCTAATATTTAAATTTGTTTGATGACCTGAAACATTTAAATGCGACAAATAAATCAGGAAGGGGGCAAATATTTTTTCATTGCAGTGTAGTAGAATTAGCAAATCATGATGATGATGTTGTGACCAGCAAAAATCAGATGGCCATGTGATCCATAAAAAACAGTAACATTTTAATCAATATTACACAAAAATATTCCATTTTCATGTACAATCTATACACAAAAAAAATCAAACATTCAATATACTGTGCATTCCTGCTTAGGTGCCAATTAATACTGTAACTGCATACACAAATAGATGAAAAGATATTAAACAATCTGTAACCAACAAATACAGGAAGCAGTTCATTTATTTTTCTCAATAGCTACCACATTCATCCAAATTTTCATAACCGTATGGCACCATCTAGCTCCTCAAAAAAATACAATTAAAATATCCAAGCCCTGGTTTATCCACAGGGCCCAAGTTAATGTTTCCTCTTCTCATTTAATACTTTATGATTCATGTACTGTTAATCCTTCCACCTTAACTACCGACCTAGAAAGGTGCAAGAGACAGTGTGCTGTTTAAATGAAGTATTGGTTGAGTCCTGGAGTTTCTGGACTGAATGGTATATTTTATTCTGCCCACCTAGTTTAGGGTCACATAACTATTCCTGGGAATTTTTCAATATTGTTTGGACTGACTCTATGGAAACGGCCATGAAATGTTACTTGAAGATGCCAACTTCAGACCACACCTTATATGTGATGAGCCTATTACAAAATGTTACGTATGTTATGTCTTTTCAAACAGCAGCAATGAACCAGGAAATAATACGCTGTGGTTAAGGGACACAGAAGGAAATGGCAATGCTTGTTTTTCACTGTTTCAAGACTTGACGTTCAATTCTAAAATGCTAAGATCTGCAGTATGGAACAGAAGATTACTAAAGGCATATTTGTAAGCAAATATGGCCACAAAAAGGCTCTGAGTTAATGGAGGGCCAGTGGTTAGTATGGACAATACTGACTTTATTAAGTTGAAATCAAACATTTAAGTTTGAGGTTGCTTTTAGAGCTTTGGTGAACTACTATATGTGAAAGCTGCCAGCCTAGCCAGATAGAATTGTGCAGATAATTTTATCAATTGTAAATATGAATGTTGAATTAGAAGCTTGTTTTCTTAAATGAAAGAATATGCTGTGAAATGCTGAACTTGAAACAATGTTGCAACATTGCCCTCTGCTGTAAAGAAAGCCAAGTCAAGCATTTCTTGTCTGTCCTTTGAAATTAAAATTATTTCATTTCTGTCCCTTTGAAGTTAAAATTTGGAGTTGACGAGTCTGGAGTGAAGCATCCTGCCTATTGTTTTAACTTAAGGAATATTACTAGAGTTTACATGTGGAATGTCTTTTATGGCTGTAGTTTCCTGCAGTTGCAAGATAGCAAAAGAATGTAGTATCTGTCAGCCTAGGAACCCCAAGAAAGTGTAAAAATGATGCAATGGGAATCAGGACTGAATATAGCAATTTAAACAGAGAATGAGAAGGCATTACGCATTTTTGTCTTGATTATCCATCTCACAGCACTGTCTCGCTATAAAAGTAAGTTACCTTAGACTGGTATTTTCTTTTAGAAATAGCTAGGAACTAGAAAGATTAGACTAATTGTTTTTCTGTGATGTCATAACTGTACTACTGAATTATTTTAAGTATTTCTGTGTGATCTATGAACTCTTGATTAGCACTCTGTAGTAGAAAGTACTGTCTTGTGGTTTTAATTTATTATTATTAAATATTTTAAAACCTTCCAACTGTGGCTGTTTTATGTAGAGATAATTTAAGCTCTAGAGTACACTGCATATTTATAGAATTTACTGCCCAAGTCACTCTAAATAAGCATTGACTGTTTAGTCACAACTAACAAATCGGATAATACTGCACAGTAATAATTGGACACCCTTTTAAGGGCTTTTGAGTAGCTGATAAGTATTTGTGGGTGGTGGCAAGGGGAACTACCATATAGTCTGGGAGAAAGGGGCACAGCTGGAGAAAGTGTGCCAGCCTTCCCCAGGAGTGTCTGTGTGGTTGTATAAACTCTTATCTGAAAGTGCATGTGTGTTTGTCAGCTACTTGGGCAGGGACGCAAAGCACTAGTTGGACAGAGGGTGCTAGAGGTTTTAGCTTGCCCACTAAGTTAAAATCTGGACCCTAGTGCTGTGCCAGTGGGGAGTCTTATTGGGGACCTGGAGAGCAAGGGAGCAACCATCCTCGGACTGACTGTGATCTCTGTGTGTTCTTATGGGAAATTGCACTTTACTGTGTGTATCTGTTATCCTTTCCTCATATGTGAGATGCCCTCTCTGGTGTGAGTGGTGAGGCTTGAGGCTCCTTGATTGCTGGGCCTGGGCATGGGAGTCTCACTGTAAACAAAGGAAAATTTTTACAACTTCTTTATTGTAAATTATAAAGCTGCAGAACATGCTTAGGACCCCAAATATAAATGTCAAATAGAGCTCCTCATTAGCACTCCTCAAGAAAAATCTTGCTGATTGGATGGGTAATAGGAAATTCACCCTGGGGATCACTTCTGTGGTTCTGCTTGACAGGGGGCACAGGAAAATAATTTTCTTGGGTGGCGAAAGCCAGGGTACCTTTTTGGCTAGGCTTGTATAGGCCCTAGGGCCAATAGCCTAGTACCTACCTATGAACCTATAAATGGACGGAATTTACAAAATGTATACAAATGCATGAGGGTGAATTGGAAAACAGATGTATAGGAACATTAAAGCCTATGAAAATATGTTTAGATGGAAAATAAAAAAAAATGCCTGGTTCATTTGCTAATAGAAGTGATTCTGTAACTTAAGAAAAAGTACAGTTTTGTACCTACCATAAATGTAGATGTCCGATAGGTATGCATCTGCAGTCCTTACATATGGGTTGTCCTGCCTCAGGCAGCCCTTGGTCGCTTGATTCCAAAGTCTGGGTCCGGCGTTGGCTGATGTCACCCCTCTCCCGACGTCAGAGCGCCTGGGATATAAAAGCATCAGCCGACGCCATCTTCCTCAGTTTTTCTTGCCCCAGATGCCAATTGCCCTCTAAGTAAGGCTAAATTTGGAGAGATGGAAAAAATTCCAAACATGAACATCAATAAAAAACAAATACACCATAAAAGATAACCCCAGGTAGCTAAAATGAGGGATATGTACCCATAGTATACCACAGAGGGGTAGGAGGGAGGGAAAACCTGACTGCAGATGCATACCTATCGGACATCTACATTTATGGTAGGTACAAAACTGTACTATGTCCTTCAAGGATGCATCTGCAGTCCTTACATATGGGTAGAATACCACAGCTAAGCTGGGGGAGGGTAGGACCCAAGAGAAGGATGGTGTAGCTAATATGCCCTGCAGGACTGCACTAGCAAAGCCTGCTCTGGATCTGGAATATAAGGGCAAGTTGTAATGCTTGGAAAATGTATGCACAGAGCTCCATGTAGCAGCTTCTAAAATGTCCTTTGTAGCCACCCCTCTTAAGAAGGCTGTGGAGGTGGCTGTTGCTCTGGTGGAATGAGGCCTTATGTTAACTGGCACAGCTTTTCCATGAAAGGAGTAACAGAATCGAATGCAACTTCCTATCCATTTTGAAATTGTCTGTTTGGAAATTGCTTTTCCTTGTACACCAGCAGCATATGCTACAAAGAGTTGGTCAGTTTTTCTGTAAGTCTTAGTTCTGTCCAAGTAGTAGCGCAACTGTCTGTGGATGTCCAAAGTATGCAGAAGTTTCTCTCCTTTATTTTGTGGATTTGGAAAGAAGGTCAGCAGGTGAATAGCTTGGTTCAGTGAAACCCTGGATACCACCCTTTGGCATGAAAGAAGGATTGGTTCTCAAAGAGACTCTCTCCTGATGAAAAATGAGAAATGGCTGAACTGCCATGAGGGCCTGTAATTCAGATACTCTTCTTGCTGAGGTTATGGCCAGAAAGAAGGCAGTCTTCCAAGATAGGAACTGTAGTTCTGAAGATGCTGCTGGTTCAAAGGGAGGGAGAGTTAATTTTTCCAACATGAAGTTAAGGTCCCATGTAGGCACTGGTGGTTTCCTTGGAGGGTTGATGTTTTTTATCCCTCTTAGAAACTGCCTTAGTAGAGGATGAGAGAATACAGGTGGATCAGTGTTGTACTCTGCTGAAATTGCTAAAGCATGAATCTTTATGGAGGAATAAGAAAGGCCATTATGGAGCATTTCAGCCAAGTATTCCAAAATATGTGGAATGCTCATGACTGTCGGATCTTGACCCTTTGTGGTGTTCCAGGTACGAAATCTTTTCCATTTTGCTGAATATGCTTTTCTTGTGGAAGGCTGCCGGGCTTCCATGATGATATCCTGTACCCTCTTGGATAGCTTATCCTGGCAAGGAGTCAAGGTATTTTCCAGGCCGTCAGCTGTAAGGTTTTGAGGCTGGAGTGCAGAGTCTTGCAATTGTGTTGTGTCAGTAGAAGTGGCCATTGTGGTAGAGGCCAAGGTTTCGTGTATGACATGCTCCTTAACAGTGGGTACCAGTGTTGTCTTGGCCAGTCCGGAGCTATCAGAATTACTTTTGGTTGCTCTGTCCTGATCTTCAGTAAGACCTTGGTCATTAATGGCAGCGGTGGGAATGCATATACTGTTAGAGTTTTCCAGCTGAAGGAGAGGGCGTCCACTTTCCATGCTTGAGGATGGTATGTCCTTGTGCAGAATTTCCTCAGTTGATGGTTGTGGTGGGAGGCAAATAGATCTATGTCCGGCCCTCCCCATGATTGTGTTATCTGGAGAAAGATATCTGGGTGCAACATCCATTCATGTGGATCCATGATGTTTCTGCTCAGGCTGTCCGCCAGTACATTGTCTTTTCCTGGTACGAACTGGGAATGGAGCTCTATATTGAGGTTTAGGGAAAGTTCCCACAGATTCATTGCCAGCCTGCAAAGAGGGTATGAATGGGTACCTCCTTGTTTATGTACCACATAACTGTGGTATTGTCTGTCTTTATTAACAGGTGACCTTGGTGCAGGAAGTGCTTGAAGGCCTTGATGGAATGTATAACTGCCAGCATTTCCTTTTGTTTGATGTGCAGATGGAACTCTTTTTGTGTCCATTGTCCTTGAATGCATTTGCCCTCCATGTGTGCTCCCCATCCATGGTCTGAGGAGTCTGTTGTAATGGTTTGGCTGGTATATTGTTTGCTGAAAAGCAGGCCCTTGTTTGATTGGCTTGCTTTTGCCCACCACAGGAATTCCTTTTGAAGGCATGGAATGAGGGGGATCAAAGTTTCTAGGCTGTCACTGTGCTGAGACCATAGACTCCTTAGGTACCATTGTAGTTTCCTCATATGCAGCCTTGCTAGTGGAATCAGAAGAATGCAAGATGCCATGAAACCCAGGGCCTGCAGGATCTTCCTTGCAGTAAGCTGGGTTTGTGTTGTCAGATTTCTGAAGTAATCTGGTAATTGTGCTTGTTTTTCTTCTGTGAGAAAAGCCATTTGGGTGTTTGTATACAGTTTTGCACCCAGGAAAATTATTCGTTGGGATGGAACAAGTCTTGATTTCTGAATGTTGACTGTGTATCCCAAGGCCTGTAGTAGTCGGATGGCATAGTTTAAGTGTTTTACCAGTGTTAGCTGGCTGTCCGCTTGTATGAGGCAGTCGTCCAGGTATGGGTATATTTGAATCCCCTGAAGTCTGCAATGTGCAATTACTGATGCCAGGCATTTTGTGAATACTCTGGGCGCAGTAGACAAGCCAAAAGGCAATGCTGAGAATTGATGATGCTCTGAACCTGCAAGAAATCTGAGGTGTCTTCTGCAACTTTGTCTGATAAGGACATGCAGGTATGCCTCCTTGAGGTCCAGAGTTACCAGCCAAGACCCCTTGCCCAGCATGGGAAGGAGTTGCTGTAAGGTCAGCATTTTGAATTTTGGCACGATGAGGTAAGTATTTAGTGCGGACAAGTCCAGAACAGGCCTCCATTGCTTTTCTTTTCTTGGAACAAGGAATAGTCTGGAATAAAATCCTTGGCCTTGTTGTGTGAGGGAAACTATCGCTTTCATTTGTAGTAGTTTGGAAATTTGCTTGAAAGCTTCTGCCCTTTGGTTTGGTGGCAGGTTTGGCATGCCTTGTCTATTTGGTAATGTATGAAAATGGAATCTGCATCCTTTGTCTATTATTTGCAGTATCCATTTGTCCTTTGTAATACTGTACCAATTTTTTGAGAATAAAGATAGCTTTCCGCCCAAAGGTGCTTCCAATTGAGCCCTGGTTGGCGGGGTCAAAGTCAAGTCATTGAGATGGTCCTTGTGTAGTAGTTGTAGGCCCTGCAGTACCTCTCTGGTTAGGAGGCTGCCATTGACATCCTCTGTAGGAGCCTCGAGCTTGCCCTCTACCTCTGGCACGCCTGTTTCTGCCTCTGAGATCTGTCTGTGTCCGGAAAGGACCAATTCTTAGGCCAATTTCTGCTGAATCTTGGTGGTTGGACCTGGAGAAAATCTTTGACTGTTTGTACAGATTTAGCCTTTTCCTCAAATTTCTTTAAGACCTCCTGAGCCGTGAAGCCAAATAACTTTTGCTTTTCCAACGGAGCATCTAGAAGCTTTGCTTTAACATGATCTGGCAGAGTTTGTTCCTTCAGCCAAGCATGTCTACGTATGACTGCACCTGTCATTGCTGACCTACATGAAGCTTCCAATGCATCATAACCACACTGCAAGAAATGGTTGCTAACCTGCTGGGAGTTATGTACCAGATCCTGAAGTGCCTTGCGATCTAGGGGTTCAGGCGAAGATAGTTTTTTATGCAATTCATCTAACAAATACTCTTGGTACTGTATCATATGGAATTGACAATTTAATGCCCTCATAGAAAGAGTGGAAGGAGTACACACTTTTTTACCCCATCTCTCTAAAGCCCTGGACTCCCTTTTCAGAAGGGAGTGGATTTTTAGTAGTGGTGGTTGCAACCCCTTTAGGGCCCTGGGAAATAGTTTCTGGGTCAGCAGAGTGGCCCTTGTAAAGGAAATGATGCGAGTCTGGGACTCTGTAGTACTTGTCGGGTTTGACAGGAGCCGGAGGAAGGGAGTCAGGGGAAATGCTAGACTCAGAGTACACATCATCAATGACATTTAAAACAGGAGGAATAGCCAAAGGTCTATGCTGAGGTAAATGTAGAAAGGTTCTGGAGTCAGAATATTCCTGGCCCTGCCATTTGAAGTGTTCTCTCAGAGTGAAGGGTCTCCCCGAAGGATAGCTCTTCAGGAAGGGAGGCTGAGGGGATAGACTCCTCTGCATCCGAATCCTCGTATGCCGAAAAAGCCTCCTCCTGGTAGTCAGAGTGATCAGAGCCATCAGAGACCTCCTCTGAGGAGTGGGGATCAGGGGGGTCAACCCTGGGCCTTTTGCTAGAGGTGGTTGAGAGCCCCTGTCCGGATGGGGCTGACAGCCCCTGATTAGGGAGATAAGGTCCTCTGCCAAAGTTAGGATCTGAGAACTAGAAGTGGGTCCCTGAGGAATAACCCTGGGAGGCATAGCTTTTGTGTGTTTAGCAGCTTTAGCCCTGGTAAAAGCATTTATGGACATGGATGCAGGAGGTCTGGCTGCACCACGTGCTGGTGTAGTTTTGTCTAGTGGAATGGTGTCGGAAGCTTCCAAGACACCAGTTTCTGAAGGGAATTCAATAACCGACTCGGCCGGGGCCGAGGCTGTCGGTTGAACGGTTTCAGGGTTCGGAAGTACCAAGGACTCTGTATCAGCCGAGACCGAGACACTCGCGGTAGGCCTAGCCGTGGTTTCAGCCAAAACCGCGGCCCGCGTGTGTCGGTACTTGTCTTTCCGTTTCTTAGGTAAATGTGAAGTCGGGTTTTCCGACGGCATTTTATATGAAAAACTAGCCCCAAAAAACTCCTCTGCGAACTCCGACCGATGTCTAAGAGTGCGTCGGTTGAAGGAAGCACAGGCTGAACAGGCCGAGACGTCGTGGTCTGGGCCTAAGCAGGGGAGGCAGTAAGAGTGGAAATCCTTATGAGGTATTTGTTTCCCACAAGTTAAACAATTATTAACTTTATCTGGTTAAACAATTATTAACTTTATCTGACGTCGACTGAGGCAAGAAAGAGTCCCCAACGGGGTACTTAGCTTGTGAAGTCTTCGGTTAGCTGAATTACAGGAGCTGGCCGACCGGCACTTGCGAACTGCTTGGGGCACCACGCGGCAAGAAAGACTGGGGAAGATGGCGTCGGCTGATGCTTTTATACCCCAGGCGCTCTGACGTCGGGGAATGTGCGACATCAGCCACCGCCGGACCCAGACTTTGGAATCCGGCCGACCGAAGGGCTGCCTGAGGCAGGACAACCCATATGTGATGACTGCAGATGCATCCTTGAAGGACATCACATCATCAATGACATTCAAAACAGGAGGAATAGCCAAAGGTCTATGCTGAGGTAAATGCAAAAAAAGTCCTTAATCTCTTCCTGGAATCAGAGAATTCCTGGCCCTGCCATTTGAAATGCTCTCTCATGGAGTGAAGGGTGTCCCCAAAGGACAACTCTTCAGGAGGGGAGGCCGAAGGAATAGATTTCTCTGCATCGGAGTCCTCGTAGGCCGTAAAGGCCTCCTCCTGGTAGTCTGATAGGGCAGAGTCATCTGAAGCCTCATCAGAAGACTGGGGATCTGTATGCTCAACCCTGGGCCTTTTGTCTAGAGGGGGCTGAGAGCCCCTAATTAAAAAAATAAGGTCCTCAGCTAAGGTTAAGATCTGTGAACCAGTAGTGGATCCCTGAGGAATAGCCTTGGGGGGCAGAGATTTTGCCTGTTTAGCAGCTTTAACCTGAGTGAATGCCTTTATGGACATGGATGCAGGAGGCCTGGCTGCTCCACGTGCTGGTGTAGTTTTATCTAGAGAAATGGTGTCGGATATTTCCGGAGCACCGGTCTCAGAGGGAAATTCTATAACCGACTCAGAGGAGGCCTCCGGGGCCGAGGTTGTCGGTTGTGCGGTTTCGATGGTAGGAAGAACCAAGGACTCGATTTCAGTCGAGACCGAGACACTCGCGGTAAGCCTAGGCGTGGTTTCGGCCGAAACCACGGTCCGCGTGTGTCGGTCCTTGTCCTTCCGTTTTTTGGGTAAGTGAGAAGTCGGAGTCTCCGACGGCATATTGTAACTGAAACTAGCCCCAAAAAATTCCTCTGCAAACTCCGCCCGACGCCTAAGAGTGCGTCGATTGAAGGAAGCACAGGCTGTACAGGCTGAGACGTCGTGGTCTGGGCCTAGGCAGGGGAGGCAGTAAGAGTGGAAATCCTTATGAGGTATTTGTTTCCCACAAGTTAAGCAATTATTAACTTCAAGCATTTGATCTGACATCGGCTGAGGCAAGAAAGAGTCCCCAACGGGGTACTTAGCTTTTGAAGTCTTCGGTAGCTGAAATTACAGGAGCTGGCCGACCGGCACTTGCGAACTGCTTCTGCTTCGGGCACCACGTGGCAAGAAAGACTGAGGAAGATGGCTTTGGCTGACCCTTTTATACCCCAGGCGCTCTGACGTCAGGGTGAGGGCGACATCAGCCGATGCTGGACCCAGACTTTGGAATCCGGCCGACCAAAGGGCTGCCTGAGGCAGGACAACCCATATGTAAGGACTGCAGATGCATCCTTGAAGGACATCATGTACAAACACAACACAAATAAACGAACCTACCCTACATATAAGCACCCCCCCATCCCCCTGCTACTTATGTATACTAATTCTGAGGTCATATTAAAAAGATTAAGACATTAAACCTACCACTACACACATTACATTACCCTCGCACACACACACAACATACGTACAAACACCACCATTCTCAACACTTACACACTCGCCCTCTTACCTACATACACTAAAATCCCTACCAAAATCCCTTAAAATATAAACACTTACCTAAATCTCCAGCTATCCATTAACACAGTGCACCACAAAGTACAGTTTTGTACCTACCATAAATGTAGATGTCCGATAGATATGCAACTGCAGTCATAACATATGGGTTGTCCTGCCTCAGGCAGCCCTCGGTCGGCCGGATTCCAAAGTCTGGGTCCGGCGTCGGCTGGTGTCGCCTCCTCTCCGACGTCACAACGGCTGGAGTATAAAGGCATCGGCCGACGCCATCTTCTTCAGTGTTTCTTGCCCCAGATGCCAGGTGCCCTAATAGGAAGGCTAAATTTGGTGAATGGATAAACAATTGCAGACATGCACAACAGTAATAAACAGATACACCATAGGAGATACCCCCAGCTAATAGGAATAGGGGTAGTGGCCCCATATAGAGAATACCAGAGGGGAAGGAGGGGTGGGAAAATCCGACTGCAGTTGCATATCTATCGGACATCTACAATTATGGTAGGTACAAAACTGTACTATGTCCTTCAAGAATGCAACTGCAGTCATAACATATGGGTTGAATATCATAGCCATGCTGGGGGTGGATGGCACTAAGGAAGGGATGGTGTAGCTAAAATGCCCTGCAGGACTGCCAAAGCAAAGCCTGCTCGGGATCTGGTGTATAAAGGCAGGTTGTAGTGCTTGGTAAATGTATGCAGGGAGCTCCATGTAGCAGCCTCTAGAATGTCCTTTGTAGCCACTCCTCTTAGGAAAGCTGTGGATGTGGCTATAGCCCTGGTGGAATGTGGCCTAATATTGGCTGGCACACCTTTACCATGGAAAGAATAGCAGAATCTGATGCAATGTCCAATCCATTTTGAAATTGTTTGTTTGGAGATTGCTTTTCCTTGTACTCCAGCAACATAGGCTACAAACAGTTGGTCAGACTTTCTGGTGGCCTTAGTTCTGTCCAAGTAGTAGCGAAGTTGCCTGTGTATGTCCAAAGTATGCAGCAGTATTTCCCCCGTTTTGAGGATTGGGGAAGAAAGTAGGCAGGTGAATAGCTTGATTTAGAGACCCCCTGGAAATTACTTTTGGCATGAAAGAAGGATTGGTTCTTAGAGAGACTCTGTCCTGATGAAAAATGAGGAAAGGAGGTACTGCCATGAGTGCCTGTATCTCCGAGACTCTTCTTGCTGATGTGACTGCCAATAGAAAAACCGTTTTCCATGATAGAAATTGTATTTCTGAAGTTGCTGCTGGCTCGAAGGGAGGAAGAGTTAATTTTTCCAAAACAAAATTGAGGTCCCATGCAGGTACTGGCTGTTTCCTTGGAGGTTTGACATTCTTTATCCCTCTTAGGAACTGTCTTAGCAAAGGATGTGAAAACACTGGTGGATCACAATTGTATCTTGCTGAGGCGTGAATCTTTATGGAAGAATATGAGAGCCCAGTATGAAACATTTCTGCCAAGTATTCCAATATCTGAGGTATACTCAGTACTGTTGTATCCTGACCCCTGTTGGCATTCCAGATGCTGAACCTCTTCCACTTGGCTGAATAGGTTTTTCTGGTGGAAGGTCTGTGTGCTTCCAGTAAGATCTCTTGAACTGTTTTGGAAAGAGAGATGGCGGGAGGAATTATGGTAACCTCCAGGCTGTCAGATGTAAAGTTTTCAGGTTTTGATGAACAGTCCTGTAATTGTGTTGTGCTAGAAGCAGAGGCCATAGGGGCAGAGGCCACGGTTTTATCCGAGTTATGCTCAACAGCAATGGGTACCAGTGTTGCCTTGGCCAGTCTGGAGCTATCAAAATGCCTGTTGGTTGTTCTGCTTTGATCTTCAGTATCACCTTGGTCAGCAGTGGTAGAGGAGGGAATGCATAAATTTTTAGGGCATTCCAGCTGAAGGAGAGAGCATTCGTTTTCCAGGCTAGAGGATGGTGGGTCCTTGTACAGAACTTTTCCAGGCGATGATTCATGTGAGAAGCAAAGAGATCTATGTCCGGTCTTCCCCATGCCCTTGTTATTTGTGTGAAAATATGAGGATGCAGCATCCATTCGTGTGGATCCAAGAAATTTCTGCTCAGCTTGTCCACCAGTACATTTTCCTTGCCTGGCACAAACTGGGCTTGTAAATGTATCTTCAGACTCAGGGACTTTTCCCAGAGAATCAATGTTAGTCTGCAGAGGGGATAAGAATGAGTGCCTCCCTGCTTCTTTATATACCACATGACCGTGGTGTTGTCTGTCCTTATTAGCAGATGTCCTTGTTGTAGTGATTTTTCGAAAGTCTCGATTGAATGCATCACTGCCAACATCTCTTTCTGGTTTATGTGCAGATGTCTTTCCCTTGGTGTCCATTGACCTTGAATGCATCTGCCCTCCATGTGCACCCCCCATCCATGATCTGAGGCGTCTGTTGTAATCATTTGACCTGCTTGAGGTCTGTTGAAAGACATGCCTTTGTTTAACTGACTTGCTTGAGCCCACCACAAAAATTCTTTTTGCAGACATGGAATGAGTGGGATTACGTCCTCTAGGCTTTGGCTGTGTTGGGACCATAAGCTTTTTAAGTACCATTGCAGCTTTCTCATATGAAGTCTTGCCAAAGGCATCAGAAGGATGCAAGATGCCATGAACCCCAGGGCCTGCAGGATCTTCCTTGCAGTCAGCTGGGAGAGTTTTGCTAGGCCTTTGAAGTACTCTGGTAACTGCTGTTGTTTTTCCTCTGTGAGGTAGGCCATTTGAGTTTCTGTGTCCAGTTTGGCTCCTAGGAAGAAAATCTGTTGGGATGGCAGTAGTCTTGATTTTTGAAAGGTGACTGTGTATCCCAAAGCCTGTAGTAATTGAATGACATAGTCCAAGTTTGTTATCAATGTTTGTTTGTTGTCTGCTTGTATCAGGCAGTCGTCCAGGTAGGGGTATATTTGAATCCCCTGGAGTCTGCAGTGTGCCACTACTGATGCCAGGCATTTCGTGAACACTCTGGGCGCAGTAGATAAGCCAAACGGCAATGCTGAGAATTGATAATGCTCTGTCCCTGCAAGAAATCTGAGGTATCTTCTGCAACTGTGTCTGACTGGGACATGCAGGTATGCCTCCTTGAGGTCCAGAGTGACCAGCCAAGACCCCTTGCCCAGCATGGGAAGGAGTTGCTGTAAGGTAACCATTTTGAAGTTTGGCACAATGAGAAAAGTATTTAGAGTAGACAAGTCCAGTATAGGCCTCCATTTGTTTTCTTTTCTTGGAACAAGGAACAGCCTTGAGTAAAATCCCTGGCCTTGTTCCTGAGGAGGGACCTTTTCTATTGCTTTTATGTTTAGCAGCTTTGAAACTTGAATGAGTGCCTCTGCCCTTTGATGATGTGGCAGGTTGGGCATGCCTTGTCTTATTGGTAAAGTATGGAAGTGGAATCTGTAGTCTTTGTCTATTAAATTCAGAATCCAGTTGTCCTTGGTTAAGATATGCCAGTTGTTTGAGAATAAGGATAATTTTCCGCCTAAAGGTGCTTCTCTTTGAGCTTTGGTAGGTGGCATGAAAGTCAAGTCATTGTGATTGTCCTTGTGGTGCAGCTGGACTGGCTGCGCCACTTCCTTGATTTGGTGGTTGCCATTGGTGGCCCTTGTAGGAGCCTCGGTTTTGCCCTCTACCTCGAGCACGCCTGTTTTTTTCCCCTTTAAAACTTGTCAGTGTCTGGAAAGGACCAATTCTTTGAAGGCCAATTCCTGCTGAATCTGGGAGGCTGAACCTGGAGGAAATATTTGACTGTCTGAACTGATTTAGCTTTTTCCTCAATGGACTTCAACACATCTTGTGCATTAGCACCAAAAAGCTTTTGTTTTTCTAGCGGTACATCAAGTAACTTTACTTTAACATGGTCTGGCAGTGGCTGTTCTTTTAACCAAGCATGTCTACGTATTACAGCCCCTGTCATAGCTGCCCTACATGAAGCCTCCAATGCATCATAGCCACACTGTAAAAAATGATTGCTAACCTGCTGAGTGTTATGGACCAGATCCTGCAATGCCTTTCTATCAATAGACTCAGGAGAGGCTAGCTTTTTCTGTAAATCATCCAGTAAAAAATCCTGGTACTGAAACATATGAAAAAGGCAGTTAAGTGACCTCATGGCAAGGGTGGTAGAGGTATAAACTTTTTTGCCCCATCTCTCTAGGGACCTTGCTTCCCTATCCACTGGCAGTGGATTCTTAGCTGAGGAAGAAGCCACTCCTTTGGGGCCCTGTGAAATAGTTTCAAGATCCACAGAGTGGGCCTTAAAGAGAGGCTTGTGAGTGTCAGGGTCCCTGTAATATCTGTCTGGCTTGACAGGAGCAGGAGGGAGAGAATCAGGGTTAGCACTGGAGTCAGAGAAAACATCATCCAGGACATCCATAACTGGAGGGATAGCTAGAGGCCTGTGCTGGAGTAACTTGAGGAAGGTAAGTAGCCTTTTCCTAGCATCAGAAAATTCCTGACCCTGCCACTTAAAATGCTCCCTCATAGAGTGGAGGACTTCACCGAATGAAAAATCCTCAGGAGGAGAGGCAGAGGGAATTGACTCCTCAGCATCAGAGTCCTCATAGGCCTGGAAATATTCTTCTTGTGTATCAGAATGCTCAGAATCCCCAGAGGCTTCATCTGAAGAGAGGTTGTCAGCCTGCTCAGTTCTAGGCCTTTTCTCTGCAGGCGGCTGAGAACCTCTGTCTGGGTGAGGCTGAGACCCCCTGATAAGGGAGATGAGGTCTGCAGCCAGAGACATGATCTGCCTATCAGAAGAAGGGGCCTGGGCAGTAGGTTTAGGATGGGCCTTGGCCTGGCTGGCAGCCTTGGCACGTGCAAAGGCCTTGATGGACATGGCTACAGGAGGCCTAGCTGCCCCATGTGCAGGAGTAACCTTGTCCACGGCAATGGTGTCGGGTAGATCCAGAACTTCGGTTTCTGGAGGAAAATCAATAACCAGCACTAGTGTAGTCTCCGGGACCGAAGGACGTGTTACCGCTGTGTCGTCGGCCTGGAGCAGTTGAATTACCACTTCCGAAGGGACCAAAGCACTCGCGGAGGGCTTAGGAGTGATATCGGTAGAGGACGCGGGCCGCGGATGTCGGTCCTGGTCCTTACGCTTTTTAGAAGTTTGTGTTGTCGGTTGTTCCGACGGCATGATATAAGCAAAGGATTCGCCGAAAAAATTCTTCGGCAAATTCCGCCCGGCGCCTCAGAGTGCGCTTATTAAAGCAAGCACAGGCAGCACAGGCCGAGACGTCCTGGTCTGGGCCCAGGCAAGGGAGCCAGTAAGAATGGAAGTCCATATGAGGTACTTGTTTACCACAAGACAAACAATTATTAACTTTCTCAATTTGTTCTGACATCGGCTGAGGCAAGAAAAAATGTTCCCCAATGGGGTATTTAGCTTTTAGATGACTTCGGTAACTGAAAACACAGGAGCTGACCGACCGGCACTTGCGAACTGCTTCTGCTTCAGGCACCGCGCGGCAAGAAAGACTGAAGAAGATGGCGTCAGCCAATGCCTTTATACTCCAGCCATTGTGACGTCGGAGAGGAGGCGACACCAGCCGACGCCGGACCCAGACTTTGGAATCCGGACGACCGAGGGCTGCCTGCGGCAGGACAACCCATATGTTATGACTGCAGTTGCATTCTTGAAGGACATCTGGATTTGGTTATGTGGACTTTCGCGCAACTAGGCTTTCAATATTTTAGTCTCGAGATACTGAAATTTGAAACTTCAGTATTTCGAGATAGTGAAGTGCACCCATATACACACACAAACAGATGTATACACACATGCACACCCTCCTGACCCCTCAAGACTATTTCAAGAGAGACAATACAACTGCCTACCTCTTATGCTAAAGGGAAGTTGTCTGCCTGGACAATAACAAAAACAATCACTTCCCTTTTAAGAACCAAGTCTCCATAAAGAGAGACCATATTCTTATCTGGGTACTACATTCTTCTGTTTTCAATATTCTTAGCATGGGATTTCTGCCCAGTTTAAACAATTTGCGCTGTAGACATTTTCTCAGATAGTTCTGTGACTTATGACTTAACTGATAATAAAAAGGGTTTGTTCAGTAATATACTACCAAAGTGGCATCTTAACTTTTTTTTTTTTTTTTTAACTGCAGATGTTAAAATACTAGAAAACTACCAGGGAAAAATCACTAGGTTGCACTTAACTACCTTTCAGCACCATCAGTTTTGCTATCCAATGTCACAGCATTTTCATCATCTGAAGTAACAGGAATCATGGAGGTAGAATCTGCCTTTGAAATAGTGACCTCTTTTGCTTTAGAAGCCTCTTCTCCACAATGTGGACAATATGTTGCTCCTTTCACCCTGGTAGCACAACCTTTGTGAAATCGATGTGAGATGGTGCTGTCTGGTTGGCATTCCATGAAAGTGCCCTAAATGGAGGATATATAAATGTAAAAAGGTAATGTTATACTCACTCTCTCAAACAAGTCTTAGAGATTCACAACACATTGAACACTAGTAGCAGTAGAGCTATAAGAATAATTCACCATAAAAGCAGACGTTCAAGGACATGTCAACTTTTAAGATACAATCATAACATTCACATTTATTCACTACTTGAGCTGCATAAATCCAGCTATTTCTTTAGTAGTAGTTATTCCTGCAAACGTTAAACCTAGTCATGTACAAATGAATCCAGAAAGATCTCATATACAAACAATGTTGGAATGCAGTCTCCCAGTGACTGCATTGAAGAGGGGGGAATCCCCTGTATTTGCAGCTTCAAAAAATATATATATACAGTAACCACAATGGATGATGTTTAGGGCCCACTGGTCCTGGAGTGATGAATTTTTATTTATTTTTTTTGAGTTTAACAAAAAGTACCCTGTGGCTCTGAGGTAGGAAGAAATGGGACAAAATGGGTTGGTTTGGGATTGACTTTGGGGAGTGGATGGAAAGGCAGCTTCATCTAGTCATGACTGACCACTTGGAGTCAAGGCTCTAGTGGCCCCCAGACAACTTTAAATTTTGCTTGCCATTATTTCATGTTTTGCACTGTTGTCCACATATCTGCTCCATACATTTGCACCAAAGACATTTAATTTGACATCTGGACAGAGGAAGGAGGACAAGGAGACCTGGTGGTGGAATGAGGAAGTACAGGAGAGTATACAGAGGAAAAGGTTACCGTAGAAGTAGGATTGTCAGAGAGATGTAGAAAGTAGACAGCAGTACAAGATGAGGCGTAAAGTGAAGAGAGATGTGGCAAAGGCTAAGGATAAGGTGTATGGAGAGTTGTATGAAAGGTTGGACACTAACAAGAGAGAGAAAGGAACACCAAGCAAAAAATTAAACCAATAACCAGATAAGGTGACAGAACAGCTGAGCCGAAACGGTAAACTCACACTGCAGTTCATTCAAAATAATAAAAACGCAGTAAACAAGTTTAGCGCTTTCATCCGAATCAGGACTTCATCAGAACTACTGCAGTCATAAAACACACTATTTATACAAATATAATCACATGACTTAAAGAAAAAATAGTACCCTATGAAAAACAATTACGTAAAGAATTGTTTACATATCTATGTACCACAAACTGCTTAGAAGGCTTTAGACAAGTCTAGAGATGAGGAAGACACTAGTTTGCCATTGTCTCTAGCTTTACTGACAATACATATATATAAAATTAGAAGGGCAGTGCTAATATTATGGTAAGGACAGAAGCCATGTTGTGTAGGAGATAGGAGTTCAGCCCGCAAGAGAAGGTATAGCAACTGTTTTTGAATACATTTTTCAAGTATTTTGGTGAGGGGAGATAAGACTACTAGAGGTCTACAGTTCTTAATGTCTGTTGAATTTCCTACTTTGTGCAATGGGATAATGTGCAATCCTTTCTTGAGAGAAGGAACACAGAATTCCTGGACTGACCTATTTACAAGGATCAAGATGGGCTGCTATTTTTAGGTACTCAGTTGAAGGTAATCAGCTGAAGAAGAGCATGGTTCAAGTTTGGATGTGGGCACAGGTTTGAAAGTGCAAGAGGATGCGGTGTTATGTGGCTGCTGGGAATGGCTGAAACTGGATGTTGAGGAATCCTTTATTAGAGATGCTATACTATCTATAAAATAAGAGTTGAACTGTATTGCAGTTTCGAGTGGCGAGTTACTGGGAGAGGGGTTTGTGTTGACTTTTTCGCTGGTATGTGAGATTTCTTTAATGGATGTCCAAACTTTTTTAGGGTTGTGTTTAGTATTATTCTGAAAGTTATTACAGTACAGTTTGTCTTCATTTATTTGCATTTTAGTATGATTGTAAAGCACTCTCAACTTTAAAATATTAAGGTATTTTATATTTTTGCCATTCCTTCCATACCTTTTCTCTAGCCCGCATTAGCATTTTACTCTTTCTGGATAGCCAAATTGCATATTTTTTAGTCTCTTCCTTTTAGGATGTGCAAAGCTATTTAGGATATTTAGAAAAGATAACCAAATTCATTTACAGCATTGTCTAACGGGAAGATTTTTAGTAAGTTCTAGTTAATAGAAGATAGTGTACTAATGAACACTTCTGGGTTAAACCTGGAAAGGTTGTGTGTTGTTTTATAAATATTCTGTTTAACTCTGTGTGAGATGTCTGGTTGTATAGATTGGGAAATAATCACAGAGAATTTGACACTACACCTGGGGTGGTATATTTACTAGGGTCTGATACTAGCAGTCAGTCTCACAGAATTTGATGTCTTGCTATAATGTGTGGGGCTATTAAATTAGTTGCGCAAAATCATTTATGTTCATGCTAGACGTAGAGGAGTTGAGTTTACGTCCAACCGACCGACATTCATATCACCTAGTATTTTTTCTTGTGGAAATGTCATGGATATCCACTGTAGGATATCTTGCAGTATTAGCTGCATTGTCGCCAGAAGGGATGCAAACAGGGGTGCCAGACGTCCCTATTTGGGCGGGACTGTCCCGGGATCAGCTGCCTGATCCAGAGTCCCGCACTGCCGGTTTAAATCCTGGACAGCCTCCACTTTGTTTTTTTCTTTTTCTTTGATTGACCCGTATACCGGCATACGGGCCAATCAAAAATCGCTAAACACTGAGCTTCCTGTGTTTGATGCAGAACATTGCCGTTTTTGAGCTATCCGTTTATAGCCAGTACAAATCAATTAAAGAGATACAAAGTAAAACAGGTTTTCTCTCATTTCCTGGGGCTAAATAACTGGCATATGCAATACAGTCTACTGGTCAAGAAAAACGGGACAGTGGACAACTTAGTAAGTGGTCCTTAGAGTGCACATATCTCTGAGGCTTTCAATCACAGAGCAGGCATTTAATCAGCTGATTAAAGTCAATAGACAGCAAGGTTCTTCATGATAAGTGTACCAGTGTGTTTACATTACACAATAACAACATTTCCAGTAAACTAGTAGGAGTAGGGCCTTGTGGTAAAGGTCCTGCAGTATCGAGGTCAGATGTAGTGACTACAGGCTCTGCTCTATGACAGAAAGATAGTGACCGAGTGTAAGAGGAAACACAGAGGATATTTAGCAATATATTCTACTAAAGTAGAATCCTCAGAATAAAGAAGCCTAAAAGGAATTAAAAGATAATACATAAAGTGAGACTTTGAGTTTCTTCAGGTTTGGGTGAATTAGAGTCCTCTTGTTCAGTGATCAAGTCTATCCTCTACAGTAATATATGGTAAAAGCCTTAGGCTAGGTGGGGAAAAAGATGTGAAAAATAATACTTGTGTGAAATCTTACCAGAGCCATGAAAGTCCTTTTCTATGTTGCAGTATTCCTAATCTTTGGGATAGCCTCCACCTAGTGACTTGAACGTCCGGCCAGTATACAAAAGCTTTAGTCATTGCAAGGAACATGGGAAGTCTGATGTTGGCCACAGCGTGCGTAGGCCATAAAAGTGACGTCTGCACATACCTTCCTCAGAAGTGAATACCCCAGCTGGACCCCAGTCCAAGGATAGCTGGAAAAGTCTCGAATCATCCAGGAAAGCTTATTCAAGGGGTAGGAGGGTGGGATAAAAGGACATAGTACAGTTATGTACACTTACCATAAATGTAGATGTTAAGAGTGTATTCACTGCAGTCATCACATTTGGGTTATCCCTACCAGGGTTAGCCCTCGGCTGGCCCGAATACCAGAGGCAAAGTATTTCTGCATCAGATGCTGATGCTTGAAGACTGGCGTCAGGTTGTCAGTAGTATAAAGTAAGGCAGCTGAAGCCATTACATCAGTTTTTTGTGCCTTAAACTGTCAGGAGCCCCCAAAGTAGGAGGCCAGGTTCTGGTGGAATAACCCCACCAGTGGAAAATAAATACCAATATGTCCCTTGTAAGGAAAGGAGAACAACAAGGTAGAAAGGTAATAAAAGGAGAAAGAGAATAAAGGGGGATGGCGGGAGGGAAAAGTACAGTTTTGTACCTACCATAAATGTAGATGTCCGATAGGTATGCATCTGCAGTCATATGGGTTGTCCTGCCTCAGGCAGCCCTTCGGTCGGCCGGATTCCAAAGTCTGGGTCTGGCCTCGGCTGATGTCGCTCTTCACCCGACGTCATAGCTCCTGGGGTATAAAGGCATCAGCCGACGCCATTTTCCTCAGTGTTTCTTGCCCCAGATGCCAGGTGCCCTCTAGGAAGGCTAAATTTGGATAAAGTAGAAAATTCCAAACAGTAGAAATCAAAATGTATATATACATATATACATACAAACAAATACACCATAATAGATTCCCCCAGTTAACTAAGAGAGGGGTAAGTACCCTAGGAATACCACAGAGGGGAAGGAGGGTGGGTAATCCTGACTGCAGATGCATACCTATCGGACATCTACATTTATGGTAGGTACAAAACTGTACTATGTCCTTCAAGGATGCATCTGCAGTCATAACATATGGGTAGAATACCATAGCCAAACTGGGGGAGGAGGCACTAAGATAATGATGGTGTAGTTAAGATCCCTTGTAAAACTGCAGTTGCGAAACCTGCTCGGGATCTGGAGTATAAAGGAAGATTGTAATGCTTGGCAAATGTATGCACGGAGCTCCAAGTAGCAGCTTCTAAAATGTCTTTGGTAGCCACTCCTCGTAGGAAAGCTGTAGTGGTGGCTGTAGTTCTTGTGGAGTGAGGCCTGATATTTTCAGGAGTTGTCTTTCCATGAAAAGAGTAACAGAATCAAATGCAATTTCCTATCCATTTTGAAATTGTCTGTTTGGAAATTGCTTTTCCTTGCACTCCTGTTGCATATGCTACCAGAAGCTGGTCAATTTTTCTGTTGGTCTTAGTTCTGTCCAGATAACGCAGTTGTCTGTGTACATCCAAGGTGTGCAGTAGTTTTCCCCCCCCCGTTCTGTGGGTTAGGGAAGAACGTAGGTAAATGAATAGCTTGGTTCAAGGATACTCTGGATACCACCTTTGGCATGAAAGTAGGATTGGTTCTCAGAGACACTCTATCCTGGTGAAAGATAAGGAAAGGCTGCACTGCCATTAAGGCCTGTAACTCGGATACCCTTCTTGCTGAAGTGATTGCTAGAAGGAAGGCAGTTTTCCAAGATAAGAACTGTAAGTCTGCTGATGCTGCTGGTTCAAAAGGAGGAAGTGTTAATTTTTCCAGCACAAAATTGAGATCCCATGCAGGTAGAGGTGGTTTCCTTGGAGGTTTTACATTTTTGATCCCTCTTAAAAATTGTCTGAGGAGAGGTTGAGAGAAGATAGGAGGATCCATGTTGTACTCTGCTGAAATTGCTGAAGCATGAATCTTAATGGAAGAATAGGACAGGCCATTGTGGAACAGTTCTGCTAAGTATTCTAGGATGTGTGCTAGGTTTAACCAGTGTGACATCTGTTCCCTTTGATGCACTCCAAATGAGGAATCTCTTCCATTTGGCTGAGTATGTTTTCCTTGTGGAGGGTCTGCAAGCCTCCAGGATAATGTCCTTGACCCTTTGAGATAAGACAGGT
The DNA here is from genome assembly GCF_019279795.1 of Protopterus annectens. NCBI lineage: Eukaryota > Metazoa > Chordata > Ceratodontiformes > Protopteridae > Protopterus > Protopterus annectens. The sequence continues at coordinate 674,324,409 of NC_056750.1, read as the reverse complement.
TGGTTTTGCTTTATGCAATTTTCCAGGCAGTTAGCTGCAGTGTTTTCAAGTTTGGATGCAGGGTCTTGTAGTTGTTCTGTGTTAGAAGTAAAGGCCATAGAGGTAGAGGCCATGAGTTCGTCCGAGACATGCTTCTCAGTAGTGGGTACCAATGCGGCCTTGGCCAGTCTGTAGCTATCAGAATTACCTTCAGCTGTTCCTCCCTGATCTTCAGTAAAACTTTGTACATCAATGGGAGAGGTGGAAAGGCATGAACTGTCAGGGCCTTCCAGCTGAAAGAAAGGGAGTCCACCCTCCAGGCTTGTGGGTGGTATTCTCTTGAGCAGAATTTCTTCAGTTGGTGGTTGAGTGGGGAGGCGAACAGGTCTATCTCTGGCACTCCCCATGTCTTTGTTATGGTTTTGAAGATGTCTGGATGCAGCATCCATTCGTGAGCATCCGTGGTAGTTCTGCTTAATCTGTCTGCTAGTGAATTTTCTTTTCCTGGTACGAATCTGGCCTGCAGCTGAATGTTGAGATTCAGGCCTAGGTTCCACAGATCCATTGCCATCCGGCATAGAGGGTAGGAATGCGTGCCTCCCTGTTTGTTGATGTACCACATGACTGTGGTATTGTCCGTCCTTATCAGCAGGTGTCCTTGCTGGAGGAATGATTTGAATGCCTCGATTGCATGCTTCACTGCCAGCATCTCCTTTAGATTTATGTGTAGATTCAGCTGGTCTTGGGACCATAGGCCTTGGATACACTTGTCTTCCATGTGTGCCCCCCAGCCTAGGTCTGAGGCGTCCGTGGTGATGGTCTGCCTTGGTTGTGATTTGTGGAAAGGCAACCCTCTGTTGTCTGGCAGGCCTGAGCCCACCACAGGAATTCTTGTTTCAGGCATGGAATGATTGGTATCATGGTTTCTAGACTGTGTCTGTGTTGAGACCATACATTCCTTAGGTACCATTGTAATTTTCTCATATGCAGTCTGGCATGTGGGATCAAGATTATGCAGGATGCCATGTAACCCAGGGCCTGCAGGACTTTCCTTGCAGTAAGCTGAGTTTGTCTTGTCAATGCCATGAAGTAAACTGGAAGTTGCTTTTGTTTTTCTTCGGTGAGAAAAGCCATTTGAGTTATTGTGTCCAGTTCTGCACCCAAAAATGTTATCCTTTGGGATGGCACTAGTCTTGACTTCTGTATGTTGACTGTGTATCCTAAGGCTTGCAGCAGTTGTATGACATAGTTCAAATCCTTTATTAGTTTTGTCTTGTTGTCCGCTTGTATTAGGCAGTCGTCCAGGTATGGATAAATTTGAATTCCCTGAAGCCTGCAATGTGCAATTACTGATGCCAGGCATTTCGTGAATACTCTGGGCGCAGTAGATAAGCCAAAGGGCAATGCTGAGAATTGATAATGCTCTGATCCTGCAAGAAATCTGAGGTGTCTTCTGCAATCTGGTCGTATGGGGACGTGCAGGTATGCCTCCTTGAGATCTAGAGTCACCAGCAAAGACTCCTTGCCCAGCATGGGAAGAAGTTGCTGTAGGGTCAGCATCTTGAATTTTGGTACTATGAGATATGTGTTCATTGCAGACAAGTCGAGAATAGGCCTCCATTGAGTTTCTTTTCTTGGTACAAGGAATAGTCTGGAGTAAAATCCTTGGCCTTGTTCCATAGATGGTACCTTTACTATTGCTCTCATCCTTAGTAAGTTGATGATTTGTTTTAGAGCCTCTGACTTCTGGCTTGATGGAAGGTTTGGCATTCCTCTCTTTGTTGGTAAAGTGTGGAAATGAAACCTGTAGCCTTTGTCTATTGTTTGCAAAGTCCATTTGTCTCCTGTAATGCAATGCCAGTTTTTTGAAAATAAAGCTAACTTTCCGCCCAAGGGTGCTTCCAGTTGTTCCCTGGTAGGCGGAATCAGAGCCAAGTCATTGTGCCTGTCCTGTGGAAGTGGTTGCAGTCGTAGCTGTGGCGGCACTCCTCTGGTTGTCAGGTTTCCACTGATGGCCCCTGTAGGCACCCCTTGATTGACCTCTGCCTCTTGGGCGTCTAATTTCTGCCTCTCTGTGCTCTGGAGGTGTCTGGAAAAGACCAATTCTTTGAAGGCCAATTTCTGCTGAACCTCGGAGGTAGGACCTGCAGAAAATCCTTGACTGTTTGCACAGATTTTGCTTTTTCTTCCACTTTCTTTAGAAGCTCCTGTGCAGGGGAGCCAAATAAACTTTGTTTCTCCATAGGGGCATCTAGGAGTTTAGACTTAACATGGTCTGGCAAGGATTACTCTTTTAGCCAGGCATGCCTTCGAATCACTGCTCCAGTCATAGCTGATCTAAATGAAGCCTCCAGTGCATCATAGCCACATTTTAAGAAATGATTACTGACCTGCTGCGAGTTGTGTACCAAATCCTGAAGGGACTTACGGTCTAAAGGTTCAGGAGAGGAAAGCTTTTTATTCAGCTGATCTAACAAAAATTCCTGGTACTGTATCATGTGAAATTGACAGTTTAAAGCCCTGGTAGAAAGAGTAGCAGATGTATAAACCTTTTTACCCCATCTCTCTAATGCTCTTGATTCTCTTTCAGAGGGTAGGGGGTTTTTGGCAGAGGCAGCTGCAACACCCTTAGGGCCCTGAGAAATGGTTTCTGGGTCTGCAGCGTGGGCCTTGTACAAGTGGAAGTGAGAATCCGGGACCCTGTAATATCCGTCAGGTTTGGCAGGGGCCGAGGGAAGAGAATCAGGGGCAGAACTGGCATCATTGTATGCATCAACAACTGATAGTACAGGTGGTATGGCTAAAGGCCTATGCTGTGGTAAGTGTAAAAAAGTCCTTAGCCTTTTCCTAGAATCAGAAAAATCCTGACCCTGCCATTGGAAGTGTTCCCTCATTGAGTGTAGAGTTTCCCCAAATGAAAATTCTTCTGGGGGGGAGGCAGAAGGAATGGAGTCTTCTACATCCGAATCCTCATAAGGTGAGTATGGTCCTTCCTGATGGTCAGATAACTCTGATCCATCCGAGGAATAGTCAGAGGAGAGAGGTTCAGGGGGTTCAGTCCTAGGCCTTTTTTCAGGAGGAGGTTGAGAGGCCCTGTCTGGGTGAGGTTGGGATCCCCTGATCAGAGAAATAAGGTCCTCAGCAAGGCTGAGAATCTGAGAACTTGAGGAAGGTCTGTGAGAGGGAGCTTTAGTAGGTAAGGCCTTGGAAAGTTTAGCTGCTTTAGCCCTGGAGAAGGCCTTAACAGACATCGAAGCAGGGGGTCTAGCTGCCCCACGTGCAGGAGTAGAGATGTCCAACGGAATGGTGTCGGACAATTCTTGTGTGCCTGCTTCTTCGGTATGAATTTCTGAAGCCGACTCAGCCGGGGCCTGTGAGGCCTCGGTTGTCGGAGGCATGCTTATGGCCGAAGGAAGAACCGAGGACTCTGTTTCAGCCGAAACCGAAGCACTCGCGGTAGGACTAACCGTGGTTTCAGCCGAAACCGCGGGCCGAGAGTGTCGGTCCTTTTCCTTGCGTTTTTTGGCTAAATGTGTAGTCGGAGTCTCAGACGGCATTTTATATGCAAAAGCGGGACCAAAAAAACTCTTCAGCAAACTCCAACCGACGTCTAAGTGTCCGTCGGTTGAAGGAAGCACAGGCTAAACAAGCTGATACGTCGTGGTCTGGGCCTAAGCAAGGAAGGCAGTAAGGGTGGAAATCCTTATGAGGTATTTGTTTCCCATAAGTTAAACAATTATTTACTTTGTCTGACATCGGCTGAGGCAAGAAAGAGTCCCCAATGGGGTACTTAGCTTTTATAGAAGTCTTCGGTAGCTGAAATCTCTGGATTTGACAGACCGGCACTTGCGAACAGCTTCTGCTTCGGGCACCGCGCAGCAAGAAAGACTGAGGAAAATGGCGTCTGCTGATGCCTTTATACCCCAGGAGCTATGACGTCGGGTGAAGAGCGACATCAGCCGAGGCCAGACCCAGACTTTGGAATCCGGCCGACCGAAGGGCTGCCTGAGGCAGGACAACCCATATGTTATGACTGCAGATGCATCCTTGAAGGACATCCAGGACTGCAACAGTCAAGACACTTGAACATCTACATTTATGGTAAGTGAACACAACTGTACTATGCTCTTCGTGTTTCACTGTTGCAGTCATCACATTTGGGTAGATTCCAAAAGCTGAGGAAGAGGGTGGAGGCAGTCAAGGAACTTAGGGGCTGGCTAGGATGCCCTGCAAGACTGCACAGGCAAACTCTGAACTGGATTTGGAGGAGAGAGTTAAGTGGTTATGCTTGGTAAAATTGTGAACAGATATCCAGGATGTCCCTAGTGGGGACTCCTTTGAGGAAAGCTGCAGAGGTGAAGACTGCTCTGGTAGTGTGTGTCCTGACCCATTTAGGGGGAGGTTTTCCATGGCGTTTGTAGCAGAAATGGATGCAGTGTGCTATCCATTTGGAAATGGTTTGCTTGGAGATGGCTTTGCCTTCTGCTCCTGTAGCAAAGCTAACCAGCAATTGATAAGACTTTCTGAAGGATTTAGTCCTGTCCAGATAGAATATGAGCTGTCTGTGCACATCTAGAGAGTGAAGGATTCTTTCCTCCTTGTTCTGGAGATTAGGAAAAAAGGTGGGCAAATGAATGGATTGGTTGAGAGCCACACTGGACGCCACCTTGGGCATGAAGGATGGGTTAGTTCTGAGGGATACCCTGTCAGCATGGATGATGATGAAGGGTTCCACAGCCACGAGTGCTGGCAGCTCAGTGACTCTTCTGGCTGAAGAGATGGCCAGAAGGAATGCGGTCTTCCAGGAGAGAAATTTTAGCTCTGCAGAATAAGCTGGTTCGAAAGGGGGCAGGGTGAGCGCTTTCAAGACAAAGATAAGGTCCCAACCTGGTGTTGGTGCCCTTCCGGGAGGCCTCAAGTTGTGAGCCCCTCTGAGGAACTGCTTGATCAAAGGGTGTGAGAAAAGGGGCTGCTCAGTGGGAAAATGAGCAGAAATAGCAGAGGCATGTATTCTTTATACAGGAGAGAGAGACCACAGTGTAGTAGGTCAGCTAAGTAATACAGGATGAGAGGGATGGAAGGCTGTGGCATATTGAGTCCCTTAGCCTGGATCCAGGTGCAGAACCTTTTCCATTTATCTGCATAGGACTTTATGGTGCTAGGACGTCTGGCCTCACGAATAACATCCAGAACCCGTTTACAGAGGATGGCAGACTGGCAGACTGGTTTGGTGTTAGGGAATAAGCCAAGCTGCCATATTGAGTGTCTGCAATTGGGGATGCAAGTGTCCCCCCTCCATCTGGGTCAGGACATTTGGAATCTGAGGAAGATGTCATGAAGGCAGCGGGGACAGGGTCCGCAGCATGGGGTACCAGTGCTGTTGAATCGTCCTTGGTTTTTCCACCCTTATTTTGAGCAGTACCCAGGGGGTGAGAGGTAGGGGAGGACAGGCATAGACCGATAGACTGACCCTGGGGAAGGACAGGTCATCCACTTTCCAAGCCATGCAAGGATGCTCCCTGGTGCAGAATTTGCTGAGCTGACGGTTGGAGTGGGAGGCAAATAGGTTGACCTTCGGGGTTCCCCATTTCTGTGTTATTAGGGTGAAGGTACTTCTGTTGAGTTGCCACTCGTGTGGGTTCATAAGATTTCTGTTCAATTGATCTGCCAGAGAGTTGAGAGAACCTGGTAGGAATTGTGCTAACAGGTGTAGTTGCATGGAAGAGGCTGTGTGCCAAAGGGTCATAGCCAGCCTGTATAGAGGGGTATGAGTGAGTTTCTCCCTGCTTGTTGATGTACCACATCAAAGTGGTGGTGTCTGTTTTGATTAGGAGAACCCCTGAAGATAGAAGGTGTTTGAAAGCTATCAAGGCATGCTGCACAGCCATCATCTCTTTTTGATGTGCGGAGGGATTTGCTGTGGGCTCTATTGGCCCTGTATGCACTTGCCGTCAAGGTGTGCCCCCCCAAGTGTAGTCTGATGCTTCTGTGTTGAGGATCTAGGTGGCGGGAGGGTGGGGAGAAAGCCAGTCCCTTGTTGTGGGAGCATGCCATTGCCCACCAAAGAAAATCTTTTGAGGCAAGGAATTATAGGTAGGATAGTTTCCAGGTTTTGAGTGTGTTGACACCAAAGGCTCTTTAGGCACCATTGAAGTTTCCTCATATGCAGTCTGGCATATGGAATGAGTAGTGTGCAAGAGGTCATTAACCCCAGAGCTTGCAGGATCTTCCTTGCAGATAGCCGGGGCCTGGTGGCTAGTTGAGAGAAGTAGGCTGTCAGAAAAATGTGTTTCTCTGGGGTAAGGTATGCCATCTGGGATGCTGTGTCCAGACTTGCTCCCAGGAAGATAATCCTTTGGGTAGGCACCAGTTTGGATTTTTTTTCGTTGACTGTATACCCTAGGGAGGTAAGTAGGGTCTTTACAAAGGCCAGGTGCTTGAGCAGCTTTTCCTGGCTGTCTGCCTGAATAAGGCAGTCGTCTATGTATGGGTAAATTTGAATATTTCTTTGTTTGCAAAAGGCAATGGCTGGAGCCAGACAATTTGTGAAAACTCTGGGAGCAGTAAATAAGCCAAAGGGAAGCACAGAGAGCTGAAAGTGTTGAGATCCTGCACTGAAGCAGAGATATTTCCTGCATGATTCCCTGATAGGGATGTGGAGGTGGGCCTCTTTTAGATCGAGGGTGGGTAGCCAAGTGTCCTTGGGGAGCATGGGTAGCAGCTGGATCACCAGGAAGGTGTTTAGAATGGTTAGATTAAGGATGGGGTGTCAGGTGCCTTCTTTTGTGGGCACCAGAAAAAGTCTGGAGTAGAAGCCTTGGCCTATTGCAGGAACATGCTCTTCTGCCCTCATAGAACAGGTAAAGGATTTGCTTTTGTGCTTCTGCCCACTGATTCGGTGGTAGATCTGGGAACACTTTTGGGGTTGGAAGGGTGTGGAAGGAAAATTTGTATCCCTGAGACACAATGTTCAGAACCCACTGGTTCTTGGTAAGGGTGGCCTAGGTGCTTGAGTGAAAGGAAAGTTTTCCTCCTAAGGGTTGGTGAAGGTGGGCAGAGGGAGGGTGTGGCGGAGGTGAGTTATTGTGAGTTCTTACCATAAGGGGGTGGCTTAGAACTCCCTGGTTTTGAAGTGGAGGTAGTCCACTGCTTAAGATCTCTGCATTCAATGGGGCTGCTGTCTGGGGGGGGGGTCTGTTTCCACGGGGCCTAGGCTGGGCTGGTTTACTAGGAGCAGGAAAGGACCAGTGTTTGGATGGACAATGCCTGCTGAACCTAGGTGGCTGGACCTGGAAGAAATCCTTAACCGTTTGCATAGATTTTGTTTTTTCTTCCATCTTTTTAAGACCTCTTCTGCCTTAGTGCCAAACAAGTCATCTTTGTGCAAGGGGGCATCCAACAATTTAGATTTGACATGGTCTGGCAGGGGTTGGTTCCTTAAGCCATGAATGCCTTCTAATGCAAAACCAGTGACTGCGTTCTGCAAGAAGCTTCTAGGGCATCAAAACCACAGTGTAAGGTGTGTTTAGTTACTTGACTTGCAGAATGCAATAACTCTTGTAAATCTTTAGATTCTGCCCAAGCAGGAAAGGAAGACATTTATTGTTTAAGGAGTTCCAAGGTATGTTGCTGAAATTTCAGCTTATGGAAAGTACAGTTGTGTATCTACCATACATGTAGATGTTCAAGTGTATTCACTGTTGCAGTCATTACACTTGGGTTATCCTGCTGGCAGGCTACCCGCAGTCGGTCTGAATTCCAAAGTCTTGGTCCGGCGTTGGCTGCTGTCGCCTATTCCCTGACGTCAGTGCGCTAGTGATATAAAAGATGCAGCTGACACCATTTTCTTCAGTTTTTCTTGCCCCAGATGTCAGGTGCCCCCCAAAAGGGTAGGCTAAAAATTATGCCAATAAAAAAAGCATGCACTAAAATAAAACATTATCTTCATCTACAAGCAAATACACCACATAGGTTGTATAGAATAGAGAAGTACAGATAAGTCCCAGCAAAGAAAGGGGGATGGTGGGTGGGTTAACCTGGACTGCAACAGTGAATACACTCGAACATCTACACTTATGGTAGGTACACCACTGTACTATGTCCATCGTGTTTCACTGTTGCAGTCATTACACTTGGGTTGAATCCCAAAGCTGAGGTTGGGTGGCTGGGCCTAAATAGGATTAGGAGTGGCTATGAAGCCCTGCAAAACTGCAGTGTGAAGCCTGCTCTGGATTTAGAGTAAAGAGGTAAGTGGGTAGTGCTTTGTAAAAGTGTGCACTGAAGTCCAAGTTGCAGCCTCCAAAATGTCCTTGGTTGGTACTCCTCTGTGGAAGGCTGCTGCTCTGGTTGAGTGTGGCCTGATGCCCTTAGGCACTGATTTGCCATGTTGAGAATAGCAAAAACGAATGCAGTGGCTATCCATTTGGAAATAGTCTGCTTTGAGATGGCTTTTCCTTGAAATCCTGCAGCATATGCCACTAAGAGTTGCTCACTTTTTCTGAAAGCTTTAGTTTTGTCCAAGTAGAAGCATAGTTGTCTGTGTATGTCCAAAGAATGTAGAATCTTCTCCCCCTTATTCTCTGGGTTTGGATAAAAGGTAGGCAAATTAATTGTTTGATTAAGAGCCATACTGGACACTACCTTAGGCATAAATGTTGGGTTTGTCCTCAGAGAAACCCTGTCAGGATGGAAAATTATAAAAGGTTCAACCGCCATTAGTGTCTGTAACTCTAAGATGCTTCTTGCTGAAGTTATTGCTAAGAGCAGAGCTGTTTTTCATAAGAATTTTATTTCAGCTGTGTTGGCTGGCTGAAAAGGAGGCAGTGTGAGTTTTTCCAAGACAAAATTGAGGTCCCATGCAGGTAATGGTGCTCTTCTTGGGGGTCTTATGTTTTTGGCCCCTCTGAGGTACTGCCTTAGTAATGGATGTGAAAAAATAGGTGGGTCTGTATTGTAATGAGATGAAATGGCAGAGGCATGGATCTTAATCGATTAAAAGGATAGGCCTTTGTCCAGCATCTCAGTTAGGTATTGTAAAATCTGAGGAATATTTGGTACAAGCACGTCAATTCCTTGTGCCTGGTTCCAAGCACAAAATCTCTTCCACTTTTCTGCATATGGTTTTCTGGTGTTGAGCCTCCTGGCCTCCAGAATAACATCCATAACTGCTTTGGAGGGAGGTGTGTTCTGAACGGTTACATTATCCGCCATGCAGCCAAATTTAGGGTTCTGAGTTGGCTGTGCAGCATCTGATTGTTTTGTTGGGTTAGTAAATGAGGAATTTGAGGCAAGTCCAGGCTGGGCCTTGAGACAAGCTCTTTAGGACTGGGTACCAGTACTGGTGTGGCCATTCTGGGGCAATCAGTATCATTTTTGGCTTCTCTTGTCTGACCTTTAGGAGTACCTTGGGGAGGGAGAGGCAGTGGAGGAAAGGCATATACTGTAATGTTTGTCCAGCTGAATGATAGAGCATCCACTTTCCATGCTAGGTTGTGACAAGTCCTTGTGCAGAATCTCTGTAATTGGCAATTGTGAGGGGAGGCAAATAGATCTATGTCTGGGCATCCCCATTTCTTTGTTGTTATGTTGAAGATTTGTGGATCTTGTTTCCACTCGTGAGGATCCATGAGGTTTCTGATTAGTTCGCCTGCCAGAGTATTTGTCTTTCCTGGCAGGAATTCTGCTTGCAGGTGTACTTGATAAGTCAATGCTGTGTTCCACAAAATCATGGCTTGTCTGCAGAGGGGGTAGGAATGTGTGCCTCCCTGCTTGTTTATGTACCACATGACTGTAGTATTGTCTGTCTTTATCAGCAATTGTCCTGGATGAAGCAGATCCTTGAAAGCTGTCAGGGCATTCTGGACAGCCAGCATCTCTTTTAGATTGATATGAAGATACATTTGGCTTGCAGGCCATTTGCCCTGAATACATTTTCCTGCCATGTGGGTCCCCCACGCATAATCTGATGCATCTGTTACTGACTGCCTGGCAGTGGGTAAAGTGAAAGGCTGTCCTTTGTTGTGGTGACAGGCCTGTGCCCACCATCGAAACTCCTGCTGCAGGCAGGGAATGAGGGTAATTAATTTTTCCAGGCTGTGGCAATGGTGAGTCCAAACACTTTTTAGATACCATTGTAGTTTCCTCATATGCAGTCTTGCATATGGAATGAACAGAATGCAGGATGCCATGAAGCCCTTGCAGCTAACTGGGTTTTTGTTGCCATCATTTCGAAGTAAGAAATCAGTTGCCTTTGTTTTTCTGGCGTGAGATAAGCCATCTGGGGCAGTTGTATTTAAGCTTGCACCCAGGAATATTATCTCTTTAGAGGGTACTAGTTTTGATTTCTTTTCGTTTACTGTGTACCCTAGGCAAATTAGCAATCTGTTTACAAATGCCAGATGCTTTAGTAGAATGTCCTTGTTCTCTGCTTGAATAAGGCAGTCGTTCAAGTAGGGATATATTTGAATTCCTCTTTGTCTGCAAAAAGCAATTACTGGAGCCAGGCATTTTGTGAAGACCCTGGGCGCAGTAGATAAGCCAAAGGGTAGTGCATTGAGCCAGCTATGAATCTGAGGTATATTCTGCAAGATTGTCTGATTGGGACATGCAGGTATGCCTCTTTTAGGTCCAAAGTTACAAGCCAAGCCTTCTTGCCCAGCATGGGCAGAAGCTGCTGCAGAGTCAACATTTTGAATTTTGGAACGTCCAGAAAAGTGTTTAGAGTACACAAGTCCAGTATTGGTCTCCAGGCTTTGTCCTTTCTGGGTACCAGGAAAAGTTGAGTAAAATCCTTGTCCTTGCTCCTGTATTGGTACTCTCTGAATGGCCCTCATGTCCATGAGGGATGAAACTTGCTTTTGTGCCTCTGCCCATTGATTGTGTGGCAGGTCTGGCATGCCTTTGGCAGGGTGTGAAAGTGGAACCTGTAACCCTGAGACCCTACATTCATGACCCATTTGTCCTGGGTGATCATGAGCCCATTTTGTGAAAAAAGTGCTAGTTTTCCCCCTAAGGGAGGTTCCAAAAGGTAGGTGCTTGGTAATGGTAGAGGAAAGTCATTGGGACTGTTTCCTATAAGGTTGAGATTTGTCTTCTTCGCTTTTGGAGGTAGAAGCACACCATTGTTTAGGCCTTTAAGAGCCTTGGGGCTGGGATCTGCCTCTAGGGCGTCTATCTGCCTCTTTGTGGCCTGTCTGACACTGGAAAAGACCAATTTTTAGAACGCCAATTCCTGCTAAATATGAGTGGTTGTACCTGTAAGAAATTCTTAACTGTCTGCACAGATTTCGCTTTATCGTCCATTTTATGCAACACCTCTTCTGCCTTAACACCAAAGTATCATGCTGTAATGGAGCATCTAATAATTTTGCTTTAACATGATCAGGCAGATTATGTTCCTTTAACCAAGCATGCCTCCTAATCACAGAACCCGTTCAGCGGCCCTGCAAGAGGCCTCCAAAGAATCAAAACCACATTGCAAAGTATGTTTTCCCACTTGTTCAGCTGTATGCAATAAATCCTGCATTTTCTTGTTTTCTGGACATTCGGAGTTGGTCAACATTTTCTGTTTTAATAGTGACATTAAGTATTGCTGATATTTAAGCAAATGAAATTGACAATTTAAAGCCCTTGCAGCCAAAGTAGCAAAAGTGTAAACTTTCTCCCCCCATCTGTCCAGTGCCCTTGAATCTCTATCAGAGGGGACAGGGTTTTTAGCAGTGGAAGCCTCGACTCCCTTAGGACCCTGAGATATAGTTTCAGGGTAAGCCACAGGATTTTTATATAGAAATTTATGGGAATCTGGGACCCTGTAGTATCCGTCTGGCTTAACTGGTGCAGGGGGTAGAGAGTCTGGAGACAGGCCAGACTCTGAAAAATCATCATCTACAATGTCCAGAATGGGGGGGTATAGTAAGGGGCCTGTGCTGAGGAAGTAAAAGAAAATCTCTGAGCCTTTTCTTAGATTCTGAGTAATCCTGGCTCTCCCAATGAAAGTGCTCCCTGATGGTATGCAGGGTTTCCCCAAAGGAATAATCTTAAGGAGGAGAAGCTGAAGGAATAGATTCTTCAGCATCAGAATCCTCAAAGGGAGGAAGAGTATTCCTGATCAGAGGAGGAATCAGAGGAAATGGACACCTGATCTGAAGATTCATATTCTGTCTATTGCCTAGGCCTCTTATCAGGAGGGCGATGGGAACCCCTGATCAAAGTAATAATGTCTTCGGCCATTTTGAGCATCTGTTTTTTAGGCATGGAAGTCTTCCTGGAGAATGATGTGCTTGTTTCTTTGTCTTTAGAGCTGCTTTAGTCTTTGGCTTTGAAGCTGAAGAAGGCTTTACATATAACTGTGTAGGTCTGAAAACACCCTCAGAAGCCGATGCCTGCACAGCGGCTCCGGACCCATCTGAGGGAATAGTTTCCGAAGATCCAATATCTTGAGTTTCCAGAGGCCCAGTCGGCTCCACGTGGGAGTCGGAAGCGGCCTGTGGCTCTGAGGTAGCGGGCGTCAGGGGCTGCGAAAGCGCCTCACTGAGAACCGGCGAACCGACAACTAGCTTAGCGGAAGCCTCATCGTTGGTTTTGGACCTCGGATGCCTGTCCTTGTCTTTATCCTTGCGTTTTTTTTATAAATTCCGGTTGTCGGCTGTTCCAACGGCATTGTATAACTGAATCTTCGGACAAAGTAATGAAAGGCAAAATCGTACAGACGCTTTATAGTGCGTTGGTTAAATCTAGCACAAAACCAACAAGCAACGTCGTGGTCAGGGCCTAGGCAAGGAATACAGTAAGAGTGAAAATCCTTATGAGGTATTTGCTTCCCACAAGAAATACAATTGTTAACTTTTTCTGACATCGGTCTGGAGCAAGAAAAAAAAGTTTCTCCAACGGGGTACTTAGCTTTAATGAAGACTTCGGATCTGAAATTCGATTTCGAAACTCTCAGGAGTCGGCCGACCGGCACTTGCGAACTGCTTTTGCTTTGGGCACCGTGCGGCAAGAAAGACTGAAGAAAATGGCGTTGGTTGCATCTTTTATACCCCTGGCGCACTGACATCAGGGAAGAGGGGACAGCAACCGACACTGGACCAAGACTGCGTGTAGCCTATCAGCAGGATAACCCAAGTGTAATGATTGCAAAGTACAGTTTTGTACCTACCATAAATGTAGATGTTAGAGTGCTCATACAGCTGCAGTCATTAAAGATGGGTTATCCTGCCATCAGGCGGGTCCTCGGTCGGCCGAATTCCAAAGTCTAGGTCCGGCATCTGTTGTCGTCGCTTCTTCCCTGACATCAGTGCGGCAGAGGTATAAAAGAGGCAGCAGACGCCATTTTCTTCAGTTTTTCTTGCCCCAGATGTCAGGTGCCCCCAGAAGGAAGGCAAAAGTACAGTTTTGTACCTACCACAAATGTAGATGTCCGATAGGCATGCATCTGCAGTCCTTACAACTGAAGAAATTCTGCACAAGGACGTACCACCCACTTGCTTGGAAAGTGGACTCCCTATCTTTCAGTTGGAAAAACCTGCTCGGGATCTGGAGTATAAAGGTAAATTATAATGCTTGGCAAATGTATGCACGGAGCTCCAAGTAGCAGCCTCTAAAATGTCTTTGGTAGCCACTCCTCGTAGAAAAGCTGTGGTAGTGGCTGTAGCCCTTGTAGAGTGAGGCCTGATGTTTTCTGGAGTTTTCTTCCCATGGTAGGAGTAACAAAATCTAATGCAATTTCCTATCCACTTAGAGATTGTCTGTTTTGAAATTGCTTTTCCTTCCATTCCTGTTGCATATGCTACCAGTAGCTGGTCAGTTTTTCTATTGCTCTTGGTCCTGTCCAGGTAGTAGCGCAATTGCCTATGTACATCTAAGGTATGCAAAAGTCTTTCTCCCCTGTTCTGTGGGTTGGGGAAGAATGTAGGTAGGTGGACAGCTTGATTTAAAGATACTCTGGAGACCACCTTTGGCATAAAAGTAGGATTTGTTCTCATGGACACTATCTTGATGGAAGATCAGGAAGGGCTGTACTGCCATTAATGCCTGTAGCTCAGATACCCTTCTTGCTGAAGTGATTGCCAGCAGGAAAGCAGTTTTCCAAGATAGGTATTGTAATTCTGCTGTTGCTGCTGGTTCGAAAGGAGGGAGTGTCAACTTTTCTAGCACAAAGTTCAAGTCCCATGCTGGCAATGGTGGCTTCCTAGGTGGTTTTACATTTTTAATTCCTCTCAGAAACTGCCTAAGCAGAGGATGTGAGAAGACTGGAGGATCCAAGTTGTATTCTGCTGAAATAGCTGATGCATGAATCTTAATGGAAGAATAGGACAGGCCGTTGTGGAAGAGCTCTGCCAAGTATTCTAGGATGTTGGCTATGTTTACCAGTGACACATCTTCTCCTTTTGCAGTACTCCAAATGTGATATCTTTTCCATTTTGCTGAGTAATTTTTTCTTGTTGAGGGTCTGCGAGCCTCCAAGATAATGTCTTTAACCCTTTGGGATAAATTTGGGTTATTTGGTGTTATGCAATGTTCCAGGCAGTCAGCTGCAGTGTTTTCAGGTTTGGATGCAGGGTCTTGTAGTTGTTCTGTGTTAACAGTAAGGGAACTAGGGGTAGAGGCCATATTTGTTCCTGAGACATGCTCCTCAGTAATGGGTACCAATGTTGCCTTGGCCAGTCTGGAGCTATCAGGATGATCCTTGGGCGGTCCTCTTTGATCTTCAATAGCACCTTGTGCATCAAAGGAAGTGGTGGGAATGCATATACTGTCAGGTTTTTCCAACTGAAAGATAGGGAGTCCACTTTCCAAGCAAGTGGGTGGTACGTCCTTGTGCAGAATTTCTTCAGTTGTAAGGACTGCAGATGCATCCTTGTAGGACATCATAATGTTATGCAAACATGCAATGTTGATAAATCAAAAACAGTAGTTGCAAGCAAATACACCATAAAAGAATACCCCAAAAAGGTTATATGATAAGGTGTTTGTCATAAGGCCAGTCCTAAGAGGGGATGGAGGGAGGGAAACCTGGACTGCAGCTGTATGAGCACTCGAACATCTACATTTATGGAAAGTGTACAAAAAGTACAGATTTGTACCTACCATAAATGTAGATGTCCGATAGACATGCAACTGCAGTCCTAACATATGGGTTTGTCCTGCCTCAGGCAGCCGTCGGTCGGCCGGATTCCAAAGTCTGGGTCCGACGTCGGCTGATGTCGCATTTCTCTCCGACGTCAGAGCGGCTGGAGTACATAAGCATCAGCCGACGCCATTTTCTTCAGTGTTTCTTGCCCCAGATGCCAGGTGCCCTCCAAGGAAGGCTGTAACCAAATTGGAAGAAAAACAGATTTCCAGACAAATAAACATGCAATAAACAGATACACCATAACAGATATCCACAGCTAAGGGTAACAGGGATAGGAGTGGACCCAAGGCATAGAGGGGTATGGAGGGAGGGAAAATCCGACTGCAGTTGCATGTCTATCGGACATCTACATTTATGGTAGGTACAAAAAGTACAGTTTTGTACCTACCATAAATGTAGATGTCCGAACTGGATAGCATCTGCAGTCATAACAACTGGGTTGTCCTGTCGTCAGGCAGCCCTTCAGTCGGCCGGATTCCAAAGTCCGGGTCCGGCTTCGGCTGATGTCGCACTTCACCCGACGTCATCTCTGCTGGTCTCCGGGTATAAAGGCATCAGCCGACGCCATTTTCTTCAGTGTTTCTTGCCCCAGATGCCAGTTGCCCTTCCTGGAAGGCTAATTTTTGGATAAATGCCAATGTTTCCAAAAGGACAGAAGGCAAACTCAAAAATAAGCATGTATGTACATATATACAAACAAATACACCATAAGAGACTCCCCACTAGCTAGCTATTTGGAAGGTAAATACCCTAGGAGTACCACAGAGGGAAGGAGGGAGGGTAATCCTGACTGCAGATGCTATCCAGTTCGACATCTACATTTATGGTAGGTACAAAACTGTACTATGTCCTTCATGGATGCATCTGCAGTCATAACAACTGGGTAGAATACCATAGCCAACTAAGGGGGGAGGAAAAATTAGATTATGGTGTGGTTAGGATCCCTTGCAGCACAGCAGTGGCAAACCCTGCTCGGGATCTGGAGTACAAAGGTAAGTTATAATGCTTGGCAAATGTATGCACGGAGGTCCAAGTAGCCGCCTCAATAATGTCCTTGGTTGCCACTCCTCGTAAGAAGGCTGTGGTAGTGGCTGTTGCCCTTGTAGAATGAGGCCTTATGTTCTGTGGGATTGGTTTTCCATGGAAGGAGTAACAGAATCGTATGCAATTTCCTATCCATTTGGAGATTGTCTGTTTGGAAATAGCTTTTCCTTCCCTTCCTGTTGCATAGGCTACAAAAAGCTGGTCAGTTTTTCTGCTATTTTTTGTTCTGTCCAGGTAGTAGCGTAACTGTCTATGTACATCCAAGGAATGCAGCATTCTTTCCCCTCTGTTTTGTGGGTTGGGAAAGAAGGTAGGTAGGTGGATTGCCTGGTTTAAAGACACTCTGGATATCACCTTAGGCATAAACGTAGGATTAGTCCTCATGGACACTATCTTGGTGGAAGATTAGGAAGGGCTGTACTGCCATTAAGGCCTGAAGCTCAGAGACCCTCCTTGCTGAGGTTATTGCCAGTAGGAAAGCAGTTTTCCACGATAGATGCTGTAGGTCCGCTGTAGCTGCTGGTTCAAAAGGTGCGAGTGTCAATTTTTCTAGCACAAAGTTCAAATCCCAAGCTGGCAATGGTGGTTTCCTTGGAGGTTTTACATTCTTGATTCCTCTGAGGAACTGCCTGAGTAAAGGATGTGAAGAGACAGGTGGATCAAAGCTGTATTCTGCTGAAATAGCTGATGCATGTATCTTGATGGAGGAATAGGACAGGCCTGTATGTAGAAGCTCTGCCAGATACTCCAGAATGTTAGCCATATCTATAATTGACACATCTTTTCCTCTTTCGGTGCTCCAAATGACAAACCTTTTCCATTTTCCTGCATAGTTCCTTCTTGTTGAAGGTCTGCGGGCTTCAAGGATAATGTCTTTAACCCTTTGGGAAAGTTCTGGGTTAGTTGCTGCTATGTGATGTTCCATGCAGTCAGTTGCAACGTTTTAGATTTGGATGCATGATGCTGTAGTTGTTCTGAGTTATTGGCCACATGTTGTCCCGAGACATGCTCCTCAGCAATGGGTACCAGTGTTGTCTTGGCCAGTTTGGAGCTATCAGGGTTATCCTTGGACGTTCCTCCTTGATTTTTAGTAATACCTTGTGTATCAAGGGAAGAGGTGGGAATGCATATGCTGTTAGACCTTTCCAGCTGAAGGAGAGCGAATCCACTTTCCATGCAAGTGGGTGGAATGTCCTTGTGCAGAATCTTTTGAGCTGGTGATTGAGAGGGGAAGCGAATAGATCTATCTGTGGCCTTCCCCATTTCTTTGAGATGGTCTTGAAGATGTCCGGGTGTAGCATCCATTCGTGGGCATCCGATGTGGTTCTGCTCAATATGTCTGCTAGAGTATTGTCCTTTCCCGGTACAAATATTGCCTGTAACTGGATGTTGTAGCTGAGTGCCAGGTTCCAAAGCTCCAAGGTCATTCTGCATAGGGGGTATGAATGAGTGCCTCCCTGCTTGTTGATGTACCACATGACTGTGGTGTTGTCTGTCCTTATCATCAAATGGCCCTCTTTGAGAAATGGTCTGAAATTTTGGATTGCCAGTTTTACTGCCAGCATTTCTTTTAGGTTGATGTGCAGGTGAAGTTGATCCTGCGTCCACAATCCTTGTATGCATTTGTCCAGCATGTGAGCCCCCCATCCTAGGTCTGAGGTGTCTGTTGTGATGGTCTGGCTTGCTTGATAGCTGTGAAAGGGTAGGCCTGGGTTTGACTGGCATGCTTGCGCCCACCATAGGAACTCCTGTTTTAGGCATGGGATTAGTGGAATTTCTGCTTCTAGGCTGTGCCTGTGTTGGGACCATAAATTCCTTAGGTACCACTGTAGTTTTCTCATATGTAGTCTGGCATGTGGAACCAAGATTATGCATGATGCCATGTAGCCCAAGGCCTACAGGACTTTTCTTGCTGTTAACTTGTTCTGTTTTGTTAGAGCCAAGAAGTAAAGAGGGAGTTCTTTTTGTTTTTCTGCGGTTAGGAATGCCATTTGTTTTACAGTGTCCAATTCCGCTCCCAGGAATGTCCTTGTTTGGGATGGTATCAGCCTTGATTTTTGTAAATTGACTGTGTATCCCAGTGCTTGTAGCAAGTAAATGACCCTTTGTAAATCTGTTGTCAGCTTGCTTTTGTTGTCCCCTTGTAGCAGGCAGTCGTCCAGGTATGGGTAAATTTGGATCCCCTGTAGTCTGCAGTGGGCGATTACTGATGCCAGGCATTTTGTGAATACTCTGGGCGCAGTAGATAAGCCAAAGGGCAATGCTGAGAATTGATAATGCTCTGATCCTGCAAGAAATCTGAGGTATCTTCTGCAAATTGGTCGAATGGGGACGTGCAGGTATGCCTCCTTGAGATCTAGAGTTACCAGCCAACACTCCTTGCCCAGCATGGGAAGAAGTTGCTGTAGGGTCAGCATTTTGAATTTTGGGACAATGATGTATGTATTTAAGGTGGACAGGTCGAGAATAGGTCTCCAACTTTTTTCCTTTCTTGGAACTAGGAATAGTCTGGAGTAAAATCCTTTGCCTTGTTCTGTTATTGGCACTCTTTCCACAGCTCTCATCTTCGCTAATTGCATTATCTGCTGTAGAGCTTCTGTTTTTTGATTTGGAGGCAGGTTTGGCATTCCTCTTTTGACTGGTAAAGTGTGAAAGTGGAACCGGTAACCTTGGCCTATGGTTTGCAAAATCCACTTGTCTTTTGTGATGTAGTGCCAGTTTTTCAAAAATAAGGTTAATTTTCCGCCTAATGGGGCTGCTATTTGTTCCCTGGTAGGCGGATGTAGAGTTAAGTCACTGTGATTGTGCTGTTGTAGTGGTAGTGGCTGTGTCTGTGCCTCTATTATTACCTTGCCACTGTCGCCCTCTGTAGGCACCTCCTCTGGATTGGTTTCTGCCTCTGGAACGTCTATTCCTGCCCCTTTGGGATCTTGTGGAGTCAGGAAAGGACCAATTTTTGGCAGGCCAGTTCCTGCTAAACCTTGGGGGCTGAACCTGCAAGAAATCTTTAACCGTTTGAACAGATTTTGCCTTCTCTTCCATTTTCTTCATTACCTGCTGGGCAGGTGTACCAAACAAACTGGTCTTATCCATAGGAGCATCTAATAACTTAGCTTTAACATGATCCGGTAAGACTTGTTCCTTCAGCCATGCATGTCTTCTTATCACTGTGCCAGTCATGGCTGATCTAAATGAAGCCTCCAGTGCATCATAGCCACATTTTAAGGAATGGTTACTAACCTGTTGTATGTTATTTACCATTTCTAATACATATTTCTTATCTATGGAGTCATCAGAGGATAGTTTTTTAGTTAACTGATCAAGCATAAACTCTTGGTATTGTATCATGTGAAACTGACAGTTTAAAGCTCTAGCTGAGAGAGTAGCTGAGGTATAAACTTTTTTGCCCCATCTGTCTAAAGACCTGGCTTCCCTTTCAGAAGGAATAGGGTTTTTTGCTGTGGTCGAGGCTACTGCCTTAGGCCCCTGGGATATAGTTTCAGGGTCTGCAAGTGGGGCCTTGTATAGGTGATGATGAGTGTCAGGTACCCTGTAAAATCTGTCTGGTTTGGCAGGGGCTGGAGGTAAGGAATCTGGTGCAGAGCAGACATCATTAAAAGCATCGTCCACAACAGAAAGAACAGGAGGTATAGCTAAGGGCCTGTGTTGTGGAAGGTGCAGAAAAGTCCTAAGTCTTTTTCTGGAATCTGAGAAATCCTGTTGCTGCCATTGGAATTGTTCTCACATGGCATGTAAGGTTTCCCCAAAGGAGAATTCTTCTGGTGGAGAAGCAGCTGGAATGGATTCTTCAGCATCTGAGTCTTCATAATTGGAGAAAGGAGCCTCTGGCTGGTCTGTAATATCTGAGTCATCCATGAGAATCATCAGAGGACACAGGCTCGGGGCTCTGCCCTAGGTCTCTTCTCTGGGGGCTGAGAGGCCCTGTCTGGGTGAGATTGAGATCCCCTAATTAAGGATATTAAATCTTCTGCCAGAGTAAGCATTTGTGAACTAGAAGTAGGCCTGGTTGAGGGGGGTTTAACAGGCACTGATTTAGTAGACTTGGCTGCTTTAGCCCTGGCAAAAGCCTTAATGGACATGGCTGCAGGAGGCCTAGCAGCACCACGTGCTGGGGTAGAGACATCCAAAGGGATGGTGTCTGATAATTCACTTGAAACCACTGTAGTAGGTAAAATTTCAGAGGCCGATTCAAGTAAGGTAGCAGGAACCTCAGTAGTAGTCAAAGATTCAGCTGTGCTTTGATCAGTTTTCGGTTTCGCCGAAACCGAGACACTCATGTTTGCTTAACCATGGTTTCGGCCGAAACCGTGGACCGCGAGTGTCGGTCTTTCTTTGCGTTCTTAACAATTTGGGTAGTCGGAGGATCCGGCGGCATAATGTACGCAAAATCTGAACCGAAAAACTGTTCAGCAAACTCCGACCGACGCCTAAGCGTTGCCGGTTGAAGGAAGCACAGGCGAACAGGCTGCTACGTCGTGGTCTGGGCCTAAACAAGGCAAACAGTAAGAGTGGAAATCTTTATGAGGTATTTGTTTCCCACAAGTTAAACAGTTATTGACTTTTTCTGACATCGGCTGAGGCAAGAAAGAGTCCCCAACGGGGTACTTAGCTTTTAGAAGTCTTCGAAGTAGTATTCGGTAGTAGTAATCTCTGGATCCGACCGAAAGGCACTTGCGAACAGCTTCTGCTTCGGGCGCCACGCGGCAAGAAAGACTGAAGAAAATGGCGTCGGCTGATGCCTTTATACCCGGAGACCAGCAGAGATGACGTCGGGTGAAGTGCGACATCAGCCAAAGCCGGACCCGGACTTTGGAATCCGGCCGACTGAAGGGCTGCCTGACGACAGGACAACCCAGTTGTTATGACTGCAGATGCATCCATGAAGGACATCTGTACTATGTCCTTCAAGAATGCAACTGCAGTCATAACATATGGGTAGAATACCATAGCTTAGCTGGGGGAGGAGGAATGCTCTAGGAAAAAGATGGTGTGGCAATCAAACCCTGTAGGACTGCCGAAGCAAAGCCTGCTCTGGGATCTGGAGTATAGAGGGAGATTGTAGTGTTTGGAGAATGTATGCACGGATCTCCATATAGCAGCTTCTAGAATGTCCTTAGTAGGCACCCCTCTTAAGAATGCTGTAGAGGTGGCTGTAGCTCTGGTGGAATGTGGTCTGACATTGGCTGGAACAGTCTTTCCGTGAAAGGAATAACAGAATCTGATGCAATATCCAATCCATTTTTAAATAGTCTGTTTTGAAATTGCTTTTCCTTGGACTGCAGGGGCGTAAGCTACAAAAAGTTGTTCAGACTTCCTACTGGTCTTGGTTCTGTCCAGGTAGTATCGAAGTTGTCTGTGAATGTCCAAGGTATGCAACAGTCTTTCCCCCTTATTCTCAGGATTGGGGAAGAAAGCAGGCAGATGAATAGCTTGATTTAAAGAAACCCTAGATACCACCTTTGGCATAAAAGTAGGGTTGGTCCTTAATGAAACCCTGTCTCTGTGGAAAATTATGAACGGTGGTATTGCCATTAGGGCCTGTAGTTTCGAAACCCTTCTTGCTGAGGTAATTGCCAACAGGAAAGCTGTCTTCCATGAGAGAAATTGCAAGTCAACTGAAGCTGCTGGCTCAAATGGAGGTAGAGTCAGTTTTTCTACAACAAAATTGAGGTCCCAGGCTGGCACTGGAGCCTTTCTTGGTGGCTTAATGTTCTTGATTCCCCTGAGGAATTGCCTTAGCAAAGGATGTGAAAAGACAGGCGGATCAGTGTTATATCTAGCTGATATAGCTGATGCATGTATCTTTATGGAAGAATATGAGAGTCCATTCTTTAGCATATCTGCCAAATATTCCAGGATGAGTGGGATGTTCAATAATGATGCATCATGTCCCTTGCTGGTATTCCAAATGCTGAATCTCTTCCATTTTGCTAAGTAAACCTCTCTGGTGGATGGTCTTCGAGCCTTTGTTAGTATCCGCTGAACTTCCTTTGAGAGAGATAGGTTGAGGTTATTCATGGGATCTCCCAGGCTGTTAGCTGCAGTGTCTGAAGGTTTGGATGCACTGTTTTGAAGTTGTGTTGAGTCAAAAGTAGAGGCCATTGGGGAAGGGCCCACTTCTTGGTGTGACATATGCTCCGTAGTAGTGGATACCAGTGTTGCCTTGGCCAGTCCGGGGCTATTAGGATCCCCTTGGGTCTCTCTGCTTTGATCTTTAGTAATACTGAGTTCATCAGTGGCAGAGGTGGGAATGCATAGATTTTTAGGAAGTTCCAGTTGAATGAGAGAGCATCTATTTTCCAAGCTTGTGGATGGTATGTCCTTGAGCAGAATTTTTGTAGATGATGGTTGAGGCGAGAGGCAAATAGGTCTACTTCTGGCCTGACCCATGTCTAAGTGAGCTGTGTGAAGATCTTCGGATGTAACCTCCACTCGTGTGGATCTGTGAAATTCCTGCTTAGGTTGTCCGCCAGCACATTGTCTTTGCCGCTCAGTGATTTTTCCCAAAGCTGCATTGTCAGTCTGCAAAGGGGGTAAGAATGGGTGTCCCCTTGCTTGTTTATATACCACATCACAGTGGTGTTGTCTGTCCGTATCAGTAAATGGCCTTGCTGAAGTTGGTGTTGAAAGGCCTCAATGGCATGCATTACTGCCAGCATTTCCTTTTGGTTTATATGCAGATGTGTTTCCTTTGGAGACCATTGTCCTTGTATACACCTGCCTTCCATGTGTGCCCCCCATCCAAGGTCTGAGGCGTCTGTGGTCATGGTCTGTGTTATCTGTGGTTTTTTGAATGACATACCTGTGTTTGCCTGGCTTACCGAGGCCCACCATAGGAATTCCTTTTGTAGGCATGGAATGAGCGGTATGGTTGTCTCTAAGTTGTTGCTGTGCTGAGACCATAGGCTTTTTAGGTACCATTGAAGCTTTCTCATGTGTAGTCTTGCTAATGGAACCAGGAGAATGCAGGATGCCATGTAACCCAGGGCCTGTAGGAATCTCCTTGCAGTCATCTGGGTAAGTTTTGCCAAACCTTTGAAATAATGAGTTAACTTCTCTTGCTTGTCTTCTGTTAGGTAAGCCATTTGAGAGGCTGTGTCTAATTTGGCCCCTAAGAAGATTATTTGCTGGGATGGCTGAAGTCTTGACTTTTGGAAGTTGACTGTGTATCCCAGAGCTTGAAGTAATCGTATGACATAGCCCAAGTTTTTTGTCAACATCAATTTGTCGTATGCTTGTATGAGGCAGTCGTCCAGGTACGGGTAAATTTGGATCCCCTGGAGCCTGCAATGAGCAATTACTGAAGCCAGGCATTTTGTGAATACTCTGGGCGCAGTAGATAAGCCAAATGGCAATGCTGAGAATTGATAATGCTCTGGCCCTGCAAGAAATCTGAGGTATCTTCTGCAGCTGTGTCTGATAGGGACATGCAGGTATGCCTCCTTGAGGTCCAGAGTAATCAGCCAAGACCCCTTGCCCAGCATGGGAAGGAGTTGCTGTAGAGTCAGCATTTTGAACTTTGGTACTATGAGAAAGGTGTTTAATGCGGACAAATCCAGTATTGGTCTCCATTGAGATTCTTTTCTTGGAATAAGGAACAGTCTCGAGTAAAACCCCTGGCTTTGTTCTTGTTGTGGAACTCTTTCTATTGCTTTCATCAGAGTCAGCAGAGAGATTTGCTTGATAGCCTCTGCCACCTGGTTTTGTGGTAGGTTTGGCATGCCTTGTTTTCTTGGTAAGGTATGAAAATGGAACCTGTAACCTCGGCCTATAATGTCCAAAATCCATTTGTCCTTTGTCAATCTGTGCCAATTGTCTGCAAACAGAGATAATTTCCCGCCCAAGGGAGCTTCTATTTGTTCCCTGGTAGGCGGAAGTAGAGGAAAGTCATTGAGACTGTGGCTGTGGGGCAGGTGAAACCCCTGTGTCACTTCTTTGGTTTGCTGGCTGCCATTGTCGTCCCCTGTAAGGACCTCTGTATTGTCCTCTTCCTCGGCCACGTCTGTTTTTAACCCCTTTGAAATTTTTCAGGATTAGGAAAGGACCAGTTTTTTGAAGGCCAATTCCTACTGAATCTGGGGGGTTGAACCTGGAGGAAATCTTTCACCGTCTGAACTGATTTTGCTTTTTCCTCGATGGACTTTAACACATCCTTAGCATTAGCACCAAAAAGCTTGTTCTTTTCCAAAGGTGCATCCAGGAGTTTTGCCTTTACATGATCTGGTAGAGGTTGATCTTTTAACCATGCATGTCTACGAATGACTGCCCCTGTCATAGCTGCCCTACATGAAGCTTCTAGTGCATCATATCCACACTGCAGGAAGTGATTGCTTACTTGCTGAGAGTTATGTACAGCTTCCTGCAAAGACTTCCTGTCTAAAGGATCAGGAGAGGCCAATGTTTTCTGTAAATCGTCTAACAGGAAATCCTGATATTGTAACATATGAAAAAGGCAATTCAAAGCTCTCATAGATAAAGTAGTGGAGGTGTAAACCTTTTTACCCCATCTCTCTAAAGACCTAGCTTCCCTGTTGGAGGGCAAAGGATTTTTAGAGGTGGAAGCTAAAACACCTTTAGGTCCCGGAGAAATAGTTTCCAAAACAGCAGTATGGGCCCTGAATACATGGGAATGTGTTTCTGGGACCCTGTAATACCTGTCTGGCTTAGCTGGAGCAGGAGGAAGAGAATCAGGGGTAACAATAGAGTCAGAAAATAAATCATCTAAAACATCAAGCACAGGAGGAATAGCTAAGGGCCTGTGCTGGGGCTTTTTAAGGAAAGTTCGAAGGCTCTTTCTGGAATCAGAATATTCCTGGCCTTGCCACTTGAAATGTTCCCTCATGGTATGCAGAACATCCCCAAAAGAAATATCCTCAGGAGGGGAGGCCGAGGGGATGGAATCCTCTGCATCCGAGTCCTCATAGGTCTGGAAGAGCTCTTCCTGGCCATCAGAGTGGACAGAGTCCTCAGAATCTTCATCTGAAGGAATAGGGTCACAGGGTTCAACCCGGGGCCTTTTATCAGAAGGAGGCTGGGATCCTCTCTCAGGATGGGCCTGTGAACCTCTAATCATAGAAATTAAGTCAGCAGCCAAAGTCATAATTTGTGTCTCTGGAGTAGGCTGAGTTAAGGCTTTAGCAGTAAGATGCTTGGTCTTGCTGGCTGCCTTAGCCCTAGTGTAGGCCTTAATAGACATGGCCATAGGAGGCCTGGCAGCTCCACGTGCAGGAGTGAACTTATCTACAGCAATGGTCTCGGGCAGTTCCTCGGTTTCGGTATCCGGAGGAAAATCAATAACTGTCGTCGGAGTGATAATCTGAATCGGAGTCGTCGGTAATGCGGTGTCTTCGGTTCGGAGCGGTGGAATAACCATCTCAGGGGGAACCGGAGCACTCGCGGTAGGTTTTGGCGTGGAGTCGGTGGTAGACGCGGGCCGAGGATGTCGGTCCCGGTCTTTTCGTTTCTTGGGAGTTTGCGATGTCGGAAGTTCCGACGGCATTGTATAAGCAAATTTTTCGCCGAAAAAATCTTCAGCGAACTCCGCCCGGCGCCTGAGAGTCCGCTTGTTGAAGCGAGCACAGGCTACACAGGCTGAGACGTCGTGGTCTGGGCCAAGGCAAGGAAGACAGTAAGAATGGAAATCCTTATGAGGTATTTGTTTACCACAAGAAAGACAATTGTTAACTTTTTCAGTAATTTCTGACATCGGCTGAGGCAAGAAAAGGTCCCCAACGGGGTACTTAGCTTTTTTGATGACTTCGGAATCGAAGAATACAGGAGCTGACCGACCGGCACTTGCGAACCGCTTCTGCTTCGGGCACCGCGTGGCAAGAAAGACTGAAGAAAATGGGGTCGGCTGATGCTTATGTACTCCAGCTGCTCCGACGTCAGAGAGAAATGCGACATCAGCCGACGTCGGATCCAGACTTTGGAATCCGGCCGAACGAGGGCTGCCTGAGGCAGGACAACCCATATGTTATGACTGCAGTTGCATTCTTGAAGGACATCTGTACTATGTTCATCGTGCATACAGCTGCAGTCATTACAGATGGGTAGAATCCCAAAGCTAAGTAAGGGTGGTAGGCACTAAGTGGAACTAGGAGGGGCTAGGATGCCCTGCAGGACTACTGTGGCAAAGCCCGCTCTAGATTTAGAGTATAGTGGAAGGTGGTAGTGCTTGGAGAAAGTGTGCACTGAACTCCAGGTAGCTGCTTCCAAAATGTCCTTGGTAGGGACCCCCCTGAGGAAAGCTGCAGAGGTAGCTGTAGCCCTGGTGGAGTGGGATCTGATGTATACAGGCACAGATTTTCCATGAAATGAACAAAAGCGTATGCAGTGGGCTCTCCATTTTGAAATTGTCTGTTTGGAAATAGCCTTTTCCTGAGCACCTGTAGCATAGCACACAAAGAGCTGCTCAGATTTCCTGAATGACTTTGTTCTGTCCAAGTAATAACGAAGTTGTCTGTGAATGTCCAAGGAATGTAGTAGTCTCTCCCCTTTGTTCTGTGGATTTGGATAAAAGGTAGGTAAATGAATAGTCTGATTCAAAGCTACACTGGATACTACCTTTGGCATGAAGGTAGGGTTGGTTCGTAAGGAAACTCTGTCCTGATGGAAAATGATGAATGGTTGCACAGCCATGAGGGCCTGTAGCTCCGAAACCCTGCGTGCTGAGGTAATAGCCAGAAGGAAGGCTGTTTTCCACGACAAGTATTGTAGCTCTGTTGAAGAAGCCGGCTCAAAGGGAGGCAGGGTCAGTTTTTCCAATACGAAGTTGAGGTCCCAAGCTGGGACTGGTTGTTTCCGTGGGGGTTTTATATTTTTTGCCCCTCTGAGGAACTGCCTTAATAGAGGATGTGAGAATAAAGGAGGATCTGTATTGTATTGTGCAGAAATGGCTGAAGCGTGGATCTTGATAGAGGAGAATGAAAGGCCACTGTAACATCTCAGCTAGGTATTGTAAAATTTGAGGTATATTTATTACCCAAGGATTCTGGCCCCTTTCTTGATTCCAGAAACAAAATAGTTTCCATTTGGCGGAGTAGGCTTTTCTAGTAGAGGATCTTCTGGCCTCCAAGATGACATCCTGCACCTCCTTGGAGAGGAGAGACTGTTGGGAAATTAAGGTATTCTCCATGCAGCTAGATTCAGGGTTTTGAGCTGGCTGTGAAGGGTTTTGTAGTTGCGCTGGGACAACAGAAGAGGAACTAGAGGTAGGATCCATGGTGGTGAGTGTGTCAGGCTCTTTAGGAGAGGATACTAGTGCTGTCGTGGCCAGTCTGGAGCAATGAGAATCATTTTTGGTCCCTCTGCTCTGGCCTTTAATAGAACTTTGGTCAGTAGAGGAAGAGGCGGGAAGGCATAGATTGTCAATGCTGTCCAATTGAAAGAGTGCGTCCACTTTCCAGGCCTGTGGGTGATAGGTTCTTGAACAGAATTTTTCCAACTGGTAATTTCTGTGGGTAGCAAACAGATCTATGTCTGGCCGTCCCCATGCCTGAGTTATCTTTGAGAAGACTTGAGGATGCAACTTCCATTCGTGTGGGTCTGTCACATTTCTGCTTAAGTTGTCTGCCAGTGTGTTTTCCTTTCCTGGCAGGAATTGTGCTTGTTGTTGAATTTGTAATTCCAGTGCTGTGTTCCACAGGGTCATGGCTTGCCTGGCACAGGGGGTATGAATGAGTTCTCCCCTGTTTGTTTATGTACCACATGACTGTGGTGTTGTCTGTCCTTATCAATAGCTGGCCTGGATGGAGTAGTTCTTTGAAGGTCATGAGAGCATTTTGCACGGCTAGCATCTCCTTTCGGTTGATGTGTAGGTGCTTCTCTTTTTGGGACCATCTTCCCTGAATGCACTGATCTGCCATGTGTGCTCCCCAGGCGTAGTCTGAGGCATCCGTTGTGATGATTTGAGTTGCTTGAGGTAAACAGAAAGTGAGACCTGTGTTTCTTTGGCATGCTTGAGCCCACCACAAAAATTCCTTCTGAAGGCATGGAATGAGTGGTATAATTGTTTCCAAGCTGTGGCTGTGTTGAGACCATAAGTTGTTTAGGTACCATTGTAGTTTCCTCATATGCAGCTTTGCACATGGTATTAATAGGATGCAATATGCCATGAATCCCAGAGCCTGCAGGACTTTCCTTGCAGCTAGTCTGGTGAAAGCTGCCATTTTGTTGAAGTACTGAGACAGTTGCCCTTGTTTGTCTGGCATGAGGTAGGCCACCTGGGTGGTTGTATTTAAGCTGGCACCCAGGAAAATTATCTATTGAGAAGGTATTAGGTTTTGATTTATTTTTGTTCACTGTGTATCCCAGGTAGTTTAACAGCTTTATTACAAATGCCAGATGCTACAATAGAATGTCCTTGCTGTCCACTTGGATCAGGCAGTCGTCCAGATATGGGTAATTTGTATTCCTTGTTGTCTGCAGAAGGCAATTACTGATGCCAGGCATTTCGTAAACACTCTGGGCGCAGTAGATAAGCCAAAGGGCAATGCAGAGAATTGGTAATGGGTTGAACCTGCAAGAAATCTGAGGTATCTTCTGCAATCTTGTCCGATAGGGACATGCAGGTATGCCTCCTTGAGGTCCAACGTTACCAGCCAAGACTCCTTGCCCAGCATGGGAAGAAGCTGCTGTAATCTGAGCATCTTGAATTTTGGCACCTGTAGATATGTGTTTAGGATGGATAGGTCGAAGATGGGTCTCCAATCTTTGTCCTTCCTTGGTACCAGAAAAAGTCTGGAATAAAAACCTTGACCTTGTTCTTTTGCAGGTACCTCTTGAATTGCTTTCATATCCATGAAAGCGGAAATTTGTCTTTGTGCCTCTGCCCATTGATTTTGTGGCAGGTTTGGCAAGCCTCTCATTTTTGGAAGGGTGTGAAAGTGGAACCTGTAGCCTCCTCTGTCTACAATGTCCAGAATCCATTTGTCTTTTGTAACAATGTACCAGTTTTTTGAAAATAATGCCAGTTTTCCACCCAAAGGTGCTGCCATTATAGCTTTGTTTGGCAGGCATAGGGGGAAGTCATTGTGTCTGTTTTCTGAATGATCTGTCTTCTCCACCTGTTGGGGTTGGTGCTTGCCACTGTCTAGCTCTGTAAGATCCTTGAGGTTGTCCTCTACCCCTTGGGCGTCTGTATCTGCCCCTTTGAGGTCTGTCCGTGGCTGGAAAGAACCAATTTTTTGAAGGCCAGTTTCTGCTGAAGCGTGGAGGTTGCACCTGCAAGAAATTTTTCACTGTTTGCATAGATTTGGCTTTTTCCTCCATTTTCTTTAGTACCTCCTCAGCTTTAACACCAAACAATACATCTTTTTGAATTGGTGCATCTAATAACTTTGCTTTAACATGATCTGGTAAGGTTTGCTCTTTGAGCCAAGCATGCCTACGTATGACAGACCCCGTGACAGCAGCTCTACGAGGCCTCTAGAGCATCAAAACCACACTGTAAGGTATGTTTACCCACTTGCTCTGCTCCATGCAACAAATCCTGCAACTCTTTCAAATCTGGTTGTTCTGTTTGTGTCAATTTGCTTTTCAGCTGAGATAACAAAAACTGTTGGTACTTCAACATTTGAAATTGACAGTTTAATGCCCTCATGGTTAAAGTGGCAGATGTATACACCTTTTTCCCCCACCTTTCTAATGCTCTGGAATCTCTCTCTGAAGGTAAAGGGTTTATAGCAGTAGAGGCCTTTATTCCCTTGAGACCCTGTGAAATTGCTTCTGGGTCAGCAATATGGCTTTTGTAAAGGAACTGGTGAGAATCAGGAACCCGGTAATACCTGTCTGGTTTAACAGAGGCTGGAGGTAAAGAATCTGGATCAAGACTGGCTTCTGTGTACACATCATCCACAATATTTAAAACAGGAGGGATAGCCAGGGGCCTATACTGGGGGAGCAGTAAAAATTCCCTGAGCCTTTTCTTGGAATCTGAGTAATCTTGGCCTTCCCAGTGGAAGTGCTCCCTCAATGTATGCAGGGTTTCCCCAAAAGAGTAGTCCTCAAGGGGGGAGACCAAGGGAATAGACTCCTCAGCATCAGAGTCTTCAAAAGGGGAATAGGCATAATCCTGGTCCTCAGAATGGTCTGAGGTAATAGAAGCCTGGTCTGAGGAAGGGTAGTCTTCCTCCAGTCTGGGTCTTTTGTCAGAGGAGGGTTGAGAACCCCTGATGAGAGTTATCAAATCCTCAGCCATTTTAAGCATCTGTTTTTTAGGCATGGGGCCTTGAGAGGAGGTCTGAGGACCCTGTTTTTTAGTTTTCATGGCAGCTTTAGATTTAGTGAGGGATTTAATAGAGAAGGAGGTAGGCCTGAAAACGCCTTCAGAAATGGTAGGCCTCACTAAATCTTCAGTTTCAGTTTCCCTGCCAAGAGTGGCGTCGGTATCTGCAGTGGGAATGGGGACCGAGGAGCCTGCAACCTCGGGTACTAAAGTCACCGGAAAAGTAGTTTCATCGGTAGTCAGAGGCTGCGTAGGTGCCTCGCTGAGAATCGGAGAACCAGTAGTCGGCCTAAGCGTGGTCTCAGTACTCGGTGCAGACCTCGGATGTCAGTCCTTGTCTTTGTGTCTTTTGCTTAAAACTGGCGTCGGTGTATGCGACATGATATAATTAATTTTTTTGCCAAAATAATGAAGGGCGAACTCCGCCCAGTGCTTAATAGTGCGCTTGTTGAACCTAGCACAAAAACGGCAGGCCGAGACGTCGTGGTCTTGCCCTAAGCAAGGTATAGAGAAAGAGTGAAAATCCTTATGCGGTATTTGCTTCCACAAGAAATGCAATTATTAACTTTGTCTGACATCAGTCTGAGGCAAGAAAAGTTTCCCCAACGGGGTACTTAGCTTTAAAGAAGACTTCGGCTGAAATACTTTCGTAAATCTCAGGAGCTGGCCGACCGGCACTTGCGAACTGCTTCTGCTTCGGGCACCGCACGGCAAGAAAGACTTAAGAAAATGGCGTTGGCTGCCTCTTATACCCCTGCCGCACTGACGTCAGGGAAGAAGCGATGACAACCGATGCCGGACCTAGACTTTGGAATTCGGCCGACCGAGGACCCGCCTGACGGCAGTATAACCCATCTGTAATGACTGCAGCTGTATGCACGATGAACATCAGTGAAACATGAACATCGGACAATTTAGTGCCCTGATAGCAAGAGTACTTGAGGTGTATACTTTTTAACCCCATCTGTCCAATGTTCGGGGAATCCCTGTGAGGGGGTGGGATTCTTAGCAGAGGTTGCTTTAATCCCTTTTGGCCCTTGAGAAATTACCTCAGGGTCAGCTGTTGAATTTCTGAAAAGATATTTGTGCGACTCCGGGACTCTATAGTACCCGTCTGGTTTTCTGGGAGCAGGAGGTAGGGTGTCAATAGTCTAGCTAGATTCGAGGAAAACATCCTCCAGAACATCCAAGACTGGGGGGATGGCTAAGGGTCTGTGTTGTGGAAAATTTAAGAATTCCCTGAGTCTCTCTTTAGACTGAGGGTAGTCCTGACTCTTCCAGTGGAAATGCTCCATTCAAGTATGCAGGGTTTGCCCAAAGGAAAAATCCTCTGGGGGAGAGGCTGAAGGAATGGAATCCTCTGCATCAGAATCCTCACAAGCAGAGAAGGTTTGCAAGTCTTCATGCTCAGATGCATCAGATTCATCTGACTCTTGTTCAGACAAAACTACAGCGGACAGATCTCTTTTTCTTTTGGAGGGGGTAGCCTGGCTTCCCCTGATCAGCATAAGATCTTCTGCTATTTTAAGCATTTGAGACTGAGTCAAGGAAGCAGTTGCCTGAGAGTGGGTCGGTGGTTTCTTGGGTGTGGTTTGTACCTTGGGTCTAAGAAACTCGTTTTTTGTAAGAATGATAGTTGCAAAACAAGACGTCGGTTTGTGTCGATATTCGGTAGTGCGAAGGACTTCCTCGGAAGCCAATGCCTGCTCAGTGGCTCCGGATCCATCCAAGGTAGAGACGACCGCAGGATCCTTAGACGAAGAAGAGATTTGCGGCACACCGGACTCAAAGGGTCTTGGTAGCGGCCTGTGAATCAACTAAAGTGGGCAACAGGGGCTGCAAAAGCACCTCTCTGATGACTAGAGAACTGACAGCTTAACAGAAGCGCCGTCGGTAGGTTTGGATCTATGTGTTCTGTCTCTATGTTTTTTCAGAAGATCTGCTGTCAGATGGCTTACCGAAGCAATATCGGAATTTGAAGACTGTATGCGAAAATACCTGGCTACAATAAGGGCCCGATGATGGATAGTTCTGGCGTTGAGCAAAGCACAAAAGTGGTAACAGGGAACGTCGTGGTCTGGGCCTAAACAACTGATGCAGTAGGAGTGGAAGTCTCGGGTGTGGTATTTGCTTTCCACAAGCGAGACAATTAACTTTTTCTGACGGTTAGTGCAAGAAAAAAAGATCCTCAATGGGGTAACTTAGCTTTAGAAGACTTCAACTTCAATTCGGTAGACGATAACTCAGGTAGCGGCCGACCAGTACTCGTGTGAACTGCTTCTCCTTCAGGCTCCACGGCAAGAAAGACCGATGTAATGGCATCGGCTGCCTTACTTTATACTACTGACGACTGGACATCAAGTCTTCAAGCAACAGCAACCGACGCATAAATACCAAGTCTCTGGTATTTGGGCTGGCTGGGGGCTACCCTGGCAGGGATAACCCAAATGTGATGACTGCAACAGTGAAACACAAAGAAAGTACAGTTTTGTACCTACCTGGGTCTGGCCTCGGCTGATGTCGCACTTCACCCGACGTCATAGCTGCTGTTAATTGGGTATAAAGGCATCAGCCGACGGCATTTTCCTCAGTGTTTCTTGCCCCAGATGCCAGGTGCCCTCTAGGAAGGCTAAATTTGGATAAACGCAAATGTTTCCAAACAATAGAGAGCAAATAGAACTGAACCTGTATATACATATATACAAACAAATACACCATAATAGATTCCCCCAGCTAGCTACAAGATGGGCAAATACCCTAGGAGTACCACAGAGGGGAAGGAGGGTGGGTAATCCTGACTGCAGATGCATACCTCTCGGACATCTACATTTATGGTAGGTACAAAACTGTACTATGTCCTTCAAGGATGCATCTGCAGTCCTAACATATGGGTAGAATACCATAGCCAAACTGGGGGAGGAGGCACTAAGAAGATTATGGTGTAGTTAAGATCCCTTGCAAAACAGCAGTGGCAAAACCTGCTCGGGATCTGGAGTATAAAGGTAAATTATAATGCTTGGCAAATGTATGCACAGAGCTCCAAGTAGCAGCCTCTAAAATGTCTTTGGTAGCCACTCCTCGTAAGAAAGCTGTAGTAGTGGCTGTAGCCCTTGTGGAGTGAGGTCTGATGTTTTCTGGAGTTGTCTTTCCATGAAAAGAGTAACAAAATCTAATGCAATTTCCTATCCATTTTGAGATTGTCTGTTTTGAAATTGCTTTTCCTTCCATTCCTGTTGCATATGCTACCAGAAGCTGGTCAGTTTTTCTATTGTTCTTGGTTCTGTCCAAGTAGTAGCGCAATTGCCTGTGCACATCCAAGGTATGCAGTAGTCTTTCCCCCCTGTTCTGTGGGTTGGGGAAGAATGTTGGTAGGTGGATTGCTTGGTTCAATGATACCCTGGAGACCACCTTTGGCATAAAAGTAGGGTTTGTTCTCAAGGACACTCTATCCTGATGGAAGATAAGGAAGGGTTGTACTGCCATTAATGCCTGTAATTCAGAAACCCTTCTTGCTGAAGTGATTGCAAGCAGGAAAGCAGTTTTCCAAGATAAGAACTGTAATTCTGCTGTTGCTGCTGGTTCAAAAGGGGGACGTGTTAACTTTAACTTTCTACCACAAAGTTCAGGTCCCATGTAGGCAAAGGTGGCTTCCTTGAGGCTTTACATTTTTAATTCCTCTTAGAAACTGCCTGAGTAGAGGAGGAGAGAAGACTGGAGGATCCATGTTGTATTCTGCTGAAATTGCTGATGCATGAATCTTAATGGAGGAGTAAGACAGGCCATTGTGGAAAAGTTCTGCTAAATATTCCAGGATGTTAGCTACGTTTGCCAATGATACATTTTCTCCTTTTGCTGCACTCCAAATGAGGTATCTTTTCAATTTTGCTGAGTAAGTTTTCCTTGTGGAAGGTCTGCGAGCCTCCAGGATAATGTCTTTAACCCTCTGAGATAAATGTGGGTTATTTTGTTTTATGTAAGATTCCAAGCAGCTAGCTGCAGTGTTTTCAAGTTTGGATGTAGGATCTTGAAGTTGTTCTGCGTTAGCAGTAAAGGAACTAGAGGTAGAGGCCATGCGTGTGCCCGAGACATACTCCTCAGTAGCGGGTACCAATGCTGCCTCGGCCAGTCTGGAGCTATGAGGATGATCCTTGGGTGATCTTCTTTGATCTTCAGTAGCACTTTGTGCATCAAAGGAAGAGGTGGGAATGCATATGCTGTTAGGTTTTCCCAACTGAAGGATAGGGAGTCCACCTTCCAAGCAAGTGGGTGGTATGTCCTTGTGCAGAATTTTCTCAATTGGTGGTTGTGTGGGGATGCGAACAGGTCTATTTCTGGTAGGCCCCATTTCTTTGTAATGGATTTGAAGATATCTGGATGCAGCATCCATTCGTGGGCATCCGTGGTAGTTCTGCTTAAGGTGTCTGCTAGTATATTTTCTTTTCCTGGCACAAATATGGCCTGGAGCTGAATGTTGAGGTTCAGGGCCACATTCCACAGGTCCATTGCCATCCGGCATAGAGGATATGAATGTGTGCCTCCCTGCTTGTTGATATACCACATAACTGTGGTGTTATCCGTCCTTATCAGCAAATGGCCTTGTTGAAGAAAAGGTCTGAATGTCTGAATTGCCTGTTTCACTGCCAGCATCTCTTTTTGATTTATGTGTAGGTTCAGCTGGTCTTGTGTCCATAGGCCTTGTATACACTTGTCTACCATGTGCGCCCCCCAACCGAGGTCTGAGGCGTCCGTGGTGATAGTCTGGCTTGGGTGTGGGCTGTGGAAAGGCAGTCCTTTGTTCAACAGACAGGCCTGAGACCACCACAGGAATTCTTGCTTCAGGCATGGAATTATTGGAATTTGGGTTTCTAGGCTGTGCTTGTGCTGAGACCATAAATTCCTTAGGTACCATTGCAACTTCCTCATATGTAGTCTGGCATGTGGAATCAATATTATGCAGGATGCCATGTAACCCAGGGCTTGCAGGACTTTCCTTGCTGTAAGCTGGTTCTGCGTTGTTAATGCCATGAAATAGAGTGGTAGTTGCTTTTGCTTTTCTGCTGTGAGAAATGCCATTTGATTTGATGTGTCCAGTTCTGCACCCAAGAAAGTTATCCTTTGGGATGGTATCAGCCTTGAGTTTTTTATGTTGACTGTGTATCCCAGGGCTTGCAATAGGTGAATAACCTTTTCCAAATCTTTTGTTAATTTGATCTTGTTGTCCGCTTGTATCAGGCAGTCGTCCAGGTATGGATAAATTTGAATTCCCTGAAGCCTGCAATGAGCAATTACTGATGCCAGGCATTTCGTGAATACTCTGGGCGCAATAGATAAGCCAAAGGGCAATGCTGAGAATTGATAATGCTCTGATCCTGCAAGAAATCTGAGGTATCTTCTGCAATCTGGTCGTATAGGGACGTGCAGGTATGCCTCCTTGAGATCTAGAGTCACCAGCCAAGACTCCTTGCCCAGCAGGGGAAGAAGTTGCAGTAGGGTCAGCATTTTGAATTTTGGAACAATGAGATATGTGTTCAGAGCGGACAGGTCGAGAATAGGTCTCCATTGGTTTTCTTTTCTTGGCACCAGGAAAAGTCTGGAATAAAATCCTTGTCCTTGTTCCATAGACGGTACCTTTTCTATAGCTCTCATTCTTAGTAAGTGGTTGATTTGTCCTAGAGCGTTTGTTTTTTGGTTTGGTGGTAGGTTTGGCATTCCTCTCTTCCTTGGTAGAGTATGGAAGTGAAACCTGTAACCTTTGTCTATTGTCTGTAAAATCCATTTGTCTCCTGTAATGTAATGCCAGTTTACTGAAAATAAGGCTAGCTTTCCGCCTAAGGGTGCTTCCAGTTGTTCCCTGGTAGGCGGTATCAGAGCCAAGTCACTGTGACTGTCCTGTGGAAGTGGTAGTAGCTGGATCTGTGGCAGTACTTCTCTGGTTGTTAGGCTGCCACTGACGTCCCCCTGTAGGCACCTCTGGATTGACCTCTGCCTCTTGGGCGCCTATTTCTGCCTCTCTGTGCTCTGGTGGTGTCTGGAAAGGACCAATTCTTCGAAGGCCAATTTATACTGAACCTTGGAGGCTGGACCTGTAAGAAATCCTTGACTGTTTGGACAGATTTTGCTTTTTCTTCCACCTTCAACACTTGCTGTGCAGGGGAGCCAAACAAACTGTGTTTCTCCATGGGAGCATCTAGGAGCTTTGACTTTACATGGTCTGGTAAGGATTGCTCTTTTAACCATGCATGCCTTCTGATCACTGTACCAGTCATAGCTGATCTAAAGGAAGCCTCCAGTGCATCATAGCCACATTTTAAGGAATGATTACTGACCTGCTGAGTGTTATGTACCAAATCCTGAAGGGACTTACGGTCTATAGGTTCAGGAGAGGATAGTTTTTTATTTAGCTGATCTAACAAAAATTCCTGATACTGAATCATGTGGAATTGACAGTTTAAGGCCCTAGCCGAAAGAGTAGCAGAAGTATAAACTTTTTTACCCCATCTCTCTAATGCTCTAGATTCTCTTTCAGAGGGGAGGGGGTTTTTGGCAGAGGCAGTTGCTACAGCTTTGGGGCCCTGTGAAATAGTTTCAGGATCTGCAATAGGAGCCTTATACAAGTGATAATGTGTGTCCGGGACCCTGTAGTATCTGTCGGGCTTAGCAGGGGCCGGGGGAAGAGAGTCAGGGGCAGTACAAGCATCATTAAATGCATCATCCACAAATGTTAGTACTGGAGGAATGGCTAAAGGCCTATGCTGTGGCAAATGTAAAAAGGTCCTTAGCCTTTTCCTAGAATCTGAAAAATCCTGGCCCTGCCATTGAAATTGCTCTCATAGCATGCAAGGTTTCCCCAAAAGAAAATTCCTCAGGAGGAGAGGCAGAAGGAATGGAGTCTTCTGCGTCAGAGTCCTCATATGGAGAATAAGGGCCTTCTGGAGGATTTGAGTTTTCTGAATCATCAGAGGAATAATCTGTAGAAACTGGCTCAAGTGGCTCTGCTATAGGCCTCTTCTCGGGAGGGGGATGAGAGGCCCTGTCAGGGTGAGGTTGGGATCCCCTGATCAAAGAAATGAGATCCTCTGCCAGGCTGAGCATTTGGGAACTAGAGCTAGGCCTGTGTGAGGGGGTTTTAGCAGGCAAGGCCTTAGAAGATTTAGCTGCTTTAGCCCTAGAAAAAGTCTTGACAGACATGGATGCAGGGGGCCTAGCAGCTCCACGTGCAGGAGTAGATATGTCTAAAGGAATAGTATCTGATAAATCCTGGGTGCCTGCTACAGCAGGAGAAATTTCAGTAGCAGATTCAGCCATGTTGTGTGAGGCCTCGGCTGTCGGAGGTATGCTTTCGGCCGAAGGAAGAACAGAGGACTCTGTTTCAGCCGAAACCGAGACACTCGCGGTTGGCTTAACCGTGGTTTCGGCCGAACCGCGGACCGCGAGTGTCGGTCCTTTTCCTTACGTTTTTTAGCTAATTGTGAAGTCGGAGGGTCCGACGGCATTTTGTAAGCAAAAGAGGGACCAAAATACTGCTCCGCAAACTCCGACCGACGTCTAAGTGTCCGTCGGTTGAAGGAAGCACAGGCTAGACAAGCTGCTACGTCGTGGTCTGGGCCTAAGCAAGGAAGGCAGTAAGAGTGGAAATCCTTATGAGGTATTTGTTTCCCACAAGTTAAACAATTATTTACTTTTTCTGACATCGGCTGAGGCAAGAAAGAGTCCCCAACGGGGTACTTAGCTTTTTAGAAGTCTTCGGTAGTAGAAATCTCTGGATCTGACCAACCGGCATTTGCGAACAGCTTCTGCTTCGGGCACCGCGCGGCAAGAAAGACTGAGGAAAATGGCGTCGGCTGATGCCTTTATACCCAATTAACAGCAGCTATGACGTCGGGTGAAGTGAGACATCAGCCAAGGCCAGACCCAGACTTTGGAATCCGGCCGACCGAAGGGCTGCCTGAGGCAGGACAACCCATATGTTAGGACTGCAGATGCATCCTTGAAGGGCATCATCTATGGTTATGGTAAGATTTTGCACAACTTTTCTATGTTATGCTATTCTCATGTTGCAGTATTCATAATCTTTGGGTGAGTGCCATATCTCAAAGGAAAGAAGGGGGTAGTTTGGAACTGTTCTCCAAAATTCCATACAGGATTGTCTTAGCAAAACCTGCTCTACATCTGGAGATGTGGTCCAGTTTTGTACTGCTTGAAGGTATGGACAGATGTCCAGGCAGCTGCTTCTACAATATAAGCAGTGCCCAGCCCTTTGAAGAAGGCTTCACATGAGGCCATGGTTGTAGTAGAATGGGCTTTAATCTTATTGTTCAGGTGTTTGC
This sequence comes from Protopterus annectens, assembly GCF_019279795.1. Classification (NCBI taxonomy): domain Eukaryota; kingdom Metazoa; phylum Chordata; order Ceratodontiformes; family Protopteridae; genus Protopterus; species Protopterus annectens. The sequence goes on along the minus strand of NC_056750.1, from coordinate 674,285,678 downwards.
CATGGTAGATGTAACAAAAGGAGATGGCTTTGGAAATCCAGGTAGAAAGCCTGCTTTGTCATTACTTTCCCTAGGGCACTGGGGTGAAAGGATACAAACAGTTGCTCTGATCTCCTTAGGGATTTGGTCTTCTCTACTTAGAATCTAAGTTGTCTGTGAATGTCTAGGGCATGCAGGAGTCTCTCACGGTCATTCTAGGGTTTTGGAAAAAAGTGGGGAGGTTGATATACTGGTTCAGGGGCAACTCATTGACCACCTTGGGCATGAAGGACGGGTTAGCCCATAAGGTTATCCTACCCTTGTGGAAGATTAAAAAGGGTGGGGTGACCATTAGTGCGAGGTACTCGTACTCCCCTGGCTGCTGTCAGGGCCACCAAGAGCAGTTTTCCAAGTGCAGAATTTTAGAGAAGCTGTAGCCCCTGGCTCAAATGGAGCAACAGTGAGTTTCTCCAACACATAATTCAGGACCCTGGGAGATGGAACTGGCTTCCTGGGGGGCCTGACATGTATTCCATTCAGAAATAACTTCCCTTGAAGTCTGAAAGCAAGTGGAGGGTCAAAAGGCAGACAAACTGAAATAGCAGCTATGTGGGCCTTAACAGGAGAATGTTAACCTTACCTGCAACAATTTACATAGACAAGACAGCACTAAGGACCTCTCCTTGAAATGGGTCTAGATGTCTTTTAAGACACCAAATACAGAACTTTTCCATTTGGAAAGATAGGATCTCCTAGTATTGGGTTTCCTGGCCTCCTGCAGGACAGTAAGCACATCTTCAGTGTAAAGATCAAAACCCCATCACCCACACGGTTAGATTCAGAGGTTCCAAGTGGGGGTGGATTAGGGATCCCTTGTCCTGTATGAGTAGGTCCACTCTGAGGTAACTTGTGATGACTGCCCCTGGCTAAATGCAGAAGAATGGGGAACCAATGGTGTCTTGGCCAAAAGGGAGTCTCCAACAAGATTTTTGGTTTGTCCTTCTGAATCTTCAGTAGGACTTTTTTAAGAATGGGAAGGGGAAAATGAGTACAGAAACATCCCCTTCTATGAGACCGAGAAGGCATCAGTCACCCTCAATACAAACATCAGGGCAGCTGTGCTGCATTCTGATCTGAATCCGAACTACTCATCCCTCATCTTTCTTTCTCCTACTCTGTTTTAATGCATCACCCTCTCCAGCATTTTCTCACCATGGGACAGGAGTTGGCTACCTCTACACTGCCCCAGATGTAAATGTCAGCTTTGTGCTTGCATGTGTATTCTCCAGTTATCAGGGATATACCTTTCTGTCCATATTGCTATGAATACCCTCTGGAACCAATTCTGTCCTAACTTGCACAACACCTTTGTCATATCCACCATGATTTAATCTGAACCTGCTGCTTTCCTATACTTCATTTTCCTTATGCCTGTTGTTAATTTTTCTATGGAGGGCTCTTTTTCCTCCGATTGCAGATTGTGCCTGGGACAGTACAGTTTCCGTGGAATTTTCTTGTTTCAGAAGCTGCCTGAAGTACTCCTTTCATCTTCCTTTAATGTCTTGTAAACAGGTGGCCATCACTTATGAAGGACATCAAATGACTATCATCTTTATCTTCCGGTTTTTGCCATGCAACCAGATGCAGTCTCCTTGTGCCATCTGCAGAGTCACTTTTCAGAGGTTGGTTGAGTGTTGTGATGCCTTATTCTTTGCTACTGCGACCTTAACCCCTTGTTAGTCAACCTGTATCCCTTCTTAGCCTGGCCCATCTTCTCTAGCTCCTACTTTTTCCTGCATACCTTTATTTTGATGGCTTCCTGGAATTCCCAATTCCACCACCAGCTTTCTTTGTATACCTTATGTCCATACCTTGCTCAGCTGTTTATCTGTCCTACAGCCTGCATATATGCTGTTTTGAGGCAATGTCACTCACTTGTACATTTTTTAGGTGCTAGCACCCGGAGTACTTCCTTGAATTCTTGTGCTTTTTCTCCAATCAACTTCCAGATCTTCAGCATAGTCTCTGTTGACCATCTCTGAGCACTACTTGCAGCTGCTTGTGACAATCAGTGGTTTATGCTGTGGGAAGACAGATTCACTGGGATGACACTGCAGTCACCAATTCTATCCCAATGCCTTTTTCTTAACAGGAAGTCTACCTAACATGCTGGGGAATCTTGTATGGGGTCTTGTGACAATTTCCCTTGCTGAACCATGTGTTGGCCACTATAAAGCCATTAACTTCTTTATTACTGTCACCACACCCATGTGGACACAGGCAGTTCTCACATCCTGCTCAGTTTGCTTTATCTAAACTCCTGCAACTGCTGGCTGAATGCACTCTTTTCCCTGCCATCCCAACACTAAAGTGGGCAAAGGTTGAGATTAATACTGCCCTATCCTTGCATGAAGTCCGATTGCCATGAGTCTGTCACTAATTCTTATGACATCACTCACACTTCAAAAGTTTCACCCTCACCACAATCCCCACACCACTTCTAGTGCATCCTCTTCTTGAGTGATGATCTTTATATCCCAAGCCAAGTGGCTTTGCTGCACTGCCCTTCCATCTTGACTGCTGGATACACAGGATGCCAGCCTCCTCCTTACCATCACGTCATCCATTTCCAAGATGTGCCCATTCAGTGAACAGTACAGTTGTGTATCTACCATAAATGTAGATGTTCGAGTGTATTCACTGTTGCAGTCATTACACTTGGGTTATCCTGCTGGCAGGCGACCCGCAGTCGGCCCGAGTTCCAAAGTCTAGGTCCGGCATCAGTTGCTGTCGCTTCTTCCCTGACGACAGTGCGCCAGGGGTATAAAAGATGCAACCGACGCCATTTTCTTCAGTCTTTCTTGCCGCGCGGTGCCCGAAGCAGAAGCAGTTTGCAAGTGCCAGTCGGCCAACTCCTGAGATTTTTGAAATATAGAGTTTCAGAACCCAAGTCTTCAATAAAGCTAAGTACCCTGTTAGGGAAACTTTTTCTTGCTCCAGACCGATGTTATTGGTTTTACATCCAGCTTTTGCTGGGCTAGGCAACTAGACAAGGGCACACACTAGCCAACACAGGTATACAGATCTCTCCCATAGTTAGCAAGAATCTCTGGCATGGGTCATAGTAGGCCAAGTCCTCACCCGATTTATCACCAGCCAATATCCAAGCCCATTATTGACACTAGTCAATGCGACTATCAACTAGAGAGAATTTTTATACCAAATGACTAGCCCTAACATGATGCTTAGGCTGTGATCCATGTTCTGTCTAGAGGATACTGCACACCACAGTTGATGATCAAAGGGGCTGGTTTATTCTTCCCCCGAAACATACCATTTAGAGTCTGTGTTGTTGTCAACCATTGCCATTCTAGGGAGAGGTTGAGGTGGAAACAGTGTGTAGAGGGAGCAGCCTCATGTATACAAAGAGAACATGCAAACTTCACATTACCACTGGTCGAAGGTCAGGCTGAAGCCTTGCACCTTATGCATGAGAGGAGGAGAAATGTTAAAAGTATTCCATAAGGAGTTGAGGAGATTCAAATTTATACAAATCCAGAGTCTACATTTATTTATTTATTTATTTCACATTTGTTTACCGGGCTAGTCCAACTGGATACATGTCCATTTTCAGTGGAGGCCCGAGGAGAAAAGCTCCACTACAATACTACTAACGAGATTAAAAATTTTAGCAAAATATCAAAAATTCAAGATTCAATATTAGATTATACAAGAAATATGCAAAAAAAAATACACAGAACTGTAAGCCTATGTTCTACTACAATAGTTCTAAACAGGTAAAAATATACAGAAAAAAACATAGAATTTTAACACTCCAACAGGATGTGAAGTCATTTGAATACAGAATAGTGTAGTACTGGAGAATATAGGAGTTATGAACATTGTTTACTCTAAAAGCAATTTCATTAGAGGTTGAGAAATTAAGATATATGTCATTTAGTAGAGGGAGTATCAGAATCAAGTGTGGTGATGAAAATCTAGTAGTCTAGATTTATTAAGTAAGAAGGAATGTTAATTAATCAAATACATGAGAATAAAGGAAATGAAGATTAAGATGATTAGTCAGGCTTATTGATGAAGATGATTAGTCAGGGTTATTACACGAGCAGAGCCAGTGGTTGGATAGGAAGAGTTTTAGGTTAGTTTTAAATAGTGGGAGTGATGTTAGGGTTGTGAGGTGTTGAGGTAGTTGATTCCAAATTTTTCCAACTGAGTTGGAAAATATAGTCTCACCTGCTAAGTTATTAGATAAGGAGATATAAATCAATACTTTGTTAGAGGAGCGTAGGTTCCTCAGATTGGTGTAAGGTTTTATGAGGGTAGAGAGCACTGGAGTGTTGTCAGGGTGATAAAGAGCATTGTGTGCAATAGTAAGTTGGTTAAGCTGAATTAGGTGGGGTACTTCAAGCCAGCCTAGTTTTTTTAGATTGTGACAGTGATGAGTTCTATATGGAGAGTTAGTGGCATATCTAGCAATACTATTATATGCTATTGCTAGTTTGTTCAGATTAAACTTAGAAAGATTAGTAAATATAGGGGAGGCATATAATAGGGTAGAAATTAAGTGGGTTCTAGCTATAGTACTTCTGGCTTCAGGAGTTAAGGATTTGATTCTATAGAGAGAGCCAAGTTTTCTATTAGTAGATTTTATTATAGCGTTAATGTGAGTGTCAAATTTTAGTTGATTATCAGTTGTAATGCCTAAGAGTTTGGTATTCTGGTCTGGAGAGATAAGGGTACCATTACTAGATATAAGAGTAAAATTAGGGGAGGGAGACAAGTGAGTTGGTGTAAAAAGCAAGAGTTTTGTTTTTTTGGGGTTAAGGAGGAGACAGTGACTTGAGAACCATTGTTCTATTGTAGAGAAGGTTTTTTGTGTGAGGGAATGAAGTTCCGACTGTGTTGAGGCTGAGCAAATGATAGTAGTGTCATCTGCATATTGAATACAAGTTGATAGAGAAGTGGTTAGATGAAGGTCATTTATTAAAATGGAGAACAGTAGAGGACCTAAGATAGAGCCTTGAGGGACACCTATAGAGGTGGGGAGGAGATCAGAGAGATGGTTGTGCCAAAGAACTGCCTGTTTTCGATTATCCAGATATAGGGAGAGGGACTTTAAACTATGGAGGAGTAGTTGGTGATTGACCATGTCAAAGGCTTTAGACAGGTCTACAATGAATGCTGAGGAAAGAGTATTCTTATTGCGATTATTGTTAATAGAGTCAGTAAATGATAGTAAGGCTGTGGTTGTACTATGAAATGGCCGAAAACCATGTTGGCAATTAGCTAGGAGATTGTGGCTTAATAGGTGGTTAAGTAACTGTTTGTGGATGCATTTCTCCATTATTTTTGCAAGAGGAGATAGTAATGCTATGGGGCGGAAGTTGGAATATTCAGTAGAGTCACCTCCCTTGAAACGAGGGAGGATGTGTGAGATTTTCCAGATTGATGGAATTGTACTTTCCTTTAAGGTCCTGTTAATCAGTGTTGAGATGGGGTAGGCAATAGCTTTTGCACCTAGTTGGAGGCATTCTGCTGGTAGTTTATCAGCTGAGGGGGTTGGGGGTTTTAATTTTTGAAATAAGGACAGTATATAAGAGGTGGGTATGGGTTTGAGGTGAAATGGCGGAGGAATTGGGTTTGGGCTTGATAGTTTGGAGGTATCGGGGCTTTGTTGGTTTGCTAGCTTTAATATAGCGGAAGTAAAGAAATTATTAAAGTCATTAGCTGTTTGTAATGGGCAATCAGGATCACTACAAAATGTAAAAATCCTGCTGACATTGACACCTCAGAAAGGAAAATTCATATGTGACGTACTGAAAAGGTTTCCAACATCAGATCCAGTCCTTTCAACAGGGAAAAAAAATCAGTACAATCACAAAAGTCTGCCTGCGTTCAATCATACTCTTCTAGACAACCAGGAAAAGGAGAGAAGGCACAAAACAGAAACAAGGATTTGATTAAGAAACAATCGAAATGCATTAAAGCTTGCACTTTGCCCCCAAACCCAGAACACACACTATGACACCTACCAATGCCCGGAGAAGGAAGCTGATCATAATGTAGAATATCCCATATGCAGAACAAAGAAAACAAAGTAGGAGTATCTTCTGCTCTTAACCACTGGTAAAGGGTCTACTTAAAAGGTCCAGCATTAAATCTAACTGGCCAAGACTATCCAATATAAAATACTTTAAACCCATCTCTGACCAGTCTTGAATCCATAGTGTACAGATGTTAAAGCCTTGACGAGAGATGACCAGGGTTCAATTAGTAGCTAGAAAGCTGGAAGAAGTGGGTGGGATTCAGTTGGTGATCCTGCCTTGCACATTGAGGGAAGGAAAAATGGCTGCCCAGACGCTGTACAGACAAAGTGGACACTATTTGAATCCCACTATAAAAGCAAAAAAGCAGTAGCACCTGGGTAATTATGGCAGGTATGCCAACCAAGCAGTAGCTGAAGTTAGCACATACACATATATTTCAAGCCACATCTCTAATCTACCAGGAGGATCAAGGGTTAGGATCAAAACAAAAGCACCCTGATGGCTACATGGATGACAGCCTTCCATGGTTCATACCCTCCAAAGGTAATGAACGGCAGAGCTCATGGCAGTCAGCAGATGGAAGGGGAACATTCTCAACTCTTCCAAATCTTTAAGGTCTTTGAACAGGGAAACCGACTTCATCCGTAACTACGTACAAAATGAGTGTCATGTTAACTTTTTAAAACACTGACCTGACCTTTGACTCCGTGATATCTTCCCATCTCCTCTAACAAATACAAGCCTAAATATCTTGTAAAAAAATGGCGTGCCATGGCAGCAGTGCAGAGTTCATAATTCAGTTCTGTTCTAGTGAATAAAATGCTATTTCAATTTCAAGGTAAATTTAGGTTGTTCACCATAGCAGGGATGTGGCAACAGACCCAGTTATAGCAGATGCTGTAAATGTTACCATTGCAAGAAATGTGTGTGTAGGTTCTGCTGCTGTTACAAAGACAAGAATCGACAGTCAAATCCAGAAACCGAAAATTCTGGTAATAGTAGCAACATTTCTGAACATCAAATCCATTAAGAATAAATTTGGCAGGATTGGAGGTGAAATTCTTGAATGTCTACTCAGCATCAAGACAAGCAATGGCAAAAGAATGTAGAAATAGCACCAGGAATTTCTTGCAGACAGTGCAATGACAGAGTCCACAGAGGTTCACAATGTCTCTTAGGTCTTTGGTTGGTGATGGTCTACTTTATTAAAACAAAACTGTAGAATAAGCTCAATATCTATTTCTCTGGTAAAGTTGATCTTTAGCCAAACTGTCAGATTTTGAATTCTGAATGTTCAAAAGTAGATGCAAGAAAGCGGAAAGCTCGAATGCAATGCAATGCTACAGACTTGCTCTAGCTTCTCTAGATTTAACACCCACTTGACAATACTAAATCTGACAGCTTGCCAAGGGAATTAAAACCTAGTAACCCAACTCTTCTCTAGGATATTTAACAGAGAAAAGTATTCTACCAAAATTAGGGCCACCCAAAATGGCTTATGAACTTAAGGCAGAAGGAAGGGAAGTGGTCTTACTGCATGAAGCTCCTTCATACTACTGTAGTTAGGTGGAGAAAGACTCAGCTCCTCTCCCTCAATTGGAAAGGCGCATAGGAGCACCTAAAAATCTTGTGTATGGCTGACTTTATAACACCTGTTTTACAAGGACATAGGTAAACACAGTGTGCATGTAAAATTCACATTCACATGTATGGGACAATGCTGCATTTTGCTGGTCTTTCTGAAGACATTTCATGACTGTTTCCAGAAAGTACAGCTGTGTACACTTACCATAAATGTAGATGTTAGAGTGTATTCACTGTTGCAGTCATTACATTTGGGTAATCTGCTGGCAGGTTGCCCTCAGTTGGCCTGAATAACAAAGTCTTGGGTCCTGCATTGGTTGCAGTCTCCTCTTCCATGACGTCAGGTTGCCAGGGGTATAAAACATGCAGCAGACGCCATTTTATTCAGTTTTTCTTGCCCCAGATGTCAGATGCCCTCCAAATGGGGAACAAAAAAAAAAAAAAAATGTTATATATATATATATATATAAATAAACAGTAAGTATATATAAATGCACTTTTAGCAACATATGTTTCTTCATGTTTCACTGTTGCAGTCATTACATTTGGGTAGAATCCCAAATCCATGGATGGGAGGATGGAACTAAACAGCATTAGCAGCGGCTATAAGGCCCTGCAGAACTGCAGTGGCAAAACCCGCCGTGAATTTGGAGAAGAGAGGTAAATTATACTGCTTTGTGAAGGTATGAACAAGGCTCCAAGTAGCAGCTTCTAGAATGTCTTTGGTTGGAACCCCTCTGAGAAAAGCTGCTGAAGTAGAGGCAGCCCTGGTGGAATGTGATCTGATCACCTTGGGTATAGGTTTACCATGGTGCAAGTAGCCGAAACAAATGCAGTGGCTTATCCACTTAGAAATAGTCTGCTTTGATATAGCCTCCCCCCCTGACCCTGCAGCAAATGCTACCAGTAGTTGCTCAGACTTTCTTAAATATTTGGTCCTGTTTAAGTAGAATTTTAGTTGTCTGTGTACATCCAATGAATGCAGAATTTGCTCCCCCTTGTTCTGCGGATTTGGGTAAAATGTTGGCAAGTGAATGGTCTGGTTAAGAGTCACACTGGATACCACCTTAGGCATAAAAGGAGGATTGGTCCTGAGGGACACCCTGTCTGGGTAAAATATAATAAAAGGCTCCACTGCCATGAGAGCCTGTAATTCTGTAACCCTTCTTGCTGAAGTGAATGCCAAGAGAAAAGCTGTTTTCCAGGATAGAAATTTTATATCCGCAGTAGCTGCTGGTTCAATAGGAGGCAGGGTGAGTTTTTCCAGAGCAAAACTGAGGTCCCATGCAGGAGTTGGTGATCTTCTGGGAGGCTTTAAATTTTTGACCCTCTAAGATACTGTTTAAGCAGAGGATGAGAAAAGAGGGGAGGCTCTGTGTTGTAATGAGCCAAGATGGCAGAGGCATGGATTTTTATTGAGGAAACGGACAGGCCCTTGTCAAGCATCTCAGTCAAATATTGTAAAATCTGAGTAATATTGGGCTTTGCTGTGTCTGCTCCTTGTGCTTGGTTCCAAGCACAGAATCTCTTCCATTTATCAGCATAAGATTTTCTAGCACTAGGCCTTCTGGCTTCCAAAATGACATCCATCACATATTTACTGAGAGGTGTTGTTTGAATAATTAGTTGTTCAGCCATGCTGCAAGATTCAGAGTTTGGAGCAGAGTGTGCAGAATTTGATGGTTCTGCTGAGACAGTAGATGAGGTATTTGAGGCAAGTACCATGGAGGAAGCGGAGACATATTCCTTAGAAGTGGGTACCAGTGCTGACGAGGCCATTCCGGAGCAACTAGGATCATTTTTGTTTTTTCCTGTCTGACTTTAGTAAGACCTTGGAGAGTAGAGGCAGAGGGGGAAAGGCATAGACTGATGGTTTTTCCAGCTGAAAGATAGGACATCCACTTTCCTTGCTTTTTTGTGATGAGTTTTTGTGCAGAATTTGTCCAACTGATAATTTTGGGGAGAGGCAAATAGATCTATATCTGGGCTCCCCCATTTCTGTGTTAACATGCTGAAGATTTGTGGATCCAGTTTCCATTTGTGCGGGTCCATAAGATTTCTGCTTAGGTCATCTGCCAGAGTGTTTTGCTTTCCTGGCAGGAATTGAGCTTGAAGATGTATTTGGTAAGTCAAGGCTGTGTTCCACAAGGCCATGGCTAGTCTGCAAAGGGGGTAGGAATGTGACCCTCCCCCCATGCTTGTTTATGTACCACATAGCTGTGGTGTTGTCAATATTTATCAGTAGTTGTCCTGGATGAAGTAAGTCCTTGAAGGCTGTCAGAGCATTCTGAACAGCTAGCATCTCTTTCTGGTTGATATGCAGATGCATTTGGTTAGGGCTCCATTTGCCCTGAATGCATCTCCCTGCCAAGTGGGCCCCCCAAGCATAGTCTCATGCGTCTGTAGTTTGGGTGGCAGGGGGTAGAGTGAATGACAGTCCCTTGTTTTGGTGACATGTCTCTGTCCACCAAAGGAACTCCTGTTGTAGGCAAGGAATGAGAGGAATCAATGTTTCCAGACTGAGACAATGTTGACTCCATAAATTTTTTGGGTACCATTGAAGTTTTCTCATATGCAGTCTCGCATACGGAATTAGTAGAATGCAGGATGCCATGAACTCCAAAGCCTGCAGAATTTGTCTTGCAGATAACAGGGTTTTTGTTGCCATTTGTTTGTAGTAAGTTGTCAGTTGCCTCTGTCTGGCCTGAAGTAAGCCATCTGGGCAGTTGTATTCAAGCTTGCACCCAGGAATGTAATTATTTGAGAGGGTACCAGTTGTGATTTCTTTTTGTTTATGGTGTACCCTAGGCATGCTAGAAGCCTTTCTACAAATGCCAGATGTTGAAGAAGAGTGTCCTTGTCCTCTGCTTGAATGAGAAAGTCATCCAGATAAGGATACATTTGAATGTTTCTTTGTCTGCAGAATGCAATTACTGGTGCCAGGCACTTTGTAAAGACCCTGGGCGCAGTAGATAAGCCAAAAGGCAGTGCAGAGAATTGGTAACGCAAAAAACCTGCTATGAAGCGGAGGCATCTTCTGCATGACTCCATTATTAGGATATGCAGGCATGCCTCTTAAGACTAGAGTTATTAACCAAGCATTCTTGACTAGCATAGGCAGTAGCTGTTGTAAAGTCAGCATTTTGAATTTTGGAATGTCCAGGAACGTGTTCAAAATCGATAAATCCAGTATTGGACGCCATGAATTGTCTTTTCTGGGAACCAGGAAAAGTCTTAAATAAAAAACTTGTCCTTTTTCCTTTTCTGGTACCAGATGAATAGCCCCCATATCCATGAGGGACATGACTAGTTAATGCGCCTCTGCCCACTGGTTTTGTTGCAGATCTGGCCATCCGTTTGGAATTGGCAAAGTATGGAAATGAAATCTGTATCCCTGGGATACTATGTTTAATACCCACTTGTCCTGGGCAATTAAATGCCAATTTTGAGCATGACGTGCTACATTTTCCCCCAAGGGGGCTGCCAAAAGATAAGTGTTTGGTGATGGTAGAGGAAAGTCATTGAGACTGCTTACTGTAGGGTTGTGCTTCGTTTCCTCCAGATTTGGAGAGAGAGGCACCCCATTTCTTTGACCTGTAAGAACCCTGTGATTGGTATCTGGAGCCTTTTGAGCAACTGGATTTGCCCTGAGTGGCTCTGTTGGACACAGGAAAGGATCAATTTTTAGTAGGCCAGTGTATACTGAACCTGGGTGGCTGCACTTGCAAGAAATCATTTACAGTTTGCATAGATTTAGGTTTGTCTTGCATTTTCTTTAAAACCTCTTCTGCCTTACTACCAGAGTATGCTGCAAAGGGGCATCCAACAATTTAGCTTTAACATGATCAGGCAGATTTTGCTCCTTGAGCCAGACATGCCTTCTAATCAAAGATCCAGTAACGGTGGCCCTAAAAGAGGCCTCCAAGGAATCAAAACCACATTGCAAAGTATGCTTTCCAACTTGTTCTGCTGAATGCAATAATTCATGTAACTCTCTATTTTCCACACAACCAGAAATAAACATTTTCTGTTTCAGTAAGCCCATAACATGCTGTTGATATTTAAGCATATGAAACTGGAAGTTTAAAGTCCTGATTGCCAAGGTTGCAGATGTATAAACCTTCTTACCCCATCTATCCAGCGCCCTGGAATCTCTATCAGAAGGGGTAGGATTCTTAGCTGTAGAGGCCTTAACAACCTTGGGACCCTGAGAAACAGTTTAAGGATCAGCAGCAGGAGTTTTAAAAAGAAATTTGTGGGAGTCAGGAACCCTGTAATATCCGTCTGGCTTACTAGGAGCCAGAGGCAGGGAATCAGGAGCCATGATTGATTCAGAGAACACATCAACAATGTCGAATACAGGAGGTATTGCCAAAGGCCTATGCTGAGGAAGAAGGAGGAAATCCCTAAGCATCTTTTTTGCTTCAGAGAAGTCCCGACTTCCCCAGAGAAAATGTTCCCTTAAAGTATGGAAAGTCTCGCCAAAAGAGTAATCCTCAGGAGGAGATGCACATGGGATGGATTCCTCTGCATCAGAATCCTCACAGGGTGGAAAAGAAAATTCCTTATCAGAAGAAATGGAAACCTGATCTGAAGATTCATAATCAGTGTCTTGCCTAGGTCTCTTAGCAGGGGGGGTTGGGAACCCCTGATCAAGGTAATTAAATCCTCAGCTATTTTGATCATCTGTTTTTAGGCATAGGAGCCTAAGCACGTGGCTCATGCGTCTTTTTTTAGACATAGAAGTTATCTTTTACTTTGTATAATTTTAGTAGTAATCTTGTAAGTACCTAATCTGTCTGATTTTTGGAGCTTTTCTCCCCAGGACTCCATTGAAAACAGGTTCTTTTTGGCCCAATGGACTATCCTGGTAAACCAACTGCAAATAAATAAATAAATAAATAAATAAGAAGATGTTTTTGACCTTGTTTTTGAGGCTGGCGTCTGTTTAATATAAAAATGTTGAGGCCTGAAAACACCCTCAGAAGCTGGTGCCTGCTCAGTGGCTCTGGACCCATCTAAGGGAGAGACATCCGTGGGTTCAATACTTTGAGAATCTCGCGGCATACCGGACTCTGAATGGGTCTCGGTAGAGGCCTGTGACTCAAAAGTAGCGTGTATCGGGGGCTGCAAAAGCACCTCACCAGCGACCGGCTTAGGAGAAGCTTCGCCAGTTTTGGACCTCGACAGTCTGTCTCGGTCTTTTTCTTTGCATTTTTTCTGAACTCCGGTAGTCTGATTGCTAACCGATGACATTTCAGGATAATTAAATCCTAAACAAAAATATTTAGAAGGAAAAATATACCGACGCTTAATAGTGCGTTGGTTAAATCTAGCACAAAAACGACAGCAAGGTACGTAGTGATCTGGGCCTAGGCAAGGAATACAGTACAAATGAAAATCCTTATGAGCTATTTGCTTCCCACAAGTAATGCAATTATTTACTTTTACTGACATCGATAAGGAGCAAGAAAAAGTTTCCCCAATGGGGTACTTGGCTTTATTTTTAAGACTTCGGTTCTGAAACTCGAATATGAAAATTTCAGGAGTCGGCCGACCGGCACTTGCGAACTGCTTCTGCTTCGGGCACCGCGCGGCAAGAAAGACTGGATAAAATGGCGTCGGCTGCATGTTTTATACCCCAGACGACCTGAAGTCATGGAAGAGGTGACAGCAACTGACGCAGGACCCAAGACTTTGTTATTCAGGCCGACTGAGGGCAACCTCCCAGCAGATTATCCAAATGTAATGACTGCAACAGTGAAACACGAAGAACATCTGTTCTTCCTGAAGTGTAGCAGAAATGAAAATATCATAAGATGGCCCAAACAAATGAAATGCTGAAGCCATGATTCCTCTACACATCTCATCTGAATACCAATTCAGTGAACCAGAATTGAAGAAATGGGTGTTGACTGAAGAACTTTAACAACCATTCCAAAATCCAGCTGTGGGTGAGGCAATTTCCTCTAAGACCAAGTCCTTAAGCATGGTACAAACATGATTAGCCTTCTTTGCTGCCAGCAGATGGAAATGGGCATGTACAGAGACAAAGACTATTGGGTGGTAAGATCCAGCAAGTTGTACCGTAAGACTCCAACTCCTGGAAATACTGCATGGCTAAATCCAGCACAATTAGTGGCCAGCTGTTTCCTTCCTACATTGTTTATATAAATTCCCTAACTGCAGGAAATTCAGGGCTCGATTTTTGGGAGCTATAATGGCCGTCCCATCCCAATAGTCTACATTCAAGGAGTCCTATGAATACCAAGTGAGATTTACTCAGATAAGAACTGTGACGGTGACTTAGTGAAAGTTAGTGTGCACTCACTGCAGCACTCATGTGCAAAGGGATCACTGATACAAGATGAGTCTTAACATTTGTCCTGACTTCTCAAGAGCAGACAGTCAAGGCCCCCTCCCCCCAGCCTGGCAACATGCTCCCCTGGACATTAGCACATCCTAGTATAAAAGTGGTATCCACCCACTCCATTTTTACTTCTTTCTCTGGAGCTGAAAGAATTACCTCCTCCTGCAGAGGTACTTCCTTTAACCAGTTAGCCTGTAAGGTACAATCACACAACAAATACAGTCTACCCAAGGAATTGAGACAAGGAGGCTGATTTAGGAAGAAACAAATACAGTTGTGAAAGCTGAACAGTAGATGCTTGAATAACAACTGCAAAAGCCTTAGCTCTATACGTTATATTGTATTAAAGATATAACAGCCTGTCAGTTTCCAAAGCTTCAGGGCACTTTCCATAGCTCTAAATCATTAGTCTGCTCAAGATAAACTGACAGAGGAGACAGATTAGACAGCGAAGACCTTCAGGGCTTTCACTCCAACAGAGAGATGCTAAAGCCCTGGTAAGGGCAAATGCCAGGAAAACAAAAACAGAAGTCTCACCATGGCAACAAAAATGTACAAAAATGAGGGTGAGGGAGTGGTAACAGCAACAGTGATCATTTGAACTTCTAGTGTTATAGCGAAGTTTGCTTACACAACTCTACTACACTCACTGCAGCAGTAGCCTTAGCTACACAAGTAGATTATCAAAGCTTTGGCTGCGATGAGGAAGGATGAGAGTCCAGCAGACGCTGGAGAATGGTTTTAACAAAAGCATATGCATGACCTGGAGAAGGAATGTAATTTCTACTGCTTTGTGAAAGTGCGCAAAATGGAAAATGTTGTTGCTTCTACAATGCAACCATTTCCAAAAGCCACAGAGGAAACGCACACCCTGGGAGAATGAGCCAAAACCCAGCTTAGTGTTGTACTTTGGTGAGTATAACAAAAAACAACTGCATGACAGAACCACTTAGAAATGGTCTGTTTTGACAAAGGCTGCCCTTTTCTTACCTTCACAGGAAATAACCTGAACAAAGCTGACTGCGTTTATCTAAAGTTAGCAGTATACTTTCTCCCTAATTTTCTGGTTTTGGAAAGAAAGGGAGATGACAGCTTATTTCAATGAAAACATGGAAACTACCTCAGACATAAAAGGAGAACAAGTTCTTAAGAAAAACCCTGTCTTTGTGGAAAACAAAATGGGTTCCTACTGTCTTAATCGACAGCTCACTTTGTCGAATTGCTTAACCATCAACACCTAAGCTTCGAAAGCTTACAATAGTGAACAGCCACATAATTGAATTCTTTCCTCGGGAAAGACTTTATGTGGCCGTTATTGGGGATTTGCCCCTTCCCCAACGTAGAGCAACCTCAGAGTTGGTATATTTAGTTAGGGGGGTGTGGGGGGCAACGTCCCCACTATGTTTGGGTGTGTTTATTTTGTTTACAGATGGCCACACAAATTCTTTCCTGAGGAAAGAATTTGATGTGGCCCTTTGCTATTGTAAGCTTTCGACGCTTAGGTGTCGATGTATTCAGATTCGGCACCCTAAGCTGTCGATGTTATGATACAGATGCGACAAAACTGAACCACCATAAGAGCTTGCAACTCAGACACATATTGCTACAAGCTCTGCAAGAGCAACAACACTGTTATTCATGTTAAGAACCTAAAGTCAACCTTACGAGCTGGTTCAAATGGAGGAAAAGACAGTTTTACCTAACAAAATTAAGATCTTAAGGAGGAGCCACCTATTTTCTAAGACATTTGGCATATAACAACCCTTTCAAATCAAAAGCATTTTCACAAGACTGCATGGGTAGACAAGCTGAAATGGCTGACAATCTTTAATGGAACAGTAACTCAAATAATGTAGAACCACAGAAACAATAGCCCTACATGAGCGCTGTTTCCTTAATTGGCACCAATTAGATGACCTTTTCCATTTATTAATATATGATTTTCTATTAGCAGGTTTGCAACTTTTCTTGCCTTGAATACCTATTGCACATCCTCAGAAAAAGGTGCCTAACAGGTATTAAAAGGATCATCCAAGTCAGTCATCTGTAGTTCTTTGAGGAATAGATGCATCAAACACCCACTGTCTTGTGTGACTAGGTCCAATCTGTGAGGTAGCTTGTGATAACTGCCTCTGGCCATTTCCAAAAGAATGCACAAAGTACAGTTGTGTACACTTACCATAAATGTAGAGGTTCGAATAAATTCACTGTTGCAGTCATCACACTTGGGTTCTCCTGCCAGGGGCAGCCTCCCAGTCAGCCCGAATACCAGAGGCTTAGTATTTCGGCGTTGGTTGCTGTCATTCCAGGACTGACGTCAGGTCGTCAGTGGTATAAAATCAGGCAGCAGATGCCATTACATTAGTTTTTCTTACCCCAAATGTCAGGAGCCCCCAAAAAGGGAGCTAGGTTATGGTGGAAGAATACCACCAGTAGAAAGTAAACACCAAAAATTTCCTATAAGGAGAGAGAGAGAGAGAGAGACAAGGGGGATGGAAGGTGGAAAACCAGGACTGCAACAGTGAATACACTCGAACATCTACATTTATGGTAAGTGTACACAACTGTACTATGTTCTTCGTGTTTCACTGCTGCAGTCCTCACACTTGGGTTGATTCCCAAAGCTGAAGAAAAGGGTGGAGGCAGTCAAAAAGACTGGGAGCTGGCTAAGATGCCCTGCAAGACTGTGGTTGAAAAGTCTGCCCTGGATTTGGAGAAGATAGGCAGGTGGTAAAGCTTGGTGAAGGTATGAACAGAAGTCCATGTTGCTGCCTCCAGGGAGTCTCTGTTAGGGACCCCTCTGAGGAAAGCTGCAGAGGTGGAGGTTGCCCTGGTGGAATGCGTCCTGACCCCCTTAAGGGGTGGCTTCCCGTGTTGTTTCTAGCAGAAATGGATGCAGTGTGCTATGCATTTGGAGACTGTTTGGAAATGGCCTTGCCCTCTGCCCCTGCTGCAAAGCGGACTACCAATTGGTCAGTTTTCCTAAAACATTTAATCCTATCCAGGTAGAATCAGAGCTGTCTGTGCACATCTAGAGAATGCAGAATCCTTTCCCGCTTGTTTTGTGGGTTAAGGAAAAAGGTGGGGAAATGAATGGATTGGTTGAGAGCCACAGTAGACATCACTCAAGGCATGAAAGTTGGGTTAGTCCTGAGGGAGATCCTGTCCGCATGAAAAATGATGAAGGGCTCTATAGCCATTAGTGCTTGTAGCTCTGAATCTCTTCTAGCTGAAGTGATGGCCAGAAGCAAGGCTGTTTTACGAGAGAGGAATTTTAACTCTGCTGAAGCTGCAGGCTCAAAGAGGGGTAAGTGTGAGCTATACCAACACAAAGTTAAGGTCCCAAGCCTGGGTAGGAGCTCTTCTGCGTGGCCTTAAATTGTTAGCCTCTCTTAGGAGCTGTTTGATGAGAGGGTGAGAAGAGAGGTGGCTCTGTGCTGTAATGAGCAGAGTTGGCAGAGGCATGAATTTTAATACAAGAGAAGGATAGGACCCTGTGAAGCAGGTCTGCTAGGTAATCCAGGATGAGAGGGAGGAAGGGCTGTGCTGTTTCAGCTCCTTTAGCCTGGATCCAGGTGCAATACCTTTTCCACTTGTCAGCATATGATTTTCAAGTGCTGGGGTGTTTGGCTTCACGTATAACATCCAGGACTGGCTTGTTTAGGCTGGCAGCTGGAGGAGAGGTCAGGAAATAAGCCAGGCTGCCAGGTTCAGGGTCTGTAATTGTGGATGCATGAATTCTCACTCTTCTGACTCAGGAGAGTTGGGGTCTGGGGTAGGCGCCATGATAGCAGGGGTGACAGGCTGCATAGCAGTGGGTACCAGTGCTGGCGTGGCCAGTCTGGGGCAATCAAGATTGCCCTTGGTTTTTCCTCCCTTATTTTGAGCAGTACCCTTGAAATTAGTGGTAGAGGGGGAAATGCATATATCTAGAGGTTGACCCACTGGAAGGATAGAACATCCACTTTGCAAGCCTTGCTGTGAGGTTCCCTGGTGCAGAACTGGTGATTGCTGTGGGAGGCAAAGAGGTCCACCTTCGGGGTGCCCCATTTTTTGGGTTACAAGGTTGAAGGTGCTGTGGTCTAGCTGCCACTCGTGTGGGTCTAAGAGATTTCTGCTCAAGTTGTCTGCCAGAGAGTTTTGGGAGACTGGCCGGAATTGTGCTAGCAGGTGAATTTGCATGGTGGAAGCCATGTGCCAAAGGGTCATGGTGAGCCTCCAGAAAGGATAAGAGTCGAGTTCCTCCCTGCCTGCTGATATACCACATTACTGTGGTGTTGTCTGCTTTGATCACTAGAGGCCCCGGGGAGAGTAGGGGTCTGAAATCTGTCAGAGCGTGCTGAACAACTAGCATCTCTTTTTGGATGATGTGCAGATGCATTTGATTTAGACTCCAATGGCCCTGAATGCACCTGCAGTCCAGGTGTGCACCCCAGGCATAATCTGATGCATCTGCGGTTAGGGTCTGGGCGGTGTGGGTTTGTGAGAAGGGAAGTCCCTTGTTGTGGTTGCATGTTGCTGTCCACCAAAGAAAATCATTCCTTAGACAGGGTATCAAATGTATGATAGTTTCCAGGTCCTGACAGTGTTGACACCAAAGGCTTTTTAGGTACCATTGTAGTTTCCTCATATGCAGTCTGGCACATGGAATGAGTAGAACGCAGGATGCCATGAACCTTAGAGCTTCCAGCCCACTTTAGTTTGGAAAGAACCAGGGCCTAGGTTCACCGCTCACAGCATTAATACAAATATGAACTAACCATCGTCATAGAATATATTTTCTTTTGGTCGGATTACTTATAGAGACAGAGTGGGACAATTTTCCATTGAACACTATGCTGTATTTTTTATGAGTGATTTTTCAGTGCCTTATGAATAATGAGTCTTTCTGTACTTTATTCATGATTTATGTACATTTAATATAGGGATTTAGTGTCTTTATTACAGGGATACAGTGTACCATTTTATATGTAAATCTCATAACCACATTCTGGCTCATTATTTACAGGTGGGGAAAGACTCTCAACCACAGCCTTTTTTTTTTTTTGCCTTGGGTAATATTTTGTTCGTCTGATTGCTCCACAATCAGACATTTGAACATATATTGTATTTTTATGTGGGGAAACGTGTATTTGTATGCTTTTTGTGAATTTCATTGATATCTGTTGCCAAGAGGTGTTTGGGAGACCATTACAAACATAAGGTCTCGCATAGTATCCAGATATCAACAAGTTAGTTATTTATGATATTACTATTTATGAGGTTGTGAGGGGTTTACATTATTTTGGACCAAATAAGGCACATGGTTTGACCTTTGTTCACTTACTGCAGTGAGACAGATGTACACATCATTCAAATCAGTGGGTTATGTATTTGTTGGGCTGCAATCCTATTTTCCTAAGAAACATTTCAAATATTTGCGATCACTGAACTGACAATAGGGGACTAGTCCTTTTTTGTTGTCTGAGGGCTTTCCCAAATTTTGGGGACTTGCTAGCTATTGGTCATCACACAGATGTATTCTGAAGCATCTGTATGCTTGTGTCATTTGGTTTGTGCTACATACCATTCCACTGAATTTGTGGATTTTTTTAAGAAATTTCTTTGGGTCAGAACTCAGTATTTGAATATATGACGTGTATTTATTATACACATTGGCTTCCATTGTGGGGGTGGGTCATTACCTCCTTTATGGTTTTCATTGCATTTTGATCGATTCGGCAAGCCTTTGCACTTTTTTGCGACTCAAAGGATTGTGTACACTATACTGGGTAGAAATACGCCCAGGATTGGGTATTACACACTTAGTACCTTTCATTGAAGGTTGGGTATCGAGCTGGCACCTCGGCGTTTCGTAAAAATCTACTGCCAATCATTAGTGGACCAGAGTTCCACTGTGGCGACCCCTTACTGGGAAACACTGAAAGACAAACAACCACCATCTTTGGGAGTCTGCTCAAGAGAAGCCTTGTAGGCTTTATATTGGTCTTATCACATCACAGTTGACTATTGAGAGGTTTACAGGTGATTGAAGCAATTTAGCAACTTATGGTCATGGATCTCAATCAACTGCTTCGGGGCCTTTGTGCAGATAAGGATGACATCCATGCATTTGGAATCAAACAAATAGATGAGGGCACAAAGGAGAACAGCCAGACAGATCCAGTTGACGGTTGTAATTTCCTCTTCACTCAGCTGGGTAAAAAGGTAAAAACTCTATGTACCAACATCTGGCATTTAAAGCTTTTTAAAGTGTATCTAAACCAAAATATTACCCCTAGGGGCTTAAGGACCAAACTACAGCCGCTAGTCAGCAAGCCAGATGACATACTACTTAGAGATTGGAGCATGGCCCAACAGCAAGCGTCCATGTCCTTTGTTAATATTTTAGCATTTAAATTATGAAAGAACAATTGAGGTCAACATATGTGATCTGCAAAAAATATGTGAAGAGTTGAAAAAGCATGAAGAGCAAACCAATTTCAAGGATAATCTTAGCAGACTTTCAAAGGAATTGATTATTTTTGAAAACCATTTAAAAGACAAAAAGTTAGACAATTTTTCCAGAGACACGGAAGATTAGGGGGTAGGCCCTTTGAGTCACAGAAGTGTTAGGTTTGTGGATGGAACAAAAAACACTACTCAGATATGCAAAAAAGACCCAAATCTATATTGAAAAAAGGTAGACCAAATACTACAACTTTGGGGGAAGAATCCTCCACCACTGACACTGAATCCACATACATTAGTGATTCCCCTGATTCCAAGAGGAGTTGGAGTTCTGAACACCCTTTAGGGGTAGGAAGCAGAAGGGGGGGATGTAAGCACAAGGGTAAAAACTATAGAAGTTATCTTTCAATCAATAGTGAAACAAACATAGAATGCTCAAATGTGCACACCATTTCTCAACATGTTTTAACACCTGAACATGAATCATTATTGAATAAAGATCTTGGTTTTATCCCCGTTTTTTTTTTTTTTTTTTTTTTTTTTTTTTTTTTTTTTTGTGGAAGAAAGCATTTTTGTCTGTGATATATTGTCATTTTGTAGAAAGCTTAATTTGAAATTGTATTTTGGTCAACAGGATCATTCTTAAAGATTGACTGAATTTCGATTTTAGAAATCTGATTTCAGTACACCCATTTTCCAACAGGCAGTCATCAAAGATCTACATTATAAACTAAGTCCTTCACAGATTCTTAGAAGCAACTTAATGGCTGAACAAAAAGCTCTCAGATCTAAAATCGAACACTGACATTTCCATTTTACCAGCGGATAAGGGTGGGGCGGTGGTCAATATGGACTCCAGTTATTACTGGGCGGAGGGAACTAGACATCTGACTAACCCTCAGCATTACATGAACTTGCCCACCGACCCCACTCTGAACTTCAAAAAAAGAGATTGATGATTTTTTTGCAAGAAGCAGTGGATCATGGAATTATCAGTGACTAAACAACACAACATTTAATTGTTAAAGATCCGGGAAAACAATATCTATACTTACTGCCCAAAATTCACAAATCTTTGATGACGCGACCAGGTAGACCCATTCTATTGGGTACTGGCTCCCTTACAGAACCATTATCAGCATTTCTGACTGAACATTTACAACCGCTACTGCCACATGTCAGAGCTAGGTTAAAGGACACAACTGAGTTTTTACAACTTGTATCCAAGTCTGAATTAGAACACCACTGGTTGATGGATATCCTGGATGTCAAATCACTTTATAACAGCATTCCACACTGGGCTGCTTTAACAGTGTTAGAATATTGGTTAAATAAGGCTAATCGCTACAATTCAGGTTTCAACACCTTGCTCATTTGCATGGCTGAACATGTCCTCACGAAACATATCTTCTATTTCAAAAACAAATGTTTTTGGCAAATACAAGGTACAGCAATGGGGCATTTTTTGCCCCACTATATGCTGATCTATACATGGGATATGTTGAAGAACATATTATATGAGTCACATAACCTGTACTTGCCAGAGATTGATATATGGAGACATTTTTTGGATGACTGTTGGCTTATATGGAAAGGAGGCAGTGATTATTTGGAAGAATTCACTGAATATATCAATGAAAACAAGTGGGGGCTGAGTTTACTATGAATTTCCATAAAGATTAGATTCACTTTTTGGATGTTAAATTACAGCGCCAACCAGACAATACATTACACACCACTGGTTATAGAAAATACCCACAATACAACAGTTGTTACACGCCTCCAGTCTCCATCATAAACACACAATTAAAAATATCCCCAAATCAAAATTTTTGCGTTTGAAGAGAATTCATCTCAACAGGATCTGACATTACCAAGATTTAGCTAACAGGTTCCTAGCAAGGGGTTACAGCGTCCAGAATGTGAATTCAGCCATGCAATGGGCAAATAGTAAACCTAGTCTACCTTATTACAATACAAACACACATCCAAGGAGGCATAACACAGACACTCTGAGAATGGTCATTACATTTGGTAGGAATACAGCCACTTTGACTGATGTAATTGAGAAACATTGGAATATTT
Organism: Protopterus annectens; assembly: GCF_019279795.1. Classification (NCBI taxonomy): domain Eukaryota; kingdom Metazoa; phylum Chordata; order Ceratodontiformes; family Protopteridae; genus Protopterus; species Protopterus annectens. The sequence goes on along the minus strand of NC_056750.1, from coordinate 674,263,142 downwards.
TGAAGGCAAATGAGGAATTGTGTGACATTTTGGGGGACAGATGCTTATTTTCCTTCAAGCGGGGTAAAACACTAGGGTCTCATTTTTCTCATTACAAAAAAAAAAAAACACTGATCGGGATGTTAACCATCAAACAACATTAACAGGAGAGAGTGTGGTTGGTTCATACCTTTGTGGACATTGCACTTTCTGTAAATATGTTTTCAAAACAAAATCATTTACTAGTAAAAACACTGGGCAGGTTTTTGCTATGAATTTTTACGCCAATTGTGGAACAGACTGGATTACATATCTGGCTACCTGCACTTGTCAAGCCTTTTATGTGGGGCAAACTTCTAGACAATTTAGGTGCAAGATGTCAGAACATCTAGGAGACATTAGAAATGTTAGGGCCACTAATGCTCTATACAGACATTCACTTGTTCACCATGATGCTAAATTCACTTTCACAGTCATTGACAAAATATTGGGCAACAGATCTTTCAAAACAGAGTGGCATGGCATATTAAACATGAAGGAAAAGAAATGGATAATTAAATTAGGGGGTTTATTCCCGCCGAGATTAAATGACAAACTGTAGGGCTTGGTCAACATTTCCTTTCTGATCATGGGTTCTGATACTATTAATGTATAGACAATTTTATAGGTCTGTAGTAATTAATGTACAAAAGTCAAAAAGAAAAAAACTTTTGGTTTAAACTTCAATCATTTTGTACTGCATTTTATTTGTATTGTTTAGTATCAGATTGATTATGCAGCGGTTAGCGTTGCTGCCTCACAACAAGAGGTTCTCCGGTTCGATACTTGGCTGGGGTGCCTTCTGTGTGGAGTCTGCATGTCCTCCCTGTGGTCGCGTGGGTTTCCTCCAGGTGCTCCGGTTTCCTCCCACATCCCAAAGACATGCTGTAGGTGGATTGGACACATTAAATTGTCCCTAGGCGCGAGTGTGTGTGCCTTCTGTGGAAGGTTGGGTGCCAGGCTAGCAACTCAACACTGTAAAACTCCACTGCCAATCATGAGCGGATGGTGATCCGCTGTGGCGACCCCTAACCAGGAAAAGCCGAAAGTAGAAGTAGTAGTATCACAATGATTAATCATTAGTCAGGAAATGTCATTTGTTTACAATTAGACAGACTATATATTGCAGTCTTTACACTGCCTTATTTCATGTACCACTGATGAAAGCAATATGCTGAAACCGGTCTGGTCTCTTTAATAAACAGTCACGTTCACAAGGTGCTGGCTTTCTTTTTTGTTTACTCTCAGTTTGCTTGGCCTGTGCAGCTACCATACTTGCTAGCCTATTTTTCATCTCAACCCTAGAGCTTGCAGGATTTTCCTTGTGGATGACTGGGTTCTGGTGGCTAGTTGAGAGAAGCAGCCTGTCAGGTAAGCTTGTTCGTTTTGCTGGAGTAAGGAATGTCATCTGGGATTTTGTGTCCAGGCTCGCTCCCAGGAATACAATTTTCTGAGTGGGGACTAGTTTGGATTTCTTTTCGTTTATAGTATACCCCAGAGAGGTTAGTAGGTCCTTTACAAAGGTCAGTTGCTGTAGCAGCTTTTCCTGACAGTCTGCCTTAATCAGGCAATCGTCCAAGTAGGGGTAAATTTGGATATTCCTTTGTCTGCAAAAAGCAATGGCTGGAGCCAGGCATTTTGTGAAAACTCTGGGAGCAGTGGATAAGCCAAAGGGAAGCGCACAGAACTGAAAATCCATAGACCCTGCCAGGAAACGTAGATTTTTCCTGCAAGAATCCCTGATTGGGATGAGTAGATAGGCCTCTTTTAGGTCTAGGGTAGCTAACCAAGCATCCTTAGAATGCATAGGGAGAAGCTGCTGGAGGGTGAGCATTTTGAAATTTGGTATCACCAGGAAGGTGTTTAGAATTGACAGACTGAGGATAGGGTGCCAGGTGCCCTCCTTTCTGGGTACCAGAAAAAGCCTAGAATAGAAACCTTGGCTTATCTGGTCTGCAGGAACAGGCTGTATAGCCCTCATGGACAGCAGAGAATGTACTTGTTTTTGGGCCTCTGCCCACTGGTTTGGAGGAAGATCTGAGAACTCTTTTGAGGTTGGCAGAGTGTGGAAATAAAATTTGTATCCCTGGGATACTATGTTGAGGACCTATCGGTCATTGGTAATAGAGGCCCAGTTTTTTTACATTGGAGTAGAGTTTTCCTCCTAGGGGCAAAAGCAGGTGGGCAGAGGAAAGGGGTGGAAGTGTTAAGTCATTTTGAGTTCTTTCCATAAGGGGGTGGCTTAGCACTCCCTGTTTTTGAAGTGGAGGAACTCCATTGCTTAGATCTCTGCATTCCCTGTGACAGCTTTTTTTTTGGGGGGGGGGGGTCTGCCTCCCCTAGATCTTGTCTGAGCTGGTCTGGAGGGGGCCAGAAAGGACCAGTGTTTGGAGGAGCAATGCCTACTGAACCCCGGAGGCTGGACCGGCAAGAAGTCTGACTGCCTACATAGATTTTGCTTTTTCTTCCATTGTTAAGACCTCTTCTGCCTTGGAGCCAGAAAAAATTGCCTTTGTTTAATGGTGCGTCCAATAGTTTTAATTTGAGATGGTCTGGCAAGGTCTGTTCCTTAAGCCAAGCATGCCTTCTAAGTACAGAACCTGTGACTGCTGCCCTGCAAGATGCTTCTAGGGCATCCAAGCCACATTGCAAGGTGTGTTTAGTAACCTGGCTTGCATAATGCATAAGCTCTTGTAATCCTTTATTTTCTGCACAAGCAGGAAAGGTAGATATTTTTTGTTTGAGGAGTTCCAAGGTATGTTGCTGGTATTTCAGCATGTGGAACTGAATTTAGTGCTCTAATGGCAAGAGTTGCAGAGGTGTATACTTTTTTACCCCATCTGTCTAAAGCTCAGGAATCCCTGTCTGAGGGGGTGGGATTCTTAGCTGTGGTTGCTTTTATTCCTTCAGGTCCTTGGGAGATGACCTCTGGATTAGCAGTAAGATTTCTGAACAGAAATTTGAGAGAGTCAGGGACTCTAATACTTGTCAGGTTTCCTGAGAGCAGGAGGAAGGGTGTCAGGAGTTTAACTGGATTCCATAAAAACTTCATCCACAAAGTAAAGTTGTATACACATACCATAAATGTAGATGTTAGAGTGTATTCACTGTTGCAGTCATTACATTTGGGTAATCTGCTGGCAGGTTGCCCTCATTCGGCCTGATTAACAAAGTCTTTGGTCCTGCGTCAGTTGCTGTCCCTTCTTCCATGACGTCAGGTCATCAGGAGTATAAAACATGCAGGCAACATCAGTTTTTCTTGACCCAGATGTCAAGTGCCTCCCAAATGGGGAGCAAATAAAATTAAACACACAAAAAATATACCTCCAATCCCAAAAGCAAATACACTAAAAGGGCTTTTAAGCATAGTGAAAGAAAGTAGAGGTATAGCCAGAGAAAAATAGGGGGCTGAAGGAAGGGTAACCAGGACTGCAACAGTGAATACACTTGAACATCTACATTTATAGTAAGTGTACACAACTGTACTATGTTCTTCGTGTTTCACTATTGCAGTCATTACATTTGGGTAGATTCCCAAAGCTATGGTTGGGTGGAGGGAATTATACAGCATTAGTACCAGCTATAAGACCCTGCAGGACAGCAGTGGCAAAGACAGCTCTGGAGTTAGAGAAAAGTGGTAAATGGTAAGGTTTGGTGAACGTATGAACTGAGCTCCAGGTAGCAGCTTCTAGAATGTCCCTGGTAGGAACACCTCTGGGAAAGGCTGTAGAAGTATATGCAGTCCTGGTGGAATGGGATCTGATCCCTTGGGGGACAGTTTTTCCATGGTGCATATAGCAGAAACAAATACAATGGTTATCCATTTGGAAATGGCTTACTTTGAAATAGCCTTTCCCTCTGCCCCTGCAGCAAATGCCACCAGCAGTTATTCAGATTTTCTTTGAGATATTGTCCTGTTTAAGTAAAATCTAAGTCGTCTATGTACATCCAATGAATGCAGAATCAACTCCCTCTTGTTCTGTGGATTGGGAAAGAAAGCTGGTAAATGAATTGTCTGATTAAGAGCCACACTGGATACCACCTTAGGCATGAAGGATGGATTGGTCCTGAGAGATACCCTGTCCGCATGAAAAATGATGAAAGGCTCCACTGCCATTAAGAGCCTGTACTTCGGAAATCCTTCTAGCTGAAGTGACTGCTAAAAGGAAAGCTATTTTCCAGGAGAGAAATTTTAAATCTGCAATAGCAGCTGTCTCGAAAGGAGGGAGAGTGAGCTTTTCCAATACAAAATTGAGGTCCCAGGCAGGGGTTGGAGCTCTCCTGGGTGGTCTCAGGTTTTTGGCCCCTCTGAGATACTGAGAGAAGAGGGGAGGCTATGTGCTGTAATCAGCCAAAATGTCTGAGGCATGGATTTTTATTGAAGAAAAGGACAGGCCCTTGTGAAGCATCTCAGTTAAATATTGTAAAATCTGAGGAATGTTGAGCACTGCTGTGCTTATCACTTGAGACTGATTCCAGGCACAGAATCTTTTCCATTTGTCAGCATAAGATTTTCTAGTGCTAGGCCTTCTCGCCTCCAAAATGACATCCATCACAGGTTTGCTGAGGGATGCTAAGGATAAATTTAGGTGATTAGCCACGCTGCAAGATTCAAAGTTTGGAGCAGAGTGCAGAATTTGGTTGGTCTGCTGAGACAGTAAGGTGTTTGAGGCAGGTGCCACGGTGGAAGGTGTGACACATTGCGCAGGAGTGGATACCAGTGTTGGCGACGCCAGTCTGGAGCAATCAAAATCATTTTTGGTTTGTCCTGTTACTTTTAGTGGTGGTGCTGCTGTAGCGTTGTCGCCTCACAGTAAGACGCTGTCCGGTTGGATTCTCAGCTAGAGCGCCTTCTGAGTGGAGACATGTGTGAATGGGCGTACCTTCGTTGAAGGTTGTGCATCAGGGCTGGCAACTCGGCACAACAATCAACTGCCAATTATTAGCGGACTGGAGTTCCGCTGTGGCAACTCCTAATCGGGAAAAGACGAAAGACAAAAACAACAACAACCTGTTTGACTTTTAGTAGAACTTTGGAGAGCAGAGGCAGAAGGGGAAAGGCACAGACAGATAGGTTTTTCCAGCTGAAGGATAGAGCATCCACTTTACAGGCTTTTTTGTGATGAGTTCTTGTGCAAAACCTGTCCAACTGATAGTTTTGGGGTAAGGCAAAAAGATCTATGTCTGCGCAGCCCCATTTGCATGTCAACATGTTGAAAATCCATGGTTCCAGTTTCCATTCGTGTGGATCCATGACATTTCTGCTTAGTTTGTCTGCCAGAGTATTCAGCTTTCCTGGCAGAAATTGAGCTTGTAGTTGTACTTGAAAGATCACGGCCGTGTTCCACAATGCCATGGCTAGTCTGCAAAGAGGGTAGGTGTGTACCCCCCTGCTTGTTAATGTACCACATAACCATGGTATCTGTCTATCATTAATTGTCCTGGATGAAGGTAGTCCTTGAAAGCTGTCAGTGCATTCTGTACAGCTAGCATTTCTTTTTGATTGATATGAAGGTGCATTTAATTTGGGCTCCATCTGCCCTGAATGCACTTCCATGTCTGATGTGCCCCCCAAGCATAGTCTGATGCATCTGTAGTTAGGGTTTGGGTGGCAGGGGGTGGTGTGAATGGCAGTCTCTTGATTTGGTGGCACGCCTCTGCCCACCATAGGACCTCTAGTTGCAGGCATGGTAGGATAGGAATCATTGTTTCCAGGCTGTGACAATGCTGACTGCATAGACTTTAAGTACCACTGATGTTTCCTCATATGCAGTTTTGCATATGGAATTAGAAGAATGCAGGAGGCCACGAACCCCAAGGCTTGCAGTAGTTGCCTTGCAGAAAGCAGGGTTTTTGTGGCCACCTGTTTGAAGTCACCAAATGAATTTGTTTATCTGGCGTAAGGAAAGCCATCTGGGCAGTTGTATTCAAGCTTGCACCCAGGAATGGAATTTTTTGAGAGGGTACCAGTTGTGATTTCTTTTCGTTTACAGTGTACCCTAGACAAGTTAGAACCCTTTTTACAAACACCAGATGGCTTAGAAGAGTGTCCTTGTTTTCTGCCCGAATTAGACAATCGTCCAGGTATGGATATATTTGAATATTTCTTTGCCCGCAAAATGCAATTACTGGAGCCAGGCACATTGTAAAGACCCTGGGCGCAGTAGATAAGCCAAAGGGCAGTGCAGAGAACTGGTAATGCAAGTAGCCTGCTTTGAAGCGAAGGTATCTTCTGCAAGATTCCCTGATTAGGATATGCAGGTAAGTCTCTTTTAAAACTAGAGTTGTCAACCAGGCATCTTTGCCTAGAATAGGAAGTAACTGGTGAAGAGTCAGCATCTTGAATTTTGGAATGTCCAGAAAGGTGTTTAGAGTAAATAAGTACAGAATTGGATGCCATGATTCGTTTTTTTCTGGGCACCAGGAAAAGTCTTGAATAGAAACCTTGTCTCTTTTCCTCTTCTAGTACTGGTTGAATAGCCCCCATGCTCATGAGGGAAAGTACTTGTTTCTGGGCCTCTGCCCACTGATTTGGGGGCAGGTCTGGCCATCCGTTTGGAACTGGCAAACTGTGGAAATGAAATCTGGATCCCTGGGATACTATATTTAAAACCCATTTGGTCCTGGGTTACAAGCTGCCAGTTTCCTGCATGAAGAGCCAGTTTTCCCCCCAAATGGGTGGCTAAAAGGTAAGTGCTTGGTAAGTGTAAAGAGAAGTCACTGAGACTGCTTACCATAGGGAGGTGTCTTGTTGTTTCCAGATTTGGTAGAGGAGGCACCCCATTGTTTTGTTCTTAAAGTCCCTTGTGACTGAAACCTGGAGCCTTTGGAATGTCTAGGTTTGACTTGAGTGGCTCTCGAAGGAACTGGAAAAGACCAGTTCTTAGTAGCCCAGTGCCTACTAAATCTTAGAGGTTGCGCTTGTAAGAAATCTTTCACAGTTTGCATAGATTTAGCTTTATCTTCCATCTTTTTTAAAACTTCTTCAGCCTTACCAAAGAGACGGTCCTGTTGTAAAGGAGCATCCAACAATTTTGCTTTAACATGATCAGGCAGCTTTTGCTCTTTGAGCCAAACATGCTTTCTTAGCACAGACCCAGTTACAGCAGCCCTGCAACAGACCTCCAAAGAATCAAAACCACATTGCAAAGTATGTTTTCCAACCTGTTCAGCTGAATGCAATAAATCCTGTAAATCTTTGTTTTCCACACAGTTAGAAATTAACATAATTTTCTGTTTAAGCAGTCCCATGATATGCTATTGATATTTTAGCATATGAAATTGACAGTTTAAAGCCCTGATTGCAAAGGTTGCAGAAGTGTAAACCTTCTTACCCCATCTATCCAGGGCCCTGGAATCTCTATCAAAAGGGGTAGGATTTTTAGCAGTATAAGCCTTAATGCCCTTGGGACCCTGAGAAATGGTTTCAGGATCTGCAACAGGATTTTTGAAAAGGAATTTGTGAGAGTCAGGAACCCTGTAGTATCTGTCTGGCTTACAAGGAGCCGAAGGCAGAAAATCAGGAATCGTACTAGATTCTGAAAAAAACATCATCAACAATGTCGAGAACAGGAGGTATAGCCAAAGGCCTATGCTGAGGAAGGAGGAGGAGAATATCTCCAAGGCTCTTTTTAGATTCAGAGAAATCCTGACTTTTCCAGTGGAAATGTTCCCTTAAGGTATTTAAAGTTTCCCCAAAAGAAAAATCCTCTGAGGGAGAAGGAGAAGAAATGGAATCTTCTGCATCAGAGTCCTCATAAGTAGGTATAGACAATTCCTGTTCATTAGAAGAGTCAGAAGAAATAGAATCCTGTTCAGAAGATTAATAATCAATGTCTTGCCTAGGCCTCTTAGAAGGGGAGGGGGGTGGCTACCCCTGACCAGAGTAATTAAATCTTCAGCCATTTTGATCATTTGTTTTTTAGGCATAGGGGCCTGTACATATGGTCCAGGCATCTGTTTCTTAGGCATAGGTCGAGATTTTGGCCTTAGTTTTTAAGACGGCGTCAGACGAATATACAAATCTGTAGAGGCCTGAAAACACCCTCAGAAGCCGGTGCCTGCACAACGGCTCCGGACCCATCCAAGGTAGAGACATCCGTGGGTTCCATAATTGAAGCATCTCGCAGCGTACCGGACTTCAAATGGGTCTCAGTAGAGGCCTGAGAATCAGAAGTAGTGGGTATCAGGGTCTGTGAAAGCACCTCACTGAGTACCGGTGAACTGGCGACTGGCTTAGGAGAAGCGTCGGCAGTTCTGCACCTCAACGGACTGTGTCTGCCTTTTTCTTTCGTTTTTTTAGGGGTTCCGGTAGTCGGATAGCTAACCAACATTTCTGGATAATTAAAGCGCGAGCCAAAATATTTAGAAGCAAAAGTGTACAGACGTTTGATAGTGCATTGATTAAATAAAGCACAAAACCAACAGCAAGGTACATTGTGGTCAGGGCCTAGGCAAGGAATACAGTACAAATGAAAATCCTTATGAGGTATTTGCTTCCCACAATTAATGCAATTATTAACTTTTATTGACATCGGTAAGGAGCAAGAAAAAGTTTCCCCAACGGGGTACTTGAATTTTTAGTTTAAGACTTCGGATCTGAAACTCGAATAAGAAAATTTCAGGAGTTGGCTGACCGGCACTTGTGAAGTGCTTAAGCTTCAGGCACAGCACGGCAAGAAAGACTGATGCAATGGCGTCGGCTTCATGTTTTATACCCCTGACGACCTGATGTCATGGAAGAAGGGACAGTAACCGAAGCAAGACCCAAAACTTTGTTAATCAGGCTGAGGGCAACCTGCCAGCAGATTACCCGAATGTAATGACTGCAGCAGTGAAACACGAAGACCATCATCCAAGACAGGAGGAATAGCTAAAGGTCTGTGCTGTGGCAAATTTAAGAACTCCCAGAGTCTCTTTCTGGACTGAGGATAGTCATGAAATTCCCACTGGAAATGCTCCCTTAAAGTATGCAGGGTTTCACCAAATGAAAAATCCTCTGGAGGAGAGGCGGAAGGAAAGGATTCCTCTGCATCTGAATCCACTAAGCAGATAAGGGTTGAATGTCTTCATATTCAGAAACCTCAGATTCATACTCCTGATCAGATAAAACTGCTGTGGACAAGTCTCTTTCTTTTGGAAGGGGAAGGCTGGCTTCCCCTAATAAACATAAGGTCTGCCACCATTTTAAGCATCTGAGTTTGAAGCATGGAAGCAGGTGTCTTGAGCTTGGGTTGGTTTTTTAGGCATAGTTCATACCCTGGGCCTTAGAAACTCTGTAGTTTTAGAAAGAAAGTACAATTGTGTGCACTTACCATAAATGTAGATGTTCGAGTGTATTCGCTGTTGCAGTCATCACATTTGGGTTATCTGCTTGCAGTAGCACTCAGTCAGCCTAATTATCAAAGTCTTGGGTCCTGCGTCGATTGGTGTCTCATCTTCCATGACGTCAGGTAGTCAGGGGTATAAAGCACGCAGCAGAGGCCATTACATCAGTTTTTCTTGCCCCAGATGTCAGGTGCCCCCATAGTGGGAAGCAATTACATACAAGGTTACACCCCCAATAAAAAAGCAAATGCACTAAAAAGCTTTAAGCATAGTAAACAAGAGCAGAGGTATAGTCAATAGAAGTCAGGGGGCTGGAGGGAGGGTAACCAGGACTGCAACAGTGAATACACTCTAACATCTACATTTATGGTAAGTGTACACAACTGTACTATGTTCTTCATGTTTCACTGCTGCAGTCATCACATTTGGGTAGATTCCCAAAGCTAAAGATGGGATGAGGTAATTAGATAGCATTTGAACCGGCTGCAAGGCCCTGCAAGGCTGCAGTGGCAAAGCCAGCTCTGGATTTAGAAAAAATAGGCAAGTGGTAAGGCTTGGTGAAGGTATGTACAGAACTCCAGGTAGCAGCTTCTAGGATGTCCCTGGTAGGGACACCTCTGAGAAAGGCTGTACAGGAAGATGCAGCCCTAGTTGAATGTGGTCTTATCCCCTGTGGGGTAGGTTTTCCATGGTGCTTAGAGCAGAAATGAATACAATGACCTATCCACTTAGAAATGGTTTGGTTTGAAATGGCCTTCCCCTCTGCCCCTGCAGCAAATGCAACCAACAGCTGTTGTCATCTCCTGTCCAAGTAAAATCTAAGTTGTCTGTTCACGTCCAAGGAGTACAGTATTCATTCCCCTTTATTCTGTGGATTAGAGAAGGTTGGCAAATGAATGGACTGATTAAGCGCCACAATGGATACCACCTTGGGCATGAAGGAAGGAATGGTCCTGAGGGACACCCTGTCATCATGAAAGATGATGAAAGGCTCCACTGCCATGAGGGCCTGTAATTCAGACACCCTTCTTGCTGAAGTGATGGCTAGAAGGAAGGCTGTTTTCCAAGAAAGGAGTTTCAACTCTGCATTTGCAGCTGGCTCAAAGGGAGGTAGAGTCAGCTTTTCCAAAACAAAGTTAAAGTCCCAGGCTGGAGTAGGGGCACTACTGGGAGTCTTAAGTTTTTGGCCTCTCTAAGGAATTGCTTCAGCAATGGATGAGAGAAGAGGGGTGGTTCTGTATTGTAATGAGCTGAAATGGCTGAGGCATGAATTTTGATGGAGGAAAAGGAAAGGCCCTTGTGAAGCATCTCAGTTAAGTATAGAAGAACATGGAAATAAAATGAAATTCAAACCACAGTGTGCACTGAATGAATACTCAAGATCTGAAACACGAAGATTTATTCAACCAACAACAGACTAAGCATATGCTTTCACCAGCAACCTGGCTTCTTCAGAGTCTGACAGTAAAACACTCCATATAAAAAACACTCCACATTTAAAGCAAGAATGCATTCTCCCCACCCATCCAATTAATCAATAAATCAATCAAACAGACAATTTCTTAAGAATACATTTACAACCAAGTATTAGTTTAAAAAAAGGCAGACAGAACCAATGGCTGCTTTTGTGGACCATTTTTGTAAAAAAGCATTAATGGATGCTGACCACATACTAAAGGATTCGTGGCATTGTTTGGAAAGGGTAGGAAGTGTTAAGGGCATTGGGAATGAGATGTTTGGGTTTTTGACTGTCGATGTCATTAACTTATTCTCAGTGATACCACATCAAACTGGGCTGGAACTGTTTTATGACAGTCTTTTGACTAGTCCCAGTTTTGATAAAGAAAGACTGGAGATATGTCATGACTTGATGGAAATCATACTACATAATAACTTTATACAATTTGATGGAGATCTATCAACAAAAGACAGGGTAGCGATGGGTGCCCGTTGTGCCCCTGTCTATGCTAATTTAGTGCTATGGGCATGGGAAAAGCAATTTGTGTTAAACTCAAAGTACAAGGGCAACATTCTTTTGTACTGTAGGTTTTAGATGACCTCCTTATATTTTGGAAAGGGATGAGGAAAGTGTTAAGGAATTTGCTCTTACATTAATGAAACCACAGATTTCCTTAGATTTACACACATCTGGAACAAAGAGAGTAAATTACCTGGACATTGCCTTATTTAAGACCAAAGAAGGACTGGTGAGTACAATTTACAGGAAACCTAGTTATTCAAACTCGATGCTGCACTACACAAGTTGTCACCCTCTGCACCAAAGGAGAGGTGTAGTTAAGGGCCAGATGGTCCGCTATGTAGATTAATCAGTAATGATGATTTATTTAAGAAGGAAATTTATACATTGATTGGAATGTTTGTTGACAGGGGTACCTGCTATCAATGTTAACTAACATCAAAAAGAAGTATATAGAAGAAGAAGAAACAAATATAGTCCTATTCTAAGAGGGCAGGGGCAGGAGGGTCCAAACATACGTAGTAGTGTCAGCACATTGAATAAAACAAATAAAGCAAAATTTGTTTTAACATACAATGAAAGAGCTAATGAACTAGGTTCTAGTCTCAGAAATTTGTGGAAATATTTTCTGGGTAAAGATATCAAAATCATCCTAGGTGATACCCGGTGACTGTCTATGGAAAAGGAAAGAACTTGAAGAGTATACTTGAAAGAGAGGGTAGAAGCAACACTAGATCTGCCATGAGCAAATGTGGTTCCTGTAGAGGATGTAGATACATAGCAGTTGGGACGTCGTAAGTGTAGTGGGGTATCAACGTCGATATCTTGTCCAGGTGCTTGTAATTGTAGCACCAAGAATTGTGTATATCTTGCTTCGTGTATGTCATGCGATGCATTTTATGTGGGCATGACTACACGAAGCTTGAAACAAGAATAGGGGAACATGTCAGTTCAATCAGGAGAAAGGATGAGCACAATGCACTTTATTTGCATAGTGCAGTATGTGGGAATTTTAACAAATTTTTATTTTTTATTATAGATAGGGTTAAGTCTAACATTCAGTGTGATGCACAGAACAGGGTAGCAAGGTTAGAAATGGAATGGCAGCTTAGGCTCAATGCTACCAGGCCTGGGCTAAATGAATGTGTCACCATAAAGCCTCAGTTAAAATACTTAGTAGTGTTATTTAGAGGAACTGCAATTTTATATTACATTTTATATGTATACATATGTAGTGTATGACTATTATAAGTTTATTAAATGTTATGAATTGTTTTTTTAAACTAATACTTGGTTGTAAATGTATTCTTAAGAAATTGTCTGTTTGATTGATTTATTGATTAATTGGATGGGTGGGGAGAATGCATTCTTGCTTTAAATGTGGAGTGTTTATTATATGGAGTGTTTTACTGTCAGACTCTGAAGAAGCCAGGTTGCTGGTGAAAGCATATGCTTAGTCTGTTGTTGGTTGAATAAATCTTCGTGTTTCAGATCTTGAGTATTCATTCAGTGCACACTGTGGTTCGAATTTCATTTTATTTTCTTGGTTGAACCTTTGTTGGTTCTGGTGGACTGTTTAACTATAGAACATGGGGCAAAATTGGGCGCTGCTGTGCCCATCTCAAGTTTGGCTCCAGGAACAGAATCTTTTCCATTTTTCAGCATAGGATTTTCTAGTACAAGGTCTCCTTGCCTCCAGGATGACATCCATCACTTGTTTACTGAGGGATGGCAACGGAGAAATCAGGTAATTAGCCAGGCTGCCAGGTTCAGGGTTTGAAGCTGTGGGTGCAGAATCTGGCCCTTCTGCTGGGACAGCAGGGCACGGGTCTGAGGCAGGTGCCATGGTGGAAGCAGTGACATACTGCACAAGTGAGGTACCAGTGTTGGCGTGGCCAGTCTGGTGCAATCAGTATTGTCCTTGGTTTGTCTTGTTTGATCTTTAGTAGTACCTTGGAAAGGAGAGGCAGAGGGGGAAAGGCATAAACTGATCGTTTTTTTCAGGTGAAGGACAGGGCATCCACTTTCCAAGCTTGTTTGTGGGGAGTCCTTGTGCAGAATTTACTACAGAATGGTAGTTTTCGGGGAGACAAACAGGTCTATCTTTGGGCTCCCCCCATTTGTTTCTCAACATGAATATCTTTGGTTCCAGTTTCCACTCATGTGGGTCCATGAGATTGCTGCTTAGGTCGTCTGCCAGTGTATTTAGCTTTCCTGGCAGGAATTGAGCCTGTAGGTGCACTTGGTAGCTCTAGACTGTATTCCACAGAGCCAAGGCTAGCCTGCAAAGAGGGTATGAGTGGGTCCCCCCCGTTTGTTTATGTACCACATGACAGTGGTGGTGTCCGTCTTTACCAACAACAGTCCTGGAAGAATCTGGTCCTTGAAGGCTGTCAGAGCACTCTGCACAGCTAACATTTGTTTTTGATTGATATGCAGGTGCATTTGATTTCGGCCCCATTTTCTCTGAATGCACTGCCGTGCCAAGTGAGCCCCCCATGCATAATCTGATGCATCTGTTAGTGTTTGGGCAATAGGGGGTAGAGTGAATGGCAGTCCCTTGTTTTGGTGGCAGGCCTCTGCCCACAAAAGGAACTATCTGTAGACAAGGTATGATAGGAATTATTGACTCTAGATCCTGAGAATGTTGACACCATAGGCTTTTTAGTTACCACTGTAGTTTCCTCATATGCAGTCTTGCATATGGAATTAGAATGCAAGAGGCCATGAACCCCAGGGCTTGCAGTATTTTCCTTGCTAATAACTGGGTCTTTGTGGCCAGTACTTTGAAGTAGACTGTCAAATGAACTTGTTTCCCTGGCGTGAGGTAGGCCATCTGGGAAGTTGTATTCAAGCTTCCTCCCAGGAATACAATTTGTTGGCAGGGTACAAGATGTGACTTCTTTTAGTTTATGGTTTACCCCAGAGACGTTAGCAATCTCTCTACAAATGCCAGATGATTTAATAGTTTCATCCATTTCACTGTTGATAATTTGTTGTATGTTAAGGTATTTAGCTCCTCACTAGTCAAAGCCTTCAGTCCCTCTTCCTCAATACTTGTTCTTCACTAAACACCAAACAGAGGTGCAAAGTCTCCAGCTGCTTTTATCTTCAGCTACATTGTGTGCAGCAAACAATGAGCAAAGGGGAATACAAATATAAAAGAGAATAAAACCTGCCATTGCAGTCTAGCAAGCAGCATACAACTTCTACCTATGGTGTACTCCTACATATTTTTTCTTGGAGAAACCTTCCAGTCCTTAAACAAGGGTGCCTATATGTTTACCTTATTTCCCTGGCTATCCTTTGATAATTAGCTAGGTTTAGCAGAGTGCCTTGGATTCTCCCCTGCTACTTTAAATTCCAATTGATGCCCCCCCCCCCAAGTGATTGCTCAGGTACAACATGCCAAAGTTTTAAAAAACCCTGGATGCCATATTTGCTCTAATTGCAGCTGAAAGCCTTCCAGGTGTAGCATATCTAGTAAGTGTCCCTGGACTAGCTGATAAAACTTGGCTAAAAAAAAAAAAAAAAAACTATCTGGAAGGTGTAGCCCCGCTCCGTTCGCTTCACTCTCCTCCCACCATCATTCACACCTACCCCCCCCCATATCATTACCTTTATACCTATCCAGAGAACCTCACTTCCTCCCAAATCCCCCCTCTACTTCCTGTTCTCATACTACCTCCCTTCTTTGCTCCTCCCCACACTTACCTACTATCCACTATCAAAGACTACTATACCTTACTCCCACCCCTTCCTCTCATCCTCTGTTCTACATCCCATAAAGTAACATGTCTCTTACAGCTCAAATTATACTCTTACCCTCTCTACTCCTTACACTGCATCACCTCGCCTCCTATCACTCACAATTGCCTACTCCTTATTTCCATTCGTCAAACACCATTCTTAACTCAAGTACTACACCACAACCCTATCTACTACTTTGTCCCTCCACCCCCCCACCACTCCCATTCCCAAAATAAAAATATCTCCCTTTAAAACAAACAAAGTTTACTTACTCAAATTAAAATCCCATTACAAACCTCTACTTCTATCTGGTGACATTCATCCTAACCCAGGCCCTACAGACTCTACCCTGAACAATAACCCCCCTGTATCTAAACCTGCCAACCCCTCGAACCCACAAAAACAAGTACAATTCTGCTCTATCAATGTCAGGAGCCTTGTAAATAAAGAACTCCATGCTTGGATAGCTAACTATACTCCTGACATAGTTACCCTAACTGAAACATGGTTAAAACCACACCATCTGGACAGTGAAATCATCCTTTCTGGCTATAATATCCTTAGATTAGATCGACCTAAAAGAGGAGGAGGAGTCTCCATACTCCAATTGTCTCTCCCAAATCAGTCCCACACTAGACTTGCCCTCCTCCTCACCAGCTGCACTCCTACGGACCAACTTCAAACTCAACAGTTTCAACACCATAACTGTCGCAGCAATCTATATTCCCCCTTGTGATAATATTAACATCCTATCTCACCTCTCACATACCATCCATAATGAAATAATTATACTGGGAGATGTAAATATTGACTGGCTTACAATACAAGCTCCCAACACTACTTCCTGTACAAACCTACATGGGTTTGAGCAGCTAATCACAACCCCAACCTACATTAATAAATCTCACCTACCTAGCTCACTTCTTGACTGGATATTGGTATCCCACACACAAAACTATCATAACTCCCAAACTCTTCCAAATGCCCTCAGCGACCACTGCCCTATAACAGTTAACAGACATACTCCCCCACCTTACCAAACCTAACAAATTTATTACGACTGATCACACTTTCTCATTTCTGTCCTAACTCCTTTATTCACCAACTCTCCAAAATTAACTGGTCTTACTTCACCACTCTTCCTTTAGATGAAGCTGTCCACTCCTTCAGCACTACATTCCTAAACATTCTTAACTCCCTTGCTCCTCTTCGCACAATTAGAATCAAATCTAATACTGCTCCTTAGGTTGGCTCACTAAATCTACCGTAACTCTCATGAAAGACAGGATTTGGAAAATGTGGACTATAACTAGGACCCCTTCTCTTCTTTAGAAATATAAAGAACTCAGAAATAAAATTAAAAAAAAATCATCCATTATGACAAAATAAACTTCTATGCCAATCCTCCCTCTACTCTTAAATCAGACCCAAAGAAATTCTGGAGCTCTATTAAACAGACTTCATCCAGGAAACCCTTCCTCTCCTAATCCATGTCCCAATGCAACATCTGAAGACATAGCAAACAAATTTAACAATCATTTTATAAACTCAATTTCAATAATAAATTTTCTCCCCTCCAGAAACACTAGCACCCCCACAAACTCTATACATCTTCCAAACCCTCAACTCCTCCTCTCTAAAAGCAGTATCAACTATGTAAAGTCATTACTCTCTAAACTTAAACCATGCTCCCCATCTGTTGACAAGCTACCTTCTTACGTCCTGCAGATTGCTCTGAACCTCTTGCTTATCCTGTATTCATCTTAATCAACCGATCCATTTCTGAATCCAATGTCCCTACTGTATGTAAGAATTTCTTTACTCTACCCATTCACAGAGGAGGTAACTCCTCAGACATATCCAACTACAGACCGATTGCCATACTCTCTCCACTTTCAAAAATTCCTAGAGAAATGCATTTACAAGCAGGTAATGCATTACCTTCACCAGGAAAACCTTCTCACACCCTCACAACATGGTTTCCGTCCCAAGCATAGTACAACTACTGCACTCATATCATTCAACATAGTCTCCCCTAGCTCGTGATAAAAATAAAATAGTCTCATGCCTATTCCTTGACCTTTCTAAAGCCTCTGACACCGTCTCTCATCCACTCCTTCTAGATAAACTCATTAACTTACATTTCTCTCCCCCTATCTCCTGGTTCTCCAGCTATCTCTCTACCCACCAGCAATCAGTTAAATGGCTCTCTGCACTCCTCCCCCTCTGACGGAGTCCCTTGAGGGTCCACTACTCTATTTTCACCAACTTGTTCTCCTCTGTCCCCAGTCATCACTTGTGCAATATGCTGATGCAACTTTGATCTCCATAAACTTGGACACAAACCTACAAGTCACACCACTGCTTAGCACTACAGCAACTAGACTGGCTAGATTCCCTCCTCACTTCCTCCTCCCATCAACTAAAAGATCCACTCTATATCCTATCACCCCCCTCCTGCCTGCCCCTCATCTCTCAATCCAAATATTCCAAATCTAGGATGCTAAACAAATAAATATAGCTCACATCTACAATACCCAAACCAAATAAAAAACCAAATATAACTACTAACCCTGCTGTGTAAGCCCAAACTCTCCACGAATCAACTCTCCTGGGAGCATAAAATAGTCCAGCATAAGCCACAAGAAATATCTAAGCCACAAAGAATCTGAAACAAAGTCCAATCACCACTGTAGCCAATCACCATGAAACTGTTCACCACCTCCCACTCAATTCACCTCCCTCACTATTCCCTCCCTCTTCCTCCCTATTCTTACAGCTGCCCAACTACATCAACTAAAAATCATCCACTCTATCCTCTATCTACCCTCCTCTCCTGCCCCAGCCCATGATCATATCCATATATTCCCTGCTGCTACTAGAGCTCCAAATAAATAATTAGACATCTACAAACCCCACCAAACCCCAGGCCAAATAACTATAACCCCTCTATAGCTACATCCTGAATCAACTCTCCTGGGAACCTCTCTCCCAAGCCAAAGCAAAAGTTTCAAATTAAGGAAAAGGAAATATCTAAAAAAAAGTGGTCTGCCATCGTAGCCAATCACCATGAAACCACCATCCTTATCCTATTTCACCCACTCACCAATGTATCTCTCTAACACCTCCCTCCCTCTTCTACCTCTTCCTTCCCTCTTCTCCAACTCTCTTCAGTCTCTACAATATATACAAAGGTACCAGAATATAATCACTGAACTCCAAGTAGCTGCCTCCAGAAAGTAGGCAAATGAATAGTTTGGTTTGAAACCACCTTAGGCATAGTAACTCAGAAACCCTTCTTGCAGAGTAAAGCAGTCTTCCATGCAACACAAAATTGAGATCCCAAGCAGGAGTACTCTAAGGAATTGCTTGAACAAAGGATGAAAACAATGGTGGGTCACAATCATATGCTGCAGCATGAATCTTAATAGACAAACCTTTGTCCAATAAAATAAAAATCTCTTCCATTTTGCATACACATGAAGATTTTTCCATCTATGTCTGGGACACTGTCAATTTTCCACTCGTGGGGATCCAACAATGGGTTGTTGATGTACCACATGACAGTTGTGTTGTCTGTTAGAATCAACACCTGCCCTGGAAGAAGTAAACTCCTTGAAAGCCATTAATGCAAACTGGACTGCTAACATCTCTTCAGTTTGGCATTGGGAAGCACAGATGCCATGAACCCTAAGGCTTGAAGGACTGTCCTTGCAGTCAGCCCGGACTGAAGAGAAGTTGATTGATGTAACTTGCTATAACATATTCCAAATGCTGTAGAAGGTCTTCCTTTCTTTGAGCCCAGATCAGGCAGTCGTCCAGTAAGGATAGATTTGAATTCCTTTTTAGCCTGAAGTGCTATCACACTGGCCAGAACCTTTGTGAATACTCTGGGGATAGATATGGATAAGGCAAATGCAGAGAAGAATGAATATGAATTTCCAGCCAGAAAACGCAGACTTCCCCTGCAGCTTAGCCTAGCCTTATAGGAGTAAGAGCTTGAAGGAGATCTTAGTTACCATCCACAGTGATCTTTGCCTGAACTTGGGAATGTCCAGATAAGTGTTGAGGATAGATAAATCCAGAATTGGTCTCCACGTGTTCCCCTCTTTGGTACTAGGAACAGAAAATAAAATCCTAGCTAAGCCCTTTTGGCACAGGAACTGACTGAATGGTGTAGAGGAGGAATGTCTGGCATGCCTTTGAAACCCTCACCAGAAGTCTGAGCAGGGAACTCCCTGTCTAGGGCTAAAAGAACCTTGAGAGCCCCTACCACCACGTCTAGACCCCCTAGACCTAGACTGGAATAATACAGGTCCACCCTTCCACCCCTTAAATTTATACTCTAAACTTCGGAGGCTGCACCAAAAAAAAAATCTTTAACAGTTTGCATAGACTTAGCCTTGTCCTCCATTTTCTTTAAACTGATTCAACAGGCACGAACCAAAACACATCAGAGACTGTAAAGGAGCAAAAAAATTTGTCTTAACATGCTCAGCTAAGTGTCTGATCTCTCAAACAGGCGTGCCTACTAAGAATAGAACCAGTGGCAGCCACCGAGGAGTGCCTGAGGGATCAAAACCACACTGCAAGGAATGTTTACCCACCTGTTCAGACACATGAACTAAATCCTGCAACTCTTTACACACAATACCTTCTGCCAGAGCATCCACCTTAGATTTCAATTGTGAAAGGAGGTAATTCTGATATTTTAACATGTGAAACTGACAATTCAATGCCCTCATGGCTAAAGTGGAAGAAGTATACACTTTCTTTCCCCATCTATCCAAAGCCCTTGCCTCTTTATCAGGAGGAACAGGATTTCTAGGACTCTTAAAAGATACTTATGAGCTTCAGGCACCCTATAGTACCTATCCGTTTAACTGGTGCAGGAGAGGCAAAAGAATTCAGATTCAGCCTCTGCTGCAAAAACATCTCCACCACATTCAGAACCGGAGGTATAGCCAAAGGCCTATGCTGGGGTAAAAAAGAATTCCCTAAGCCTCTTCCTGGGTTCTCCAGCTATCTCTCTGACCCACCAGCAATCAGTTAAATGGCTCTCTGCATGGAATGCTCTCTGAATGAAAAATCCTCAGGAGGAGAAGCTGAAGGGTAGAATCATCCACATCAGAATCAGAATAAGGAGGATACTCCTCTTGTCCCCAGTCATCACTTGTGCAATATGCTGATGCAACTGTTATAACCATTGCTGACAACCCAACTGACCTCCACTCAACTAACTCAGGCATCCTTCCACACCACTGGGATTTGGCTTAGTGATAAACTAATACTTAATCAAATCCACTGCCATTTTAAGCATATGTTTCTTAGGCAAACATCACCACACTGAAGTACATTTAGGATCTTATCCTGCAACAACACTATCATCTCATCTGCCTCTAGTACAAAGAAGCCTTGGTGTTACAACAGATAATCAGCTAAAGTTTGAGGCTCTAACCACCTTAGGAAGAGGGAAGAACTCATAAGCCACTTGAGAAGCCCCTCAGCCTGGCCTACTTCCTGAGAGGATAACTCATCCCAGGCTTTTTAACCTAACTCTCCTGAGACTGCCACATACACCTGGCACAAACCTCCAGCTTATTTCCAAGCTTTAAACTACCTATAATAAGATCGCCAGATTTGCAGCTAACCAAACCTACAAGTCACACCACTGCTTAGCACTACAGCAACATAGACTGGCATTTTATAATTCTCAGCTGCTCCAACTACACTAACCTGGCACAGTCTAACCTCTATCTACCCTAATCCTGCCCCAGCCTCCATGATCATATCCAAATATTCCCTGCTTGCACAAGAGCTCATCCAATTATTAGACATCTACAAACCCCAAACCAAAATAGGCTGCCTATACTATAACTATAACCCAGCTACATCCTGGAATCAACTCTCCTGGGAAATAAAATCCTACAGTTAGCAAAAGTTTCAAATTAGCCACAAGGAAATATCTAAAACCAAAATATTCCTGGTACTGTAGCCAACTTTGATTCACCCTGAAACCACCATCCTTTCACCTAACTTTCACCAACCTCACTCAATGTATCTCTAACACCATTCCCTCCAGTCATCTACCTCTTCCCTTCCTCCATCTCCAACCACTCAATAGTTAGGACTGCAGCAATGTGGAATGAAGAACATCAACCTACCTCTGTCTAGTCTGTCTCCTATACTCTACCTCCCCTACATCTCCTACTAGCCATTCTTACTTTCCTTTCTTGTTTCCAAACTTCTATACAACTAGATCCTTCCCACTTTAAATAAGCATCTGCCTATCAACTCATTTTGCTCTAAGCAGCTTAAATAATATTGTAACTAGTTACATTTTCTTCTGCTAATTGTTTAAAACCTTGTTTGTAACAACTCACATACTTGTCTTCCAATTGTTATATTCTGTACAATTGAAATGCCTGAGGAGCTTTTATTCTCTCCAGGTCTCTGCTTGTAAATTCCTACAGCTATATATATATTCCTACAGTTACTATGTTACTAAAATTTAATAAATTGTTTTCTAGTCCTAAGGAGCTTTTCTCCCTGGGTCTCTGCTGAAAATGAGCCAAACTAACCCCGGTTAACAAATGTAAAATAAATAAACAACACGTCCTGGCTTTCAGCCTGAATTAGACAATCGTCCAGGTATGGGTATATTTGAATATTTCTTTGCCTGCAAAATGCAATGACTGGAGCTAGGCATTTTGTGAATACCCTGGGTGCAGCAGATAAGCCAAAGGGCAGTGCAGAGAACTGATAGTGCATGTAGCCTGCTCTGAAGCGTAGGTATCTTCTGCAAGATTCCCATATTGGGATGCACAGGCAGGCTTCCTTTAAATCCAGTGTTGCCAACCAGGCATCTTTGCCTCGCATGGGAAGCAGCTGATGAAGAGTTAGCATCTTGAATTTTGGGATTACCAAAAATGTATCTAGGATAGACAGGTCCAGGATAGGACCCCAGGAATAGTCTTTTCTGGGTACCAGGAAAAGTCTTGAGTAGAAACCTTGCCCCCATTCTTTTTCTGGGACAGGCTGAATAGCCCTGATGCTTAAAAGAGAGAGAATTTGCTTTTGAGCCTCTGCCCACTGATTTGGGGGTAGGTCTGGCCAACCCTTTGGGGTTGGTAAGGAGTAGAAGTGAAATCTGTATCCTTGGGAAACTATATTTAAAACCAATCTGTCCTGGGTAATGAGTTCCCAATTTTTTTGCATGCAGGGAAATCTTTCCCCCTAAAGGGACAGTCAGTTGAGCAGGGCTTAGGAGATTTAAAGTTGTCATTGAGACAGTTTACCATAGGGGGGAGTCTTACTACTCCCTGCTTTGGAAGTGGGAGCCCCCCACTGCTTAGGCCTGTGAGTAACTTGGGACTGAAGCCTGGGTGTTCTGCTGGTTCTGTGTTTGGACTGAGAAGGCCTGGAAGAGGCAGGAAAGGGCCAATTCTTAAAGGGCCAAATGCCTACTAAATCTGGGAGGCTGTACTTGCAGGAAATCTAACAGTTTCCATAAATTTAACTTTTTCCTCCATCTTTTTAAGTACTTCTGCTTTGTTGCCAAACAGGCGATCTTGGTTTAAAGGAGCATCCAGTAATTTAGCTTTAACATGATCTAGCAAAGAATGCTCCTTAAGCACAGCATGCCTTTTAAGTACAGACCCAGTAACAGCAGCCCTTCAAGATGCCTCTAATAAATCAAAACCACATTGCAAAGTATGTTTTCCAACTTGTTCAGTAGAATGCATTAAATCCTGTAAATCTTTATTTTCAGCACAGTCAGGAATCATCATCATTTTCTGTTTAAGCAATCCAATAATATGCTGCAGATACTTTAACATATGAAACTGGCAGTTTAAGGTCCTAATGGCCATAGTTGCAGAAGTGTATATTTTCTTACCTCATCTATCTAGCACCCTGGAATCTCTATCAGAGAAGGTAGGGTTTTTGGCAGTAGTAGCCTTAATGCCCTTGGGTCCCTGTGAAACGGTCTCAGGATCTGCCATAAGATTTTTAAAGAGGAACTTGAGAGTCAGTAACTCTAATACTTATCCAGTTTTCTGGGATCAGCAATTAAAGTGTCAGGGGCCAAGCTAGATTCCGAAAAGGCATCTACAATGTCCAGTACAGGAGGGATAGCTAACTGTGTTGAGGCATGAGTAAGAATTCCCTAAGCCTCTTTTTAGAGTCAGTGTAATCCTGGCTTTCCCAGCAGAAATGTTCCCTAAGAGTATGCAAGGTTGCACCAAAAGAGAAATCCTCTGGAAGGGAACAGAGGGAATGGAGTCCTCTGCATCAAAATCCTCAGATAGTTAAGAGAAATTCCTGGTAATCAGAAGAAACAGAAATTTCAGAATCCTGATCAGAAGAAACAGAAGGAAAATCCGTCCTAGGTCTCTTAGGGGGAGAAGGGTGGCTTCCACTGATTAGAGTAATAAGGTGTTCAGCCATTCTTATAATTTGTTTTTTAGGCATAGGGGGCCTGACCATGCGGTCTGGGTGCTGGTTTTCTGGGCATGGATCGAGTTTATGGTCTTGAAGAAGATGGCATTGGTTTAATATGCAATTCAGTAGGCCTGAATAGACCCTCAGAAGCCAGTGCGCCTGCACAGCGGCTCCGGACCCATCCAAGGTAGAGACATCCACAGGTTCCACAGTCGAAGAAGCATCTCATGGCATACCTGACTTCAAATGGGTCTCAGTAGAGGTCTGTGAATCTGAAGTAGCGGGTATCAGGAGCTGCGAAAGCACCTCACTGAGTACCGGCAAACTGGCGACTAGCTTAACGGAAGCGTCATCTGCAAGTTTGGACCTATGCGGCCTGTCTTTCTTTATCTTTGCGTTTTTTCGGAATGTCGGTAGTTGGGTGGCTTACCGAAGCCATATCTGGATAACTGAACAGAGTACCAAAATATTTAAATGCGAAAATGAACCAACAACAAATAGTTTGAGGTTTGAATAAGGCATAAAACTGATAGCAAAGGACGTCATGGTCTGGGCCTAATCAAGGAATGCACTTCGAATGAAAATCTTTATGAGGTATTTGTTTTTCACAAGAAATTCAGTTGTTAACTTTTACTGACATCGGTTTAGAGCAAGAAAAAGTTTCCCCAATGGGGTACTTAGCTTTGTAGAAGACTTCGGATCTGAAACTCGAAAACGAAAATTTCAGGAGTCAGCCGACCATTACTTGAGAACTGCTTCTGCTTTGGGCAGCACACTGTAAGAAAGACTGACGTAATGGCGTCGGCTGCATGCTTTACACCCCTGACTAATTGACGTCATGGAAGATGAGACAGCAACCGACACAGGACCCAAGACTTTGATAATCAGGCCGACTGAGGGCTACCTGCAAGCAGATAAACCAAATGTGATGACTGCAACAGTGAAACACGAAGAACATCTGGGGTCTGGTGGCTAGTTGAGAGAAGTGCGCTGTTAGGTAAGTCTGCTTCTCTGGTGTAAGGTATGCCATCTGGGATGCTGTGTCCAGGCATGCTCCAAGGAATATAATCCTTTGGGTGGGTACTAATTTGGATTTCTTTTCATTGATAGTGTACCCTAGGGAGGTCAGTAGGGACTTTACAAAGGCCAGGTGCTTGTGCAGCTTTTCCTGACCATCTGACTGAATTAGGCAGTCGTCTAAGAATGGTTTAATTTGGATATTACTTTGCCTGCAAAAGGCAAAGGCGGGAGCCAGATATTTTGTGAAAACTCTGGGAGCAGTAGATAAGCCAAAAGGAAGCGCAGGGAACTGAAAGTGCAGGGATCCTGCCCTGAAACGTAGATTTTTCCTGCATGATTCCCTGACAGGGATATGGAGGTAGGCCTCTGAAGTCTAGGGTGGCTAGCCAAGGATCCTTGGAGAGCATGGGTAGCACAGTTGCTGGAGGGTGAGCATTTTGAATTACGGTACCACCAGGAAGGTGTTTAGAATGGATAGATGGAGGATGGGGTGCCAGGTGCCCTCTTTTCTGGGTGCCAGAAATAGTCTGTAGTAGAAACCCTGGCCTATTTTGCAGGAACATGCTCTATTGCCCTCAGGGAGCATAGAAACATCTTGCTTTTTCACCTCTGCCCACTGATTTGGAGGTAGATCTGGGGAATCCTTTTGGGGTTGGAAGAGTGTAGAAAGAAAATTTGTATCCCTGGGACACTGTCGAGGACCCAGCAGTCGTTGGTAATGGTGGCCCAGATGCTTGTGTGAAAGGATAGTTTTCCCTCTAGGAGTAAGTGTAGGTAGGGAGGGGAGGGTAGAGTGTCATTGTGAGTTTTTACCATGAGGGGGTGGTTTAGAACTCCCTGGTTTTGAAGTGGAAGAATTCCATTGTTTTGATCTCTGCATTCTCTGTGGCTGTTGTCTAGGGGTCTGCTTCCCCAGGGTCTGGGCTGAACTGACCTGGTAGGAGCAGGAAAGGACCAGTGCTTGGAGAGGCAATGCGTGCTGAACCTTGGTGGCTGGACCTGTAGGAAATCCTCAACTGTCTGCATAGATTTAGCTTTTTCTTCCATCTTTTTTAAGACCTCCTCTGCCTTAGTGCCAAATAAGTTGTCTTTGTGCAAGGGTGCATCCAATAATTTAACATGGTCTGGCAAGGGCTGTTCCTTAAGCCATGCATGTCTTCTAAGGACAGAACCTGTGACTGCTGCACTGCAAGAAGTTTCTAGGGTGTCAAAACCACAGTGGCAGGTATGCTTAGTCACTTGACTTGCAGAATGCATCAACTCTTATAACTCTCTAGATTCTGCACAAGCAGGAAAGAAGACACTTTTGGTTTGAGGAGTTCCATGGTATGTTGCTGAAATTTTGGCATATGGAACTGGCAATTTAGTGCTCTGATAGCAAGGGTAGCAGAGGTGTATACTTTTATACTCCATCTGTCTAATGCTCAGGAATTCCTATCTGAAGGGGTGGGATTCTTGGCAGAGGTTGCTTTAATTCCTTTGGGCCCCTTTAGAAATTACCTCAGGGTCAGCAATAGGATTTTTGAAAAGAAATTTGTGAGAGTCAGGAACTCTAATACCAGTCAGGTTTTCTGGGTGCAAGAGGGAGGGTGACAGGAGTCAAACTGGATTCCAGAAAACCAAACATAACATCCAGGACTGGGGGAATGGCCAGAGGTCTGTGCTGTGGAAGATCCAAGAATTCTCCAAGTCCCTTTTTAGACTGAGGGCAGTCCTGACATTCACATTGGAAATGCTCCCTTAAGGTATCAAGGATTTCCCCAAAGGAAAAGTCCTCTGGTGGAGAGGCTGAATGAATTTGATTCCTCTGCTTATGAGGATTCTGATGCAGAGAGGGGTTGCATGTCTTCATATTCAGATGCATCACAGTCATCAGACATCTGTTCAGACAAACTACTGGGGACAGACCCTCTTTTCCTTTTGGAAGGGGTAGCTTGGCTTCCCCTGATCAGCATGATAAGGTCTTCTGCCATTGTAAGCATTTGAGACTATGGCAAGGAAGCAGGCGCCTGAGATTAGGTTGTTTGTTTCTTGGGTGTGATTTGTACCCTGGGCCTTGGAAAGTCTGCAGTTTTTGAAAGAACGGTAGATGCGAAAGAAGTCGTCAGTTTGTGTTGAGAATCGGTAGTGCGAAGTACTTCCTCATAAACCGGTGCCTGCTTAGCGGCTCCGGACCCATCTAAGGTAGAGACAACCACATGATTCTTAGTCAAAGAAGAGTTTGTGGCATACCCGACTCTGAATGGGCCTGGGTAGCGGCCTGCGAATCCACAGAATCAGGCATCAGGGGCTGCTACAAAAGCACCTCACTGAGGACCAGAGAACTGACTACTAGCTTAAAGAAAGCGTCAGAAGGTTTGGACCTATGCGGTCTCTGTCTTTATCCTTATGTCTTTTCAGAAGATCTGCTGTTGGATGGCTTACCGAAGCCACATCAGAATTCGAGGACTAAGTGAAAATATCTAGCTACTAGTGCCCAACGACATATAGTTCTGGCGTTAAAGCACAAAAGCGGCAGCAAGGGATGTTGTGGTCTGGGCCTAAGCAAGTGACGCAGTAAGAATGAAAGTCTTGGTGTAGCATTTGCTTTCCACAGGTGAGACAATTGTTAACATTTTCTGACATCAGTTAGAGAAAGAAAAAAGGATCCCAATGGGGTACTTAGCTTTTAGAAGACTTCAGCATAAATTCGGAAGATGAAACTCAGGTAGCGGCCGACCAGCACTCGTGCAAACTGTTTCTGCTTCGGGCTCCTCGGCAAGAAAGACTGATGTAACGGCATCGGCTGCCTTACTTTATACTACTGACAACTTGACATCAGTCCAGAAGCAACAGCAACCAACGCAGAAATACTAAGCCTCTGGTATTCAGCCCAGCCGAGGGCTACCCTGGCAGGAATAACCCAAATGTGAGGACAATAGTGAAACACGAAGAACATCTTAAGTTACTACATTTGTCATAAAAGAAGACTAGTTCTCAGGGTAATTCTGTCTTTATTCCAGCAGATGTAAATGCAACAAGGAGTACAGTTTTACAAGTCAGAAATCTGAGGTGTGCAGTAGCTGTTGGTTCAAAGAAGAATAGAAGATGGCTGACAATGTTTTAAGTTCTTAACCTCACAGACACATGGTACAGGGTTTGATTCTCATTCCTGGTTATTAAGCCAGGTTTGCAACAGTCTGCAGAGTGATAGCCTGGTATGTTATGTCCCTTACAGACAGAGGCAGTCTATAAAATACTCAGACTTTGGCACAAACCCAAGCCACTCTTTAGCCCTTAGGGATAAAAAAATCAGTTGAAATCTGGGTAATAATGACTAAGCTTGTAAGGGCCCTTGAGTCATTAGCTTAGTAATCTCCTATAAATACTTTTAAAGGTACAGTACAGATACTAAGCTGAACCACTCCTTTCCAGGTTAGTCTAATGCAGAGTATGCCCTAAAGAATTGGACTGACTGGGCCTTGTGGCTAGAGAGAGAACTACTAACAAACAGCTGACAAATGCAGTTTAACTGATGCATTTGCCAAGTCCAATAAAAACAGCTCAAAGGTCCTGCAGAACCAGGGACATCTGTGTTCCTTCCCCCTGGAAGGAACCTGGGACACAGAAAATCTCTCTCATTGGCAAGGTATGGCTTTCTAATACTTGGCTTCCTGCCTTCCTCCCCAAAAAATGTTCTCTAAATTAAGGGGCCCAAAAGGTAATAAAGTGAAATGTTCCATGTGGTGAATATGAGGATGGTCAGGTTTTGGATCAACCAGTGTAACGAGGCACAGATACCAAGGCAACAGGAGAGGTCTCTCTCCATCATGTGATGTGAAAACCAGGGTTGCGTACTCCAGAATAGGGCAATCAAGATAACTTATGGCCTTGCTCTCTCCTTCATCCTCTTAACTACTAAAAAAAAAAAATAAAATAAATTTGTCTCAAGAACAAGGGTCACTTTATAAAAAAAACAAAAATACAATCTTTCACACAGACTGCTTCTTCAGGTAATAAAACAGAAAAGATGCAAATTCACTCAAATAGGTATGGATCTCCCAAACTTCTCACGTCCATTGTCATTTTTTTATTACATGGCTTAAAAATCAAAGTTTAAGTTCTCCTTAAAGCTATCACAAATACTGAAACTATAAATACCCCCCCATGCACACTGTAATGCTCATTTCAAGGTGGTAGAAAAATAACCAACTCTACTCTTAAACCACGGCTAGTCTTCCACGTAACCTAAAAACAAATTTCTGATGAAGTTTGTTTATACATTTATTAGATGAAAGCACAAAAAATGTGGCTACCTGGAAGACAAGTGATGGCTGAACTTTAGTACTGAATCTATAAATAATATTTTTAAATCACTTATAAGGCTTGCATTTCAATATCTATTTTATACTACTCATACCATCTAAGCCAATTAACTGATCAAAGTTTAAAAGGATTAAGGAATAACCTGGAAATTCGGGGATGCCAAACTTTTTCAAATACCAATTCAGCTAGATGCAAAGTGGGAAATTTCACTTTCCAAGATCTACGATTGGTCTTCCGGGGTTTCACCCTTTCTTGCCACCAGTTTTATTTGTCTTTGGACATGGTCTCTACAGTTCCCTGGGGAAAAATCTCTGAAATAAGGGGCTTTGTTGACAGTTAAAGACTTTTTAGGAAACAAAGGGATGCCTTGCATTTAGAGATAATCTCCATCTGATTGTATGTCTAACCAGTTTTGAAGATAGACTGCCAACCTCTTCTCTTATCTTCTGTGTAGAAAGGGGAATTAAATGAAGGAGTGGGATTTGGAGGCTTGAGAAGGGAAATGTCTTGTGCAGTAACACCTGCTCGCTACTTAGGGCTGGGCCCTAAAGTCTTTCAAGATCTCCCACTGTCAATGGGCTACAACCTTTCATTTAACAGACCCTTTCTCTCTTTTGGTACTACCTTTTTTTCTACCTCCAGTAATAATGCTACTGCTTTGTGGGATAATTTCTATCTCAACTGGAAACTTGAGGGTAGACTATATATTTCACTGATTCCATACCTTTCACTTTCCCCTTTTAAAACAGCATGGAGTGAAAATCCAAACAGCAACTCTTTATCCAATGGGTCATTAAACAGTTCTGCGTGACATCCTCAGCCAGCAATGCCTCCTAATGACCAGTCCAATAGCAGAAAAGTACAGTTGTGTACACTTATCGTAAATGAAGATGTTAGAGTGTATTCACTGTTGCATTCATCACATTTGGGTTATCTGCTTACAGTAGCACTCAGTCGGCCTGATTATCAAAGTCTTGGGTCCTGTGTGGGTTGCTGTCTCATCTTCCGTGATGTCAGGTAGTCAAGGGTATAAAGCATGCAGCCGATGCCATTACATCAGTTTTTCTTTCCACAGATGTCAGGTGCCCCCTTAATGGGAAGCAATTAAATATAAATATACAAGGTTATACCTCCAACAAAAAAGCAAATACACCAAAAAGCTTTTAAGTACAGTAAAGGAGAACAGAAGTATAGCCAAAAGAAGTCAGGGGGCTGAAGGGAGGGTAACCAGGCCTGCAACAGTGAATGCACTCTAACATCTACATTTATGTAAGTGTACACAACTGTACTACGTTCTTCGTGTTTCACTGTTGCAGTCATTACATTTGGGTTGATTCCCAAAGCTAAGGAAGGGAGGAGGAAGTTAGAAAGCATTAGGACGAGCTATTGAGCCTTGTAAGACTGCAGTGGCAAAACCAGCTCTGGATTTAGAAAAAAATAGGCAAGTGGTAGTGCTTGGTGAAGTTATGTACAGAGCTCCAGGTAGCAGCTTGTAAGATGTCCCTGGTAGGGACACCTCTGAGAAAGGCTGTAGAGGTAGATGCAGCCCTGGTGGAATGTGATCTTATCCCCTGTGGGGTAGGTTTTCCATGGTGCTTATAGCAGAAATGAATGCAATGGCCTATCCACTTAGAAATGCTTCACTTTGAAATGCCTTTCCCCTCTGCCCCTGCAGCAAAGGCAATTAGCAGCTGTTCAGTTTTCCTGAGAGGCTTAGTCCTGTCCAAATAAAATCTAAGTTGTCTGTGCATGTCCAAAGAGTGCAGTATTCATTCTTCTTTGTTCTGTGGATCAGGAAAAAAGGTTGGTAAATGAATGGATTGATTAAGGGCCACATTGGATACCACCTTGGGCATGAAGGAAGGATTGGTCCTGAGGGACACCCTGTCAGCATGGAAGACGATGAAGGGCTCTCCACTGCCATGAGGGCCTGTAATTCAGACACCCTTCTTGCTGAAGTGATGGCTAGATGGAAGGCTGTTTTCCAAGAAAGGAATTTTAACTTTGCAGTTGCAGCTGGCTCAAAAGGAGGTAGAGTGAGCTTTTCCAATACAAAGTTAAGGTCCCAGGCTGGAGTAGGGGCTCTCTTGGGTAGTCTTAAATTTTTGGCCCCTCTGAGGAATTGTTTTAGCATGGGGTGAGAGAAGAGGGATGGCTCAGTATTATAATGAGCTGAAATGGCTGAGGCATGAATTTAATTGATGAGAAGGAAAGGCCCTTGTGGAGCATCTCTGTTAAGTATCGAAGAATATGCGGTAAGCTGGGCACTGTGCCCCCCCCCCCCCCCCGAGTCAGACTCCAGAAACTGTATCTTTTCAACTTTACAGCATAGGACATTTTAGTACTAGGCCCTCCTTGCTTCCAGAATGACATCTAGCACCTGCTTACTGAGGGATGCTATTGGAGAGATCAGGGAATTAGCCATGCTACAAGGTTCAGGGTTTGAAGCTGGGGGTGCAGGATCTGGCCCTCCTGCTGGGACAGCAGGGAAAGGGTCTGAGGCAGGTGCTATACTTCCAGCAGTGACATACTGCGCAAGAGGGGGTACCAGTGCTGGCGTGGCCAGTCTGGTGCAATCAGTATTGTCCTTGGTTTGTCCTGTTTGATCTTTAGCACAACTTTCGAGAAAAGAAGCAGACGGGGAAAGGCATAAACTGAGAAGCTTTCCCAGGTGAAGGAGAGGGCCATCCACTTTCCAAGCTTGACTGTGGGGAGTCCTTGTGCAGAATTTTTCCAATTGGTACTTCTGAAAGGAGGCAAACCGGTCTATCTCTGGGTTCCTCCATTTGTTTCTCAAAATGTTGAATATCTTTGGTTCCAGTTTCCACTCGTGTGGATCCATGAGATTTCTGCGTAGGTCTGTCAATCAATTTAGCTTGCCTGACAGGAAATGAGCTTGTAGGTACACTTGGTAGCTCAAGGCTGTGTTCCACAGAGCCATGACTAGTCTGAAGGGAGGATACGAGTGGGTTCCCCCCTGCTTGTTTATGAACCACGTAACAGTGGTGGTGTCTGTCTTTGCCAATAATTGTCCTGGAAGAATGTGGTCCTTGAAGGCGGTCAGGGAATTCTGTACAGCTAACATTTCTTTTTGATTGATATGCAAGGTGCATCTGACTCTGGTTCCATTTGCCCTGAATGCACTGCCCTGTCAAGTGAGCACCCCATGCATAGTCTGATGCATCTGTTAGGGTTTGGGCGGCAGGGGGTAGAGTGAATGGCAGTTCCTTGTTGTGGTAGCAGGCCTCTGCCCACCAAAGGAACTCTATCTTTATACAAGGAATGATAGGAATCATTGATTCCAGGTCCTGAGAATGTTGACACCATAGGCTTTTTAGATACCATTGCAGTTTCCTCATATGCAGTCTTGCATATGGAATTAGTAGAATGCAAGAGGCCATGAACCCAAGGGTTTTGCAGGATTTCCCTTGCAGATAGCTGGGTCTTTGGGGCCAGTAGTTTGAAGTAGGCTGTCAAACTTGTTTCTCTGGCGCGAGGTAAGCCATCTGGGAAGTTGTGTTCAAGCTTGTGCCCAGGAATGCAATTTGTTGGCAGGGTACTAGATGAGATTTCTTTTCGTTTATGGTGTACCCCAGTGAGGTTAGAAGTTTCTTTACAAATGACAGATGATTTAGTAGCATGTCCTGGCTTTCTGCCTGAATTAGACAATCATCCAGGTATGGGTATATTTGAATATTTCTTTGCCTGCAAAATGCAATGACTGGAGCTAGGCACTTTATGAATACCCTGGGCGCAGTAGATAAGCCAAAGGGAAGTGCAGAGAAAGTACAGTTGTGTACACTTACCATAAATGTAGATGTTCGAGTGTATTCACTGTTGCAGTCATTACATTTGGGTTATCTGCTTGAAGCAGCCCTCAGTCGGCCTGATTAAAGTCTTGGGTCCTACATGAGTTGCTGTCTTCTTCCGTGACATCAGGTCATCAGGGGTATAAAACATGCAGCAGACGTCATTACATCAGTTGTGAGGTGCCCCCCTAATGGGAAGCAATTAATTCTATAAATATACAAGGTTATACCTCAAACAAAAAAGCAAATACACCAAAAATCTTTTAAGCATTGAAAAGGAGAGAAGAGGTATAGCCAAACGAAGTGTGGGGGCTGGAGGGAGGACCAGGACTGCAACAGTGAATACACTCAAACATCTACATTTATGGTAAGTGTACACAACTGTACTATGGTCTTCGTAATTCACTGCTGCAGTCATTACATTTGAGTAGATTCCTAAAGCTAAGGATGGGGGGAGGAATTTAGATAGCATTATGACCAGCTATAAGGCCCTGTAAAACTGCAGTGGCAAAGCCAGCTCTGGATTTAGAGAAAATTGGCAAATGGCAATGCTTGGTGAAAGTATGCACAGAACTCCAGGCAGCAGCTTCTAGGATGTCCCTGTTAGGTACACCTCTGAGAAAGGCTGTAGAGGTAGATGCAGAAGCCCTGGTTGAGTGGGATCTGATCCCCTGTGAGATAAGTTTTCCATGGTGCTTATAGCAGAAAAGAATGCAATGGCCTATCCATTTGGAGATGGTTCGCTTTGAAACAGCCTTCTCCTCTGTCCCTGCAGCAAATGCCACCAGCAGATGTTCAGATTTCCTTCGAGGTTTAGACCTGTCCAAGTAGAATCTAAGTTTTCTGTGCACATCTAAGAAGTGCAGTATCCATTCCCCTTTGTTCTGTGGATTAGGAAAGAAGGTAGGCAAATGAATGGACTGATTAAAGGCCACACTGGATACTACCTTTGGCATGAAAGAGGGATTGGTCCTGAGGGACACCCTGTTCGCATGAAAGATTATGAAAGGCTCCACTGCCATAAGGGCCTGTAATTCAGATACCTTTTTTGCTGAAGTGATGGCTAAAAGGGAAGCGGTTTTCCAAGAAAGGAATTTTAAATCTGCAGTAGCAGCTGGCTCGAAAGGAGGAAGGGTGAGTTTCTCCAATACAAAGTTAAGGTCCCAGGCTGGAGTTGGAGCTCTCCTGGGTGGTCTTAAACTTTTGGCCCCTCTGAGGAACTGCTTGAGCAGTGGAAGAGAGAAGAGGGGAGGTTCTGTGTTATAATGAGCTGAAATGGCCGAGGCATTAATTTTTATTGAGGAAAAAGAAAGGCCCTTGTGAAGCATTTCAGTTAAGTATTGTAAAATCCGAGGTAGATTGGGCACTGCTGTGCTCATCCCTTGAGATTGGTTCCAGGCACAGAATCTTTTCCATTTTTCAGCATAAGGTTTTCTAGTATTAGGCCTCCTTGCCTCTAACATGATATCCATCACTGGTTTACTGAGGGATGGCAAACATCACTGGTTTACTGAGAGCTTGGTAAAGGAGAGATTAAGTAATTAACCAGGCTGCTAGGTTCAGTGTTTGAAGCTGAGGGTGCGGAATCTGGTTCTCCTGCTGAGACAGCAGGGTAGGAGTCTGAGGCAGGTGCCATGGGGCCAACAGTGACACACTGTGCAGGAGGGTGTACCAGTGTTGACGTGGCCAGGCTGTTGCAATCAAAATCATCCTTGGTTTGTCTTGTTTGATCTTTAGTAGTACTTCGGAGAGCAGAGGCAGAGGAGGAAAGGCATAAACTGATAGGTTTTTCCAGCTGAAGGACAGAGCATCCATTTCCAAGCTGGTCTGTGGGGAGTCCTTGCACAAAAGTTTTCTAATTGATAGTTCTGGGGGGAGGCAAACAGGTCTATATCTGGGCTCCCTCATTTGCTTGTCAACATGTTGAAAATCCTCCACTCGTGTGGGTCCATGAGGGTTCTGCTTAGTCCATCTGCCAGTTCATTTATTTTTCCTGGCACGAACTGAGCTTGCACATGTACTTGGTAGCTCAAGGCTGTGTTCAACAATGCCATGGCTAGTCTGCAAATGGAGTAATAATGTGTACACCCCTGCTTGTTTATGTACCACAACAGTGGTGTTATCCACCTTTACAATTAATTGTCCTGGAAGAATGTGGTCCTTGAAGGCTGTCAGAGCATTCTGTACAGCTAACAATTTCTTTATGATTGATGGGAAGGTGCATTTAAATTGGGTTCCATTTGCCCTGAATGCACTTCCCTGCCAGGTGCGCCCCCACATGAGCCTGATGAGTCTGTTGTTAGGGTTTGGGTGGCAGGGGGTAGTGTGAATGGTAAGTCCCTTGTTTTGGAGGCAGGCCTCTGCCCACCAAGGGAACTCTAGGCATAGACAAGGAATGATTGTTTCTAGATCCTGAAAATGTGACGCCATAGGCTAGATACCATTGTAGTTTCCTCATATGCAGTCTTGCATATGGAATTAGAAGAATGCAGCAGGCCATGAACCCCAAAGCTTGTAGTATTTGACTTGCAGATAGCAGGGTTTTTGTGGCCACTTGTTTGAAGTAGATTGTCAAGTGAATTTGTTTCTCTGGCATGAGGAAAGAAATCTGGGAAGTTGTATTAAAGCTTGTTCCCAGGAACATAATTTGACACGGTACTAGGTGTGATTTCTTTTTGTTTATGGCGTACCCCAAAAGTACAGCTTTGTACCTACCATAAATGTAGATGTTCGAGTGTTCATACTGCTGCAGTCATTACACTTGGGTTATCCTGCCATCAGGCGGTCCCGCAGTCAGCCAGAATTCCAAAGTCTTGGTCCTGCGTCGGTTGCTGCCGCTTCTTCCCTGACGTCACTGCGCCAGGGGTATAAAAGATGCATCCGACGCCATTTTCTTCAGTTTTTCTTGCCCCAGATGTCAGGTGCCCCTAAATAGGTAGGCAATACATATTGCTAATCAAAAATATACAATAAAAACAATACCTTAATTTACCAGCAAATACACCCCAAGGGTTGTATAGGATAGAAAGGTATAGATAAGTATAGCTAGTTCAGAGGGGATGGAGGGAGGGTAACCTGGACTGCAGCAGTGTGAACACTCGAACACCTACATTTATGGTAGGTACAAAACTGTATTATGCTCATCGTGTTACACTGCTGCAGTCATTACAGTTGGGTAGAATCCCAAAGCTGAGGTTGGGTGACTGGTCTATAAAGAGTTAGGATTGGCTATGAGGCCCTGCAGAACTGCAGTGGCAAATCCTGTTCTGGATTTTGAGTACAGAGGCAAGTGGTAATGCTTGGTAAAGGTGTGCACTGAACTCCAAGTTGCAGCCTCCAAAATTTCCTTGGTAGGTACTCCTCTGAGAAAGGCTGTGGAAGTGGCTGTTGCCCTGGTGGAATGTGGCCTAATGTTATTTGGGACTGATTTTCCATGCTGTGTGTAGCAGTATCGAATAGTGTCCTATCCATTTGAATATAGTCTGCTTTGAGACAGCCTTGCCCTGTGATCCTGCAGCATTTGCTACAAACAGTTGCTCAGTTTTCTGGAAAGCCTTTGTTTTGTCCAAGTAGAAGCGTAACCGCCTGTGTATGTCCAAAGAATGCAGAAGTTTCTCCCCTTTATTCTGGGGGTTTGGATAAAAAGTTGGCAAATGGATGGTTTGGTTAAGAGCCACACTAGATACCACCTTTGCCATAAAGGTAGGGTTTGTCCTTAAAGACACCCTGTCCTGATGAAAAATTATAAAAGGTTCCACTGCCATTAATGCCTGTAGCCGAGACTCTTCGTGCTGAAGTTACTGCCAGGAGCAGTGCTGTTTTCCATGATAAAAATTTTACATTGGCTGTATTGGCTGGCTCAAAAGGTGGTAGGGTCAGTTTTTCCAAAACGAAATTGAGGTCCCAAGTTGGAGTTGGTGCTCTCCGGGGCGGTCTTATGTTTTTAGCCCCTCTGAGGTACTGTTTTAGCAAGGGATGAGAGAATAATAGAGTTTCTGTGTTCTAATGTGCTGAAATGGCAGAGGCGTGGATCTTAATTGATGAGAAGGATAGGCCTCTGTCCAGCATCTGAGTTAAGTATTGTAAAATCTGAGGAATGTTTGGAACAAGAGGGTCAAGGCTTTGAGCTTGGTTCCAGGCGCAGAATCTCTTCCATTTTTCTGAGCAAGCTTTCCTGGTGCTAGGCCTCCTGGCCTCCAAAATGACATCCATAACAGCTTTTGAGAAAGGTGTTGTCTGTTTGACTAATGTATCTGCCATGCAGCCAGGTTTAGGGTTTTGAGCTGACCGTGCAGGATCTGATTGTTTTGTTGAGTCAGAAGGTGTGGAATTTGAGGCAAAATCCATGGTGGGCCTTGAGCCAGGTTCCTTAAGATAGGGTACCAGTGCTGGCGTGGCCAGTCTGGAGCAATCAGGATCATCTCTGGTTTTTCTTGCCAGGCTTTTAGGAGTAGCTTTGAAAGGAAAGGCAGTGGCGGGAAGGCATAAACTTTTAGGTTTTTCCAGCGGAACAGAAGAGCATCCACTTTCCATGCTTGTTTGTGATAAGTCCTTGTGCAGAATTTTTGTAGTTGGCAATTCAGTGGGGAGGCAAAAAGATCTATGTCTGGGCATCCCCACTTTTGCGTTATCATGCTGAAGATTTGTGGATTCAATTTCCATTCGTGAGGGTCCATGATATTTCTGCTTAGGTCGTCTGCCAGAGTAGTTTTCTTTCCTGGCAGGAATTGTGCTTGCAGCTGAACTTGATATGTTAGAGCTGTGTTCCACAAGGTCATGGCTTGCCTGCATAGGGGATAAGAATGAGTGCCCCCTTGCTTTTTTATGTACCACATTACTGTGGTGTTGCCCGTCTTTAGTAGTAATTGTCCTGGATGTAGAAGGTCCTTGAAAGCTGTTGGGGCATTCTGAACAGCCAACATCTCTTTTCGATTGATGTGAAGATGCATCTGGTCTGTGGTCCACTTGCCCTGAATGCATTTTCCTGCCACGTGTGCTCCCCAGGCGTAATCCAAAGCATCTGTTAGAGTTTGCCTGGCTGTAGGTTGGGTAAAAGGCTGACCTTGTTTAGGTGACATGCCTGTGTCCACCATCGAATCTCCTATTGTAGGCAGGGAATCATTGGTATTATTGCTTCTAAACTGTGAGAGTGTTGAGTCCAAACACTTTTCAGGTACCATTGTAATTTCCTCATATGCAGTCTGGCATATGGTATTAGTAGTATGCAAGATGCCATGAATCCCAGGGCCTGCAGAATTTTTCTTGCAGGGAGATGGGATTTTCTTGCCAGCAATTGAAAATATTGAGTTAGTTGAACTTGTTTGTCTGGTGTGAGGTAAGCCATCTGGGCCGTTGTATTTAAGCTGGCACACAGGAATATAATCTGTTGCGAGGGCACTAGTTTTGACTTCTTTTCTTTTACTGTGTACCCTAGAGAGATTAGCAACCTTTTTACAAACGCCAGATGCTGTAGAAGAATGTCCTTTGTCTCTGCTTGAATGAGGCAGTCGTCCAGATATGGATATATCTGAATCCCTTTTTGTCTGCAAAATGCAATTACTGGTGCCAGGCACTTTGTGAAGACCATGGGCGCAGTAGATAAGCCAAAGGGCAGTGCAGGGAATTGGTAGTGCATTGTACCAGCTTTGAAACTGAGGTATCTTCTGCAATTATGTCTGATAGGGACATGCAGGTATGCCTCTGAGGTCCAGAGTAACAAGCCAAGCCTACCTGCCCAGCATGGGTAGAAGCTGCTGTAATGTCAACATATTGAATTTGGGAATATCCAGGTAAGTATTCAGAATTGGAAGGTCTAGTATGGGCCTCCAGGCCTCGTCCTTTCTGGGGACCAGGAAAAGTCTTGAGCAAAATTCTTGTCCTTGTTCCTGTTGTGGTACGTTCTGAATAGCTCTCATGTCCATGAGGGCTGAAATATTGTTTTTGTGCCTCTGCCCATTGATTTTGTGGCAGGTCTGGCATTCCTTTTAGCCTTGGTAAAGTGTGAAAGTGGAACCTGTAACCATGACGCACAATATTCAGTACTCATTTGTCTTGGGTGACTGTTTGCCAGTTTTGAGAAAAAAGTGCTAGTTTTCCCCCTAAGGAGGCTTCCAAAAGGGACGTGCTTGGCGCACGGAGGGGAAAGTCATTGTGACTGTTTCCTGTAAGGTTGAGACTTGCCCTCACCTCCTTTTGAGGTTGAGGTGCCCCACTGTCGTCTGTTTGAGCCTTGGTGTTGAGATCTGCCTCTTGGGCGTCTGTATCTGCCTCTCTGTGGCCCGAGACTGGAAAGGACCAATTCTTTGTTGGCCAATTTCTGCTAAACCGAGGTGGCTGTACCTGTAAGAAATCCCTGACTGTTTGCATAGATTTAGCTTTATCCTCCATTTTCTTTAACACCTCTTCTACCTTAACACCAAACAAGCTATCATGCTGTAAAGGAGCGTCCAATAACTTTGCCTTAACATGATCAGGTAAACTCTGTTCTTTTAACCAAGCATGTCTTTGAATCACAGAACCTTAACTGCGGCTCTACAAGAGGCCTCTAAAGAATCAAAACCACATTGCAGAGTATGCTTTCTCACCTGTTCAACTGCATGCAATAAATCCTGCATTTCTTTAAAATCAGGAGCTTCTGAGCTTGCAAGCATTTTCTGTTTTAACTGAGCCATTTAAATATTTTTGGTACTTAAGCATGTGGAACTGGCAATTTAAAGCTCTTACCACTTTCTTCCCCCATCTATCGAAAGCTCTGGAATCTCTGTCAGAGGGTACTGGATTTTTTGCAATGGAAGCCTTAACCCCTTTTGGACCCTGGGAAATGGTTTCTGGATCAGCAGAAGGGTTTTTGTATAGAAACTTGTGAGAGTCAGGGACTCTATAATGCCTATCTGGCTTGGCTGGAGCAGGGGGCAAAGAATCAGGAGATGAGCTGGATTCAGAGAACACATCATCCACAATATCTAGCACAGGCGAATAGCCAGTGGCCTGTGCTGAGGAAATAAAAATAAATCCCTGAGCCTTTTCTTGGATTCTGAGTAATCCTGACTTTCCCAATGGAAATGCTCCCCCATGGTGTGTAAAGTTTCCTCAAAAGAATAATCCTCAGGAAGAGAGGCTGAAGGGATAGATTCTTCAGCATCAGAGTCCTCATAGGGGGTAGACAGTATCCCTGGTCTGAAGAGGAATCAGAGGAAATGGAAACCTGATCGGAGGAATCATAGTCTCTATCCTGCCTAGGCCTTTTCTCAGGAGGGGGATGGGAACCCCTGACTAGAGTAATGAGGTCTTCGGCCATTTTAAGCATCTGTTTCTTAGGCATGGAGGACTGTCCAGGAGAATGCTGTACTTGTTTCTTTGTGTTTAATGGTACCTTTGTCTTGGCTCTTTTAATGGTAAGTTGTGAAGACCTGAAAACACCCTCAGAAGCCGATGCCTGCTCAGCGGCTCCAGACCCATCTGAGGGATTAGCTTCCGTAGGCCCAATACCTTGAGTTTCCAGAGGCCTAGTTGTCTCCACGTGGGAAGTCAGAAGCGGCCTGTGGCTCTGAGGCAGCGGGTGTCAGGGGCTGCGAAAGCGCCTCACTGAGAACCGGCGACTGGCCTAGAAGAGGTTTCGTAGGTTTTGGACCTCGGATGCCTGTCTTTATTCCTTGTCTTTGCGTTTTTTCGGTATTGAGGTCGTCTGTTGATCTGACGGCATAGTATAATTGAACCTTCAGCCAAAGTAGTGCAAAGCAAAATCAAAACGTCTTTTTATAGTACATTTGTTAAATCTAGCACAAAACCGACAACTAGTGATGTCATGATCAGGGCCTAGGCATGGAACACAGTAAGAGTGGAAGTCCTTATGAGGTATTTGCTTCCCACAAGAAATACAATTATTAACTTTTTCTGACATCGGTCTGAGGCAAGAAAAAAAGTTTCCCCAACGGG
This sequence comes from Protopterus annectens, assembly GCF_019279795.1. NCBI lineage: Eukaryota > Metazoa > Chordata > Ceratodontiformes > Protopteridae > Protopterus > Protopterus annectens. The sequence continues at coordinate 674,222,558 of NC_056750.1, read as the reverse complement.
GTACTTAGCTTTACTGAAGACTTCGGATCTGAAATTCGACTTCGAAAACCTCAGGAGTAAGCCGACAGGTACTTGCGAATTGCTTCTACTTCAGGCACCGCGCGGCAAGAAAGACTGAAGAAAATGGCGTCCGATGCATCTTATACACCCCTGGTGCACTGACGTCAGGGAAGAAGCAACAGACGCCGGACCAAGACTTTGGAATTTGGGCCGACTGCATGACCGCATGATGGCAGGATAACCCAAGTGTAATGACTGCAGCAGTGTAACACAATGAACATCGACTTAGCACCCTCTGTACAAAAGCCAGATTAAAAAGTATGTCCTGGTTTTCTGCCTGAATTAGACAATCGTCCAGGTGTTGGTATATTTGAATATTTCTTTGCCTGCAAAATACAATAACTGGAACAAGGCACACTGTGAATACCCTGGGCGCAGTAGTTAAGCCAAAGAGCAGTGCAGAGAACTGATAGTGCGTGTAGCCTGCTTGAAGCTCAGGTATCTTCTACAAGATTCCCTTATTGGAATGTGCAGGTAAGCTTCCTTTAAGCCTAAGGTTGCCAACCAGGCATCTTTCCTCAGCATAGGGAGAAGCTGCTTAAGTGTTAGCATTTTGAATTTTGGGATTACCAACACATTTGTTTAGAATAGAGAGGTCCAGGATAGGATGCCAGGAACCGTCTTTTCTAGATACCAAGAAAAGTCTTGAATAAAAACCTTGTCTCCTTTCTTCTGCTGGGACAGGTTAAATAGCCATGATACATAGAAGAGAGAGAACCTGCTGTTGAGCCTCTGCCCACTGATTTGGGGGTAGGTCTGGCCAACCGTTTGGGGTTAGTAAGGTGTGGAAGTGGAATCTGTATCCTTGGAAAACTATATTTAATACCCATTTGTCCTAGGTAATGAGTTCCCAGTTTTTTGTATGCAGGGCGAGCTTTCCTCCTAAGGAAGCAGGCAGTTGAGCAGGGCTTGGAAGGGTTAAGGTTAAGTCATTGTGACATTTTTCCATGGGGGTGGCTTACTACTTCCATCTTTGGAAGTGGGAGCCCCCCCACTGCTTAAGCCTGTGTGTAGCGTAAGACTGTAACCAGGTAGTCTGCTGTTCCTGGGTTTGGACTGAAGGCCTGGAAGAGACTGGAAAGGACCAATTCTTAGAAGGCCAATGCCTACTAAATGTGGGAGGCTGTACTTGCAGGAAATCTAACAGTTTGCATCGACTTAGCTTTTTCCTCCATCTTTTTAAGGGCTTCTTCTGCTTTCTTGCCAAACAGGTGGTCTTGGTTTAAGGGAGCATCCAGTAATTTAGCTTTAACATGATCTGGCAAGTTTTGCTCCTTAAGCCAAGCATGCCTTTTAAGTAGAGACCCAGTGACAGCAGCCCTGCAAGATGCTTCTAAAGAGTCAAAACCACATTGCAAAGTATGTTTACCAGCTTGTTCAGCAGAATGCATTAAATCCCGTAAATCTTTATGTTCAGCACAGTCAGGAATCAACATCATTTTCTGTTTAAGTAGTCGCAAAATATGCTGCTGATACCTTAACATATGTAACTGGCAAATTTAGGGCCCTAATGGCCAAAGTAGCAGAAGTGTACACCTTCTTACCCCATCTGTCCAAGGCCCTGGAATCTCTATCAGAGGGGATAAGGTTTTTGGCAGCAGTAGAATTAATGCCCTTTGGTCCTTGGGAAATGGTCTCTGGATCCGCAGTAGGATTCTTGACGAGGAACTTGAGAGTCAGGTACTCTGTAATACCAGTCAGGTTTTCTGGGAACTGTAGGTAAAATGTCTGGGGCCAGGCTAGATTCCAAGAGGGCATCATCTACAATGTCCAGAACAGGAGGAATAGCTAAAGGCCTGTGTTGAGGAAGGAGTAAGAATTGCCTAAGCCTCTTTTTGGAGTCACAGTAATCCTGGCTTTCCCAGCAGAAATGCTCCCTAAGAGTGTGCAAGGTTTCACCAAAAGAAAAATCTTCTGGACGGGAAGTAGAGTGAATGGAATTCTCTGCATCAGAATCATCATAGGTAGATAAGGGAAAATCCTGGTAATCCTGGAATCCTGAGCATAAGAATTAGAAGGAAAATCAGTTCTAGGTCTCAGAGGGGGGAGGTTGGCTTCCCCTAATTAAAGTAATAAGGTCTTCACTGATTCTATGCATTTGTTTTTTAGGCATATTAGCCTAACCATGTGGTTTGTACATCGATTTTCTAGGCGTGGGTCGAATTTTAGGCCTTGATGAAGAAGATGGCGTCTGTTTAAAATGCAACTCTGTAGGCCTGAATGCACCCTCAGAAGCCAGTGCCTGCACAGCGGCTCCGGACCCATTCAAGGTAGAGGCATCCACAAGTTCCATAGTTGAAGAAGCATCTCGCTGCATACCAGACTCCAAATGAGTCTCAATAGCAGCCTGCGAATCTGAAGTAGCGGGTATCAAGGGCTGCGAAAGTGCCCGAGTACAGGCGAACTGGCGACTAGCTTAATGGAAGCATCGTCAGCAGTTTTGGACCTATGCAGTCTGTCTCTGTCTTTATCCTTGTGTTTTTTTCGGAATATCGGTAGTTGGATGGCTTACTGAAGCCATTTCTGGATAGTTAAACAGAGTATCAAAATAATTTGCTGCGAAAATAAACAGACGACGAAAAGTTCAGGGGTTGAATAAGGCACAAAACCGACAGTGAGGGATGTCGTGGTCTGGGCCTAAGCAAAGAATGCAGTACTGATGAAAATCTTTATGAGGTATTTGCTTTCCACAGGTGAGAGAATTGTTAACTTTTACTGACACTGGTTAAGAGCAAGAAAAAGGATCTCCAACGGGGTACTTAGCTTTTTTCCGAAGACTTCGGTTCTGAAACTGAGTCAGCCAACCGGCACTTGCAAACTGCTTCGGGCACCGTGCAGCAAGAAAGACTGCTGTAATGGCATCGGCTGCATGTTTTATACCCCTGACGACCAGACGTCATGGAAGAAGAGACAGCATCTGACAAAGGAATCCAAGACTTTGATATTCAGGATGGCTGAGGGCTAACTGCAAGCACATAAGTCAAATGTAATGACTGCAACAGTGAAACACGAACAACATCTGGTAGTGCATAGAGCCTGCTCTAAAACATAGATATTTCCTGCAAGATTCCATTATGGGGATGTGCAGATCAGCTTCTTTTAAGTCTAGGGTGGCTTCCAGGAGTCCTTGGCTAGCATAGGAATCAGCTGTTGGAGCGTAAGCATTTTGAATCTTGGAACCACCAGGAAGGTGTTGAGAACAGACAGATCCGAGATAGGGAGCCAAGTTTTCTTTTCTGGGTACCAGAAACAGTCTGGAGTAAAAACCTTGTCCCCTTTGCTCTGCTCGGACAGGCTGAATAGCCTTGATACTGAGAAGAGAAAGTACTTGCTTTTTGGACCTCTGTCCACTGGTTTGGGGGGAGCTCTTCTGGCCATCTGCTTGGGGTTGGCAGTGAGTGGGAGTAGAATCTGTATCCCTGGGATACAATATTCAATCAAGACCCATCTGTCCTGGGTAATCTACACCCAGTTTTTTGCATGCAGGGCTAGTTTTCCTCCTAAGGGTCCAAGTACTTGGGCAAGGCTTGGAAGGGTGAAGGACAAGTCATTGTGAACTTCTTCCATAAGATGGTGGCTTACTACTCCCTGATTTTGAGGTGGGAGCACTCCATTGTTTAGACCATGCATACCCTGAGACTGTAGTCTTGGTGGTCTGCTGCCCCTGGGTTAGGGCTGAAGGTCTGGGAGGGACTGGGAAAGACCAGTTTTTAGAAGGCCAATGCCTACTGAATCTAGGTGGCTGTACCTGTAGGAAATCTTTAACAGTTTGCATAACCTTTTCCTCCATCTTTTTGAGGACGACTTCTGCTTTATTGCCAAACAGACATTCTTGGTTTAATGGAGCATCTAGTAATTTTGCTTTGACATGGTCTGGCAAGTCTTGTTCCTTACGCCGAGCATGCCTTCTAAGAACAGATCCAGTGACAGCAACCCTGCAAGATGTTTCTAAGGCATCAAAACCACATTGCAAAGTATGTTTTTCAACCTGGTTAGCAGAATGCATCAACTCTTGTAAATCTTTATGTTCTGCACAATCAGGTCTCAACATCATTTTTTTCTTTAATTAGTTCTAAAATATGTTGCTGATACTTTAACATGTGAAACTGGCAATTTAAAGCTCTGATGGCAAGAGTAGCAGAGGTGTATACCTTCTTACCCAATCTGTCCAAAGCCCTAGAATCCCTGTCCAAAGGGTAGGGTTTCCCTGGGAAATGGTCTCTGGATCCGCAGCAGGATTCTTAAATGGGAATTTCAGAGAGGCCAGCACTCCGTAGTACCTGTCAGGTTTCCTGGGAGCTGGTGGCAAAGTATCAGGGGTAAGACTGGATTCTATGAAGACATCTACAATTTCCAGAACAGGAGGTATAGCTAGAGGCCGGTGCCGAGGCAAGTTTAAAAATTCCCAGAGTCTCTTTTTGGACTGTGGGTAGTCCTGGCACTCCCAGCGGAAACGCTATGAGGGTATGCAGGGTTTCACCAAATGAAAAATGCTCTGGTGGGGAAGCAGAGGGAATGGAATCCTCAAAGGCAGATAAAGGTGTATCCTGGTAATCAGAAGGGTCAGAATCATCGGACTAATGATTTGAAGAATCAGAAAGAAAATCAGTTCTTGGTCTTTTAGAGGGGGAAGGCTGGCTTCCCCTAATTAAGGTAATAAGGTCTTCAACCATTCTAAGCATTTGTTTCTGTGGCATTGGGCCCTGAGAATGCGCTTTGGTCGGTTTCCTAGGCGCAGTGTGAACTCTAGGCCTGAGAAATTCGGTATTTTTGGTTTGAAATGAAGTAGTTGGTTTAATATGAACATCAGAAGATCTGAATAGACCCTCAGAAGCTGGTGCCTGCACAGTGGCTCCAGACCGATCCAAGGTAGAGAAATCTGCAGGTTCCACAGTCAAAGAAGCATCTCGCAACATACCGGACTCCAAATGGGTCTCAGCAGAGGCCTGCGAATCAGTAGTAGTGGGTATCAGAGGCTGCGAAAGCACCTCACTGAGTACCGGTGGACAGGCAACTAGCTTAACGGAAGTGCCGTCTGCTGTTTTGGACTGATGCGGTCTGTCTATCCTTACGTTTTTTCGGACGATCGGTAGTCGGATGGCTTATCGAAGGCATTTCAGAATACGGAGAACAAGAGCAAACAAAATATTGCCTAACGATGAATAGTTCGGGTATGGAATAGGGCACAAAACCGACAGCGAAGAACGCTGTAGTCTGGGCCTAAACAGGTGATGCAGTAAGAATGAAAATATCTGTGAGGTATTTGTTTTTCACAGGCAAGACAATTATTAATTTTTTCTGACATTGGTTAGAGCAAGAAAAAAGGATCCCCAACGGGGTACTTATCTTTTAGAAGACTTCAGATCTGAAACTCGAAAAATGAAAATTTCAAGAGGCGGCCGACCGGCACTTGTGAACTGCTTCTGCTTCCGGCTCCGCTCAGCAAGAAAAGCTGATGTAATGGCATCGGCTGCATGTTTTATACCCCTGACTGACATCATGGAAGAAGTGACAGCATCTGATGCAGAAATCCCAACACTCTGGTATTCGAGCTGATTGAGGGCTACCTGCAGGCAGATAACCCAAATGTGATGACTGCAACAGTGAAACATGAAGAAAGTACAGTTTTGTACCTACCATAAATGTAGATGTCCGATAGGAATGCATCTGCAGTCCTTACAAATGGGTTGTCCTGTCGTCAGGCAGCCCTTCGGTCGGCCGGATTCCAAAGTCTGGGTCTGGCCCCGGCTGGTGTCGCACTTCACCCGACGTCATAGCTGCAGTTATTCGGGTATAAAGGCATCAGCCAACGCCATTTTCCTCAGTGTTTCTTGCCCCAGATGCCAGGTGCCTTCTTGGAATGCTAAATTTGGATAAATGCCAATGATTCCAAATAGTAGAGAGCAAACACAAAAAATAAGCATGTATGTACATATATACAAACAAATACACCATAATAGATCCCCCCCAAGCTAGCTGAAGGCTGGCAAATACCCTAGGAGTACCTCAGAGGGGAAGGTGGGTGGGTAATCCTGACTGCAGATGCATTCCTATCGGACATCTACATTTATGGCAGGTACAAAACTGTACTATGTCCTTCAAGGATGCATCTGCAGTCCTTACAAATGGGTAGAATACCATAGCTAAACAAGGGGAGGAGGAAAGAGTAGTGATTATGGTGTAGCTAGGATCCCTTGCAAAACAGCAGTGGTAAAACCTGCTCGGGATCTAGAGTATAAAGGTAAATTGTAATGCTTGGCAAATGTATGCACGGAGGTCCAAGTAGCAGCCTCTATAATGTCCTTGGTAGCCACTCCTCGTAAGAAAGCTGTGGTAGTGGCTGTAGCCCTTGTGGAGTGAGGTCTGATGTTCTCTGGAGTTTTCTTTCCATGGTAGGAGTAACAAAATCTAATGCAATTTCCTATCCATTTGGAGATTGTCTGTTTTGAAATTGGTTTTCCTTCCTTTCCTGTGGCATATGCTACCAGAAGCTGGTCAGTTTTTCTATTGGACTTAGTCCTGTCCAGGTAGTAGCGTAACTGCCTGTGTACATCCAAGGTATGCACAAGTCTTTCTCCCTGTTCTGTGGGTTTGGGAAGAATGTAGGTAGGTGGATAGCCTGATTTAATGACACTCTGGATACCACCTTAGGCATAAATGTAGGATTTGTTCTCATGGACACACTATCTTGATGGAAGATCAGGAAGGGTTGTACTGCCATTAATGCCTGTAGTTCAGAGACCCTTCTTGCTGAAGTTATTGCCAGCAGGAAAGCAGTCTTCCAGGATAAGTATTGTAATTCTGCTGTTGCTGCTGGTTCGAAAGGAGGAAGTGTCAATTTTTCTAGCACAAAGTTCAAGTCCCATGCTGGCAATGGTGGTTTCCTGGGAGGTTTTACATAATTCCTCTCAGAAACTGTCTGAGCAGGGGATGAGAGAAGACAGGAGGATCCAAGCTATATTGTGCTGAAATAGCTGATGCATGTATCTCGATGGAAGAATAGGACAGGCCTGTGTGGAAGAGCTCTGCCAAGTACTCCAGGATGTTGGCCATGTTTACCAGAGTCACATCTTCTCCCTTTGCAGTACTCCAAATGAGATATCTTTTCCATTTTGCTGCATAATTCTTTCTTGTTGAAGGTCTGCGCGCCTCCAGGATTATGTCTTTAACCCTTTGGGATAAGTTTCGGTTAATTGCTGTTATGTAATGTTCCAGGCAGTTAGCTGCAGAGTTTTCAGGTTTGGATGCAGGATGTTGTAGTTGTTCTGTGTTAACAGTAATGGGATCAGGGGTAGTGTCCATATTGGTTCCCGAGACATGCTCCTCAGCAATGGGTACCAATGTTGTCTTGGCCAGTCTGGAGCTATCAGAATGATCCTTGGACGGTCCTCTTTGATCTTCAGAAGCACCTTGTGCATCAAAGGAAGTGGTGGAAATGCGTATGCTGTCAGGTTTTTCCAACTGAAAGATAGGGAGTCCACCTTCCAAGCAAGTGGGTGGTACGTCCTTGTGCAGAATTTCTTTAGCTGGTGATTGAATGGGGATGCAAACAAGTCTATTTGTGGTAATCCCCATTCCCTTGTGGCTTTGAAGATGTCCGGATGAAGCATCCATTCGTGGGCATCTGTGGTTGTTCTGCTTAATATGTCTGCTAGAATGTTTTCTTTTCCCGGTACAAAAATTGCTTGTAACTGAATGTTGTAGCTCAGGGCCACATCCCATAGGTCCAGTGCCAGCCGGCATAGAGGATATGAATGGGTGCCCCCCTGTTTGCTGATGTACCACATAACTGTGGTGTTGTCTGTCCTTATCAACTGACCTTCTTGGAGAAATGGTCTGAATGACTGGATTGCCAATTTTACTGCCAGCATTTCCTTTAGATTTATGTGTAGGCGCAGCTGGTCTTGAGTCCATAAGCCTTGTATGCACTTGCCCTGCATGTGTGCTCCCCAACCGAGGTCTGAGGCATCTGTCGTGATGGTTTGGCTTGGTTGGCTGTTGCAGAAGGGCAATCCTGTGTTTGATTGACAGGCCTGAGCCCACCATAGGAACTCTTGTTCCAGGCATGGAATTATTGGGATTTTGGTTTCTAGGCTGTGCTTGTGTTGGGACCACAAATTCCTTAGGTACCACTGTAGCTTTCTCATATGCAGTCTGGCATGAGGGACCAGAATTATGCAGGATGCCATGAAGCCTAGAGCTTGCAGTACTTTTCTTGCAGTTAGGTGGTTCTGCTTTGTTAATGCCAAGAAGTAGAGAGGAAGTTGCTCTTTCTTTTCTGCAGTTAGGAATGCCATTTGTTTTGATGTGCCCAGCTCTGCACCCAGAAAGGTTATTCTTTGGGATGGAATCAGCCTTGACTTTTTTATATTGACTGTATATCCCAAGGCTTGCAGCAGGTAAATGACTCTTTGTAAGTCTTCTGCTAGCTTGCTTTTGTTGTCCGCTTGTATCAGGCAGTCGTCCAGGTAGGGATAAATTTGGATTCCCTGAAGTCTGCAATGAGCAATTACTGATGCCAGGCATTTCGTGAACACTCTGGGCGCAGTAGATAAGCCAAAGGGCAATGCTGAAAATTGATAATGCTCTGATCCTGCAAGAAATCTGAGGTATCTTCTGCAAATTGGTCTTATGGGGACGTGCAGGTATGCCTCCTTGAGATCTAGAGTTACCAGCCAAGACTCCTTGCCCAGCATGGGAAGAAGCTGCTGTAGGGTCAGCATTTTGAATTTTGGAACAATAAAAAATGTGTTTAAAGCGGACAGGTCTAGAATGGGTCTCCATTTGTTGTCTTTTCTTGGTATCAGGAAGAGTCTGGAGTAAAATCCCTTTCCTTGCTCCATAGATGGTACCCTTTCCACAGCTCTCATTCTTAATAGCCGAGATATTTGTTTTAGAGCTTCTGTCCTTTGAGTAGGTGGTAGGTTTGGCATTCCTCTCTTCCCTGGTAGAGTATGGAAATGGAACCTGTAACCTTGGGCTATAGTTTGCAAAATCCATTTTTCCCTTGTGATGCAATGCCAGTTTTTTGAGAATAAGGTTAGTTTTCCGCCTAAGGGTGCTTCTAGTTGTTCCCTGGTAGGCGGTGCCACTGCCAAGTCACTGTGATTGAGTTGTTGTAGTCGTGGTGGCTGCATCTGTGCCTCGCTGGTTGTTACCTTGCCATTGGCGTCCCCTGTAGGCACCCCTGGATTGGTTTCTGCCTCAACGCCTATTCCTGCCTCTCTGAGCCTTAGAGGAGTCCGGAAAGGACCAATTCTTGGATGGCCAGTTCCTGCTAAACCTTGGAGGTTGAACCTGTAAGAAATCTTTCACCGTTTGTACAGATTTTGCCTTCTCTTCCATCTTTTTTAGCACCTGCTGAGCAGGGGAACCAAATAAATTGACCTTGTCCATGGGTGCATCCAAAAGCTTTGATTTGACATGGTCTGGTAATGCATGTTCTTTCAACCATGCATGTCTCCTGATAACTGTGCCAGTCATGGCTGATCTAAAGGAAGCCTCCAGTGCATCATAGCCACATTTTAAAGAATGGTTACTAACCTGCTGTATGTTATGTACCATTTCCTGAACATATTTTTATCTAAAGATTCTTCAGAGGAAAGCTTTTAGTTAACTGGTCAAGCATAAACTCTTGATATTGAATCATATGAAATTGGCAGTTCAAAGCCCTAGCTGACAAGGTAGCAGAAGTGTAAACTTTTTTACCCCATCTCTCTAAGGACCTGGATTCCCTTTCAGAGGGGAGAGGGTTTTTAGTAGAAGTAGCAGCTACAGCTTTAGGGCCCTGGGCGATGGTCTCTGGATCTGCAAAAGGAGCCTTGTATAAATGGTGATGAGTGTCCGGGACCCTGCAGAACCTATCGGGCTTAGCAGGAGCCGGAGGTAAAGAATCAGGAGCAGTGCAAGCATCATTAAATGCATCATCTACAACAGAAAGAACTGGGGGTATAGCTAAAGGCCTATGTTGTGGCAAATGTAGAAAGGTTCTAAGCCTTTTTCTGGAGTCTGAGAAATCTTGGCCCTGCCACTGAAATTGTTCCCTCATAGCATGCAAGGTTTCCCCAAAGGAAAATTCCTCAGGTGGAGAGGCTGAAGGAATGGACTCTTCAGCATCAGAGTCTTCGTAAGGAGAATAAGAAGCCTCAGGAAGGTCTGTATGTTCTGATTCATCAGAGGAACCATCAGTGGATACTGGTTCAGGGGGCTCTGCTCTAGGCCTCTTTTCTGGAGGAGGGAGAGAGGACCTGTCTGGATGAGGCTGGGATCCACGAATTAAAGAAATTAAATCCTGAGCCAAAGATAGCATATGAGAGCTAGTGCTGGGCCTGTGTGAGGGGGGGGGGGGGTTTGGCAGGCACAGATTTTGAAGCTTTGGCTGCTTTAGCCCTGGCAAAGGCCTTAATAGACATGGCTGCAGGAGGCCTAGCAGCTCCACGTGCAGGGGTTGAAACATCCAGGGGAATTGTGTCTGATAATTCCTGAGAAACCGCAACAGAAGGCTGGATTTCACAAGCAGATTCTGCCACGTTAGAGGAGGCCTCGGTAGAAGGCATGGTTTCGGCTGGAGAAAGAACCGCTTGCTCGGTTTTGGCCGAAACCGAGACACTCGCGGTTTGCTTAATCGCGGTTTCGGCCGAGACCGCGGACCGCGAGTTTCGGTCCTTTTCTTTTCGTTTTTTGGAAATTTGCGTAGTCTGAGGATCCGACGGCATAATGTAGGCAAAATCAGAGCCAAAAATTTGTTCAGCAAACTCCGACCGACGTCTAAGCGTCCGTCGGTTAAAAGAAGCGCAGGCTAGATAAGCTGCTACGTCGTGGTCTGGGCCTAAGCAATGTATACAGTAGGAGTGGAAATCCTTATGAGGTATTTGTTTCCCACAAGATAAACAGTTATTCACTTTCTCTGACATCGGCTGAGGCAAGAAAGAGTCCCCAACGGGGTACTTAGCTTTTTAGAAGTCTTCGAAGTAGTATTCGGTAGTAGTAATCTCTGGATCTGACCGACCGGCACTTGCGAACAGCTTCTGCTTCGGGCGCCACGCGGCAAGAAAGACTGGGGAAAATGGCGTCGGCTGATGCCTTTATACCCGAATAACTGCAGCTATGACGTCGGGTGAAGTGCGACACCAGCCGAGGCCAGACCCAGACTTTGGAATCCGGCCGACCGAAGGACTGCCTGACGACAGGACAACCCATTTGTAAGGACTGCAGATGCATCCTTGAAGGACATCATCCCATCATGAGAGCTCCTGTTTTATGCACATCAGACAGACTCTGGTCTCAAATCTTGTTCTTCTCATATGTTCAAGAACCAAGAGAGTGTCTTCACATGCTGCCTTATGAAAGGAACCACAACTACAGTAGACAAAAGATCTTAAGGTAGACTCTTGTAGAAATTGTTGGCTTTTGGGCCATATTCTGGGGGGAGAAGCAGTTAGCAAATCCATCTTGCTCTACAGGAGGAATTCACCTGATTGCTAGACTGTGAAAAAAGCCACCAAAAGCACCACTATAATTGGAGGACATCAGACTGGGGGTTGACAAACTGAAAACATGAGAGGAAGAGTGATTTACCTGAAGCATTGTACAGAGTAAAAAGCTTACCCCCTCTACCTAGAGATGCCCAGATAAAGTACAGTTTTGTACCTACCATAAATGTAGATGTCAGAGTGTTCACCCTGCTGCAGTCATCACACTTGGGTTATCCTGCCATCAGGCGGTCCCGCAGTTGGCCCGAATTCCAAAGTCTTGGTCTGGTGCCGGTTGCTGTCACTTCTTCCCTGACTTCAGTGCGCCAGGGGTATACAAGACGCATCCAACGACATTTTCTTCAGTTTTTCTTGCCCCAGATGTCAGGTGCCCCCAAACGTTAGGCAAATTATCCTGGACTGCAGCAGGGTGAACACTCCAACATCTACATTTATGGTAGGTACAAAAAGTACAGTTTTATACCTACCATAAATGTAGATGTTCGAGTGCTAATACAGCTGCAGTCATAACAGATGGGGTTCTCCTGCCGTCAGGCGGGTCCTCGGTCGGCCGAATTCCAAAGTCTAGGTCCGGCGTCGGTTGTCGTCGCTTCTTCCCTGACGTCAGTGTGACAGGGGTATAAAGGAACCAGCCGACGCCATTTTCTTCAGTCTTTCTTGCCGTGCGGTGCCCGAAGCAGAAGCAGTTCACAAGTGCCGGTCGGCCAGCTCCTGAGATTACGAAAATTTGGAAACCAAAGTCTTCTTAAAAGCCAAGTACCCCGTTGGGGAAACTTTTCTTGCCTCAGACCGATGTCAGACAAAGTTAACAATTGTATTTCGCTTTTGTGCTACATTCAAACAACGCACTATTAAGCGTCGGGCGGAGTTCGTCCAGCATTATTTTGGGAAAGCATTTAGCTATAATGTCGTCGGATACTCCGACTCCGGTTTTGTCTAAAAAACGCAAAGATAAGGACCGACACATGAGGTCCGCAGCCTCTACTGACACCATGCCAAAGCTGACTACACGTGGTCCAGTTCTCAGCGAGGAGCCTACGCAGCCCCTGACTACCGACGACACTTCTTTGACGGTGTCTCCTGTGTCCAAGGTCGCAGGTTCCTCGGCCCACACCCCAACTACAGATACCGAAGCCACTCTTGGCGTTGAAACTCAGAATGCGGACAGGTCCACCTCCACTCAAGGTGTCTTCAGACCTTACTCTTCTTTCTCCATCAAGGCTTTCACTAAGTCTAAAGCAACCATGCACTCTAAGAGACCAGTTACACAGGGCCCATCTCCAGGCCCCATGCCTAAGAAACAGATGCTTAAAATGGCTGAGGATTTAATTACTCTTATCAAAGGTTCTCAGCCCCCACCGGACAAAAGGCCCAGAGTGGAGGAAGATTCCCCCTCCTCTGATCAGGGCTCCATTATTTCAGAGCACTCTGATAAGGAACATTCTTACTCCCCTTTTGAAGACTCTGATGTGGAGGAGTCCATCCCTTCTGTATCCCCCCTGAGGATTACTCATTTGGGGAAACTTTGCATACCTTAAGGGAACACTTCCACTGGGAAGGCCAAGATTATTCAGATTCCAAGAAAAGGCTTAGGGAATTTCTCTTGCTACCACAGCACAGGCCTCTGGCTATACCTCCTGTCTTGGACATCCTAGATGATGTTTACTCAGAGGCCTGCCTTAACCCGGACTCTCTACCTCCAGCTCCAGTTAAGCCTGACAGGTACTACAGGGTTCCTGACTCTCACCAATTTCTATACAAAAGCCATGCTGCTGACCCAGAAACCATCTCACAGGGCCCCAAGGGAGTTAAGGCCTCCATTGCTAAAAATCCATTACCTTCCGAGAGAGATTCCAGATCCTTAGAAAGGTGTGAATGTCCAAAGAGTGCAGGAGTCTTTCTCCTGTATTCTGGGGATTTGGGAAGAAGGTGGGCAAGTGAATGGTTTGGTTTAGGACCACACTGGATACCACCTTTGGCATAAAGGAAGGATTAGTTTGTAGAGAAACTCTGTCTTGATGAAAAATGAGGAATGGTTCCACTGCTATTAATGCCTGTAGCTCTGAGACTCTTCTAGCTGAGGTTATTGCTAGTAGTGGGGCAGTTTTCCATGAAATAAATTTTAAATCAGTTGAAAAAGCTGGTTCAAAGGGCAGCAGTGTAAGCTTTTCCAGGACAAAGTTGAGATCCCAAGTAGGTGTTGGAGCTCTCCTTGGCGGTCTCAAGTTCTTAGCCCCTCTGAGGTACTGTCTTAGGAGTGGATGTGAAAATAAAGGAGGATCTGTGCTGTAATGAGCTGAAATTGCTGAGGCGTGGATCTTAATAGATGAAAAGGAAAGTCCTTTGTGTAACATCTCAGTTAAATATTGTAGAATCTGAGGAATGTTCGGCTTCAGGGGATTTAGGCCTTTAGCCTGGTCCCAGGCGCAAAATCTTTTCCATTTGTCTGAATAGCTTTTCCTGGTGCTGGGCCTCCTGGCCTCCAGAATGACATTCATAACAGCTTTGGATAAAGTTGTTGGCTGGTTGTTTAGGTAATTTGCCATGCAGCCAGGTTTAAAGTCTTGAGCTGGCTGTGCAGAATCAGATTGTCTCGCTGGATGAGCAGGTGAGGAATTTGTGGCAAAATCCATGGTGGGCCCTGGGCCATGTTCCTTAAAATTAGATACCAATGTTGGCGTGGCCAGTCTGGTGCAACGAGAATCATTTGTGGCCTCTCTAATCTGACTTTCAGCAGTACCTTTGCTAGAAGAGGCAGTGGAGGGAAGGCATACACTGTTAATGTTTTCCAACTGAATGAGAGGGCATCCACTTTCCAAGCTAGTGGATGGAAGGTCCTTGTGCAAAATATTTGAAGTTGGTGGTTGTGGGGGCTTGCAAACAGATCTATGTCTGGGCGTCCCCATTTTTGAGCTGTCATTGCAAATAATTGTGGATCTAGTTTCCATTCGTGTGGATCCATGATGTTTCTGCTTAGGTCGTCTGCCAATGTGTTTTTCTTTCCGGGCAGGAATTGTGCTTGTAATTGAACCTGGTAAGACAACACAGTGTTCCACAAGGTCATTGCTTGCCTGCATAGAGGGTAGGAATGTGTGCCCCCTTGCTTGTTTATGTACCACATAACTGTGGTGTTGTCTGTCCTTATTAGTAGTTGTCCTGGGTGTAAGAAGGTCCTTGAAAGCTGTTAGGGCATTCTGCACTGCTAGCATTTCTTTTTGATTGATATGCAGGTGTCTCTGATCTGTAGTCCATTTGTCCTGAATGCACTGTCCTGCCATGTGTGCTCCCCAGGCATAGTCCAATGCATCCGTTGTCATAGTTTGCCTGGCTGTGGGTAAGGTGAAAGGCTGGCCCTTGTTGAGGTGACATGCCTGTGCCCACCATAGAAACTCCTGTTGAAGGCAGGGAATGAGTGGAATCATTGTTTCCAAGCTGTGGCTGTGCAGAGTCCATACACTTTTCAGGTACCATTGTAATTTCCTCATATGCAGTTTTGCAAATGGTATAAGTAGTATGCAAGATGCCATGAATCCTAAGGCCTGCAGAATTTTTCTTGCAGGGAGTTGGGTCTTTGTTGCCATTATTTTGAAATACTGAAACAGCTGTCGTTGTTTGTCTGGCGTGAGATAAGCCATCTGGGCTGTTGTATTCAAGCTGGCACCCAGGAATACTATGTTTTATGAGGGCACTAGTTTTGATTTCTTTTCGTTTACTGTGTACCCTAGGCAACTTAGGTGTTTGACAAATGCCAGATGCTGTAAAAGAATGCCCTTGCTTTCTGCTTAAATAAGACCGGCGTCTAGGTATGGGTATATTTGAATTCCTCTGTCTGCAGTATGTAATTACTGGTGCCAGGCATTTTGTGAAGACTCTGGGCGCAGTAGACAAGCCAAAGGGCAGTGCAGAGAATTGATAATGCGTTGAACCTGCAATGAAGCAGAGGTATAGTCTGCAATTTTGTCTGATTGGACCTCAAGGAGGCATACCTGCATGTCCCTAAGTGACTAGCCAAGCATTCTTGCCCAGCATGGGAAGAAGCTGCTTTAGTGTTAGCATCTTGAATTTTGGCACTTGAAGATAGGTGTTCAGAATTGAAAGATCCAGAATGGGTCTCCATGCTTTGTCCTTTCTTGGAACTAGGAAGGGTCTTGAGTAAAATCCTTGTCCTTAGCTCCTGTGAAGGTACCTGTTGAATGGCTCTCATGTTCATGAGAGCTGCTATTTGTTTTTGTGCCTCTGCCCATTGATTTGGTGGCAGGTTTGGCATTCCTTTGATCCTTGGTAAGGTATGAAAGTGGAATCTGTATCCTTGAGAGACCATGTTTAGAACCCATTTGTCTTTTTTGATGATGTGCCAGCTGTCTGCAAAAAATGCTAGTTTTCCTCCCAAGGGTGTTGCCAGGAGAGATTTGCTTGGTAGTTTGAGGATAGAGTCATTGTGTCTGTCTTCTGCTAGCTTGGGGCCTGTCCTCCTCCTTTCTGGGTAGCAGAACCCCATTGGCAAGGTTTGTAAGGGCCCTGTGACTGACCTCTGCCCCTTGGGCATTTGTATTTGCCCCTCTGTGATCTGTCTGAAGCTGGAAAGGACCAATTTTTTTGATGGCCAATTTCTGCTGAAGTGAAGGGGTTTGTACCTGCAAGAAATCCTTGTCCGTTTGCATAGATTTAGCATTATCCTCCATTTTCTTTAAAACCTCTTCTGCTTTGACACCAAATAATACATCTTGTTGTAAAGGTGCATCTAATAATTTTGCTTTAACATGGTCAGGGAGGGTTTGCTCTTTTAACCAAGCATGTCTACGTATGACAGACCCAGTAACAAAGAATCAAATCCGCATTGTAAAGTATGCTTGCCCACCTGTTCAGCTGCGTGCAACAGATCCTGCATTTCCTTGAACTCAGACTGTTGTGAATGTGTGCTCATTTTTTTTGTTTTAACTGAGACATTAGGAATTGCTGTTATTTCAACATGTGAAACTGACAATTTAATGCTCTCATAGCCAGAGCTGCAGAGGTGTATATTTTCTTTCCCCATCTATGTAGGGCTCTGGAATCTCTTTCAGAGGGCACAGGATTTTTAGCCATAGAAGCTTTTGCTCCCTTAGGACCCTGGGAAATGGTTTCTGGGTCAGCTATAGGGCTTTTATAAAGGGATTTGTGAGAGTCAGGTACTCTGTAGTATCTGTCTGGTTTGGCTGGAGCAGGAGGTAGAGAGTCCGGATTTAAGCTAGACTCCAAGTAGACATCATCCACTATATCTACAACAGAAGGGATAGCAAGAGGGCCGTGCTGGGATAATAAAAGGAACTCTCAGAGCCTTTTCTTAGAATCTGAGTAGTCCTGGCCTTCCCAGTGAAAATGTTCCCTCATGGTATGTAATGTTTCCCCAAAGGAGTAGTCTTCAGGGGGAGATGCTGAGGGAATAGAGTCTTCAGCATCAGAATCCTCATAAGGTGGAAAAGTGTAATCCTGTTTCTCAGAAGAGTCTGAGGAGAAAGAAACCTGGTCAGAGGATGCATAATCCTCCTCTTGTCTTGGTCTTTTATAAGAAGGGGGATGGGAACCCTTGATGAGGGTAATTAAATCTTCAGCCATTTTAAGCATCTGTTTCTTAGGCATGGGGCCTTGACCTGTAGACTGATGAACAGTTTCCTTAGGCTTTAAAGGAGTTGTAAGTGTAGCATAAGATTTAATGGTGAGTGTAGTCGGTCTGAAGACACCTTCTGCAAATGAAGGTGTTTCCTCTGCACCGGTGTCTAATTCTGCTCCGGTGTCGGTAGACAGCTGTCTCTGCCTAGTAGACTCGGCTTGGGAGTCGGCAGCTGTCTGGGGTTCCAGCTCTGTGGTCGTCAGGGGCTGCGTAGGCACCTCACTGAAAACTGAAGAACCGGCGACAGGCCCAGCTGAGGCCTCAGGGTCTGGCTTATTCCTAGGCTGCCTGTCCTTATCCTTGCGTTTTTTATGAATTGCGGTCGTTGGCTGCTCCGATGGCATGATATAATTAAATTTCCTACCAAAGTAATGCCGTGTGAAGTCAAAATGGCGTTTGATAGTGCGTTTATTAAACCTAGCGCAAAACCGACAACCTGTGACGTTGTGGACTGGGCCTAGGCAAGGAATACAATAGGAATGGGAGTCCTTATGAGGTATTTGCTTCCCACAAGAAATGCAATTGTTAACTTTTTCTGACATCGGACTGAGGCAAGAAAATGTTCCCCAATGGGGTACTTAGCTTTATTGAAGACTTCGGACTGAAATTCAAATTGAAAATCTCAGGTGTCGGCCGACTGGCACTTGCGAACTGCTTCTGCTTCGGGCACCGCGAGGCAAGAAAGATTGAAGAAAATGGCGTTGGATGCCTCTTATATACCCCTGGCGCACTGACATCAGGGAAGAAGCGTCAGCAACCGACACCGGACCAAGACTTTGGAATTCTGGCCGACTGTGGGACCGCCTGACAGCAGGATAACCCAAGTGTGATGACTGCAACAGGGTAACACGATGAACATCGGGAGAAGTAGAATGACCTTGGTTTTGCAGTCAGATATAACTGTAGTCAGGCACTCTTAAAATATCCTATGAGAAGAAGCTATACTAAAGCTCATTAGAACTCCACCCACCCCAGTTTCAAAGCTGAGAAAGTTTCTGGAGTCCCAGAAGATGGGACATCTTTAAAGTCCATCACAATTAGGGAGATACAAGAGGAAGAAATGTTTGCAGCTATTTTGTACGCTGCAGATTTTAGAAATGCGCTTAGGTTTTGACAGGTGCAGTACATCTCTTCAGAAGGGCTGCACTTTCCTGGCACAAGGCAGTCTTGAAAAGTACCCCTTTTTTCCTTCCTCTTCCTGGCGCGCACTCTCTCTTGTAAATGCATTTTGCTTAAGTTCTTTAACTGCCATCAAATTCTGCCAAGAGCTACACACCATCAATATAAAAATAAATTAAAGCAAAGGTTCCAGCTCTGGAGAGCAGGCCAAACTAGGAGATTAATGGACAAACCGATGAAATGCAATATGAACTACAGGGAAGAAAAGAACCGAAAAAATTACTAGCTGATGCCACTCTCAGGAGTACAACATGCTAGGAAAGGTGGTGCTAGCCCAGTTAGAGGAATAGTATACTGGCAAAGTCTGGCCAGACATCAGGCCTTGTGTGCAGCAGACGTCCTAGTGGTTATGACTAATGCAACTTGTCTGACTCTCCAGATCATACAGTACTGACAACTGAAACTAAACTAAAATGTGGATAGTGACTACAACCTATCAACTGGCAATGGCGAGAGTCAATGAACACCCTTTCATATGTTCCAAGGTCAGCAGTAAATACATACAAGCAATATTTGAAAAAGTAACAACTTGCTGTAATTTTGTAATGGTCATCATGAGACAGTAAAACTTACAGCAGCACAGAAGTAACCACAGCTTGGACAACACTGATGTTTCACTATTTTACATCGGTGATCTTCACACAGTACCATGAGCTGTACGTTGTTGGATGGTCGCATCATTTCTTGTTTACTTACACTACTTGTACAACGACTTAACTGGAAACAAAAAAAAGGGAAAGTATCATCAATCTGATGTGTTCATTTTTTTTCAGATCAAAATTCATTCAGTATTTTCTGTTTCAACATTAAGTGTACTAAAATAAAATTTTGAAAGACACTATTAAAGTAGATCAAGTAGAAAGCATGTTACAGAATTTTCTCTCAGTGTACCATTAGTGACTTTATTAGTGGAGATAAAGTCCATGACCATTCATCTCTGATGGACACCCCGTTCTTGTGCTTTGCTAACAAAGCAAACAAGATGCTTTCTTCTGTCCCTTTTGTCATTTTACACAGCAAGTTACGTTTAAGAATAGAACAAAAAGTCTCCCTGAAGCTGTAATTGCAATTAAAATGCTTTTCAAAAAAGAAATGGTGGAATTTCTAAGTGCTTAACATAGGCATTAACTACAGCAAAACAATTAAACAGAACCAACAAATCAGGAGAGGGAAGGTTGCACAGCAGTTCAAATTTATTATAGTGCATTCACAACCCCAAACAACTAACATAATTTACTGCCAATACCACACTGCCTATGTTTTTACAACTTAAGGGTAGGACTAAAAAATGAGCATTAAAATTAAATGAAACATTGCAAGCCTGTTATCGTATTCAGGTATCAAAGCCAACATCAACAAGTTAGCACTTCAGACACTGCTTAAAACTGCTGAGTATCGGACACTCTCATTCACAAATACAGCATTTGAAAAAGACGCATACTGTCCCTGAAAAAAAAAAAAAGAAAGGCAACTGTTGCCATGTACAACCATACTTTTAAAGCACAGTAATGAGTAGGTTGAGATTATCAATGTTAAGTGTCAGCAGTACTCTGACGTCAAACTTTATCTGTACCTCTTTTACCCAGGCTTATATCCCCATGGAAAGCTTCTAGTTGCTGTGGTACCTCTGTTACGCAAGGTCCTTGTAAAAATCCATCAAGGAAAAGTCAATGCACCAAGTCAAACAATACACAGTGTGAACAAGTCTTTTTTGATGCTAGAAATTTAAGTGAAAGTAAACCAGCACTGTCACTGAGCAGAAAGTTTAACAAAAGCAGCTTCAGGCAACATAATGGGGGTGGGGGAAGAATCAACAGGTTCACCCCTTCATTAAAGGTCTAAGCTAAAAGAACCATTGAGAAATCATCAGGTGGTGTCAGCATGCAACAAGTTAAAGGGGAAAATGCTGAAAGAAATTTCTTGCTGTGGAAGCCCTTGGCCAGTCTTACTACCGGAGTAAAAATCTCCTTCCTCCTAAGGCTGGTGGATGCCCTACCCTGACATCAGTACGCTTGGGTATAAAGGGAGCCAGCCAATGCCATGAGATCAGCTTTTTCTTGCCCTTAGAAAGCAGATCCCCCAAAAAGAACTGTAAGCAAGGGACAAAGGTAGAAAAGGGGGCCTGTAGGGTAATCAGCCGGGGTGTAGTGTAAACAGCCGGGGGGTCCTCTGGTTAGTGAAGAACACAGAAGCAGATTAATACTGGAGGTAAATGGGGGGAGGAGGGAGGGGAAAAGACTGCAACAGTAAGTACATTCAAACACCTAAATTTACAAGTGCACACAACTGTACTACGTTCATTGTGTTTCTCTGTTGCCATACTGACTTGTGGGATAATTCCCAAAATTGTAAAGAGGGTGAAAGGACAATTATGGAGATGAGTAT
This sequence comes from Protopterus annectens, assembly GCF_019279795.1. NCBI lineage: Eukaryota > Metazoa > Chordata > Ceratodontiformes > Protopteridae > Protopterus > Protopterus annectens. The sequence goes on along the minus strand of NC_056750.1, from coordinate 674,201,792 downwards.
GCCCTGCAAGATGTCAACAGTAAATCCCTCTCTAGACCTGGAGAAGGCAGATAAGTTGTAGAATTTGGTAAAGGTATGCACAGGTGGCCAGGTAGCAAAATGTCTTTGGTAGGCACTCCTTTCAGGAAGGTAGCAGAAATAGAAGTGGCCCTAGAAGAGTGAGTCCTTAAAGTTTCAGGTGGCTTTTTGCCATGATGGCTGTAACAAAATGACATACAATGGAGATCCACTTGGAGATGGTCTATTTGGAGATTGGTTTCTTATCAGAGCCAATGGTAAAAGACACAGAGTGGGTCTGATTTCCTGAAAGACTTACTTTTGTCGAGATAGCAGTGAAGTGGTCTATGCATATCCAAGGAGTGAACGATTCTTTCTCCCCTGTTCTGAAGCTTGGGGAAGAAGGTGGGCAAGTACATGGCATGATTCAAGGATGTGCCTGTGACCACCTTGGGCATAAAGGATGGGCTAGCCCTGAGTGATGCTCTGTCTGGGTGGAATATGAGAAATGGTTCCACTGCCATGAGAGCTTCTAGCTGAGGTGTTATCGAGTAAAAGGGCAATCTTCCAGGTTAAGAATTTTACACCACCAGAAGTTGCCAGTTCAAATGAGGATAGTGTCAATTTTTCTAGAACAAGACTGAGGTCCTATGGAGGTGTGGGTTGTCTCCTGGGAAGTCGGATGTGGACCACTCCCCTGAGGAATTGTTTCATCTGGGGGTGGGAAAAGGTAGGAGGAAGAATACAGATGTGGGCTGAAATGGCAGAGGTGTAAATCTTGATGGAAGAAAAGAATAGGCCTCTGTCCAAAAGGGTAACCAATTAATCTTGAATTGTAGATATTGGATGATTTAGGATTGAGGCCTTGGTGTGAGAACAAATACAGAACCTTTTCCATTTGGCAGAGTATGATTTCCTACTAAGCATTCTAATCTCTGAGAATTTCTTGAACTTGTCAGCTTAGGGTGTGCTCAGAGTGGTACTTCGTGGAATTATCGAGGCTGAGAGTTTGAGAGTCTGTAGGTCGAGATGCACAAACCTCCCCTTGTCCTGAGTCAGAAGGTCAATTATCTGAGGTAACGGACATGGTTTTTCATTGGTTAAACCCAGTAGCAGAGGATACCAGTGCTGCTTGGGCCAGTCTGGGGTTATTAGGATACCCCTTGGGCTTCCTCCCTTTCAGGAGGACCCTTGGAAGAGGAGGCAGTAGATGAAATGCATAAAGGAACAGGTGGGCTCCAAAGGAAGGAGAAAGCATCTGTCCCTCAGGCTGTGGGTAGTTTGTTCCTGGAACAAAATCTTTTCAGTTGAGCATTTTCTTTGGTGGGAAAGAGGTCCATCTGTGGGGATCCCCGTTTCTGGACTACGCTTAGAAATGTTTCCCCAGTGCAGCTGCCATTCGTGGGGATGCATCAGGTTTCTGCTGAGATGATCCGCTGGAGTGTTTTGAGTCCATGGGAAGTACTGCGCCATGAGGTGCAATCCCAAAGAGTGACCTGTCTCCCAGACCCATATTGCTAGTAAGAGTGGGTGTCCCCTTGTTTGTGTACCACATTACTGTGGTGTTCTGTTTTGACAAGCAGCACTCCTGACTTCCACTGATCTTTGAAAGCCACTAGGCCCTTCTGCACTGCCATTATTCTTTCCAGTTTATGTGCATGTGTATAAACTAGGATTCCCATCTGCCCTTGGACTGAAGACATTGGAAATGAGCTCCCCAAGCTGTCTCTGAAGCAAAGTTTGGCCCTGAGGGGTGATCCTGAAGGGGACCCCCAGGTTTTGTGCACGTGCCCATTTCCACCAAGCAAATTCTTCTTTGAGGCAAGGGTGGAAGGTTGGTGTAATGGATAAGGTAATTACCTTAGAAACACAAGGTGCAGGGTTTGATTCTCACATGGGGTAATTGGCTAGGCTTAAAATGTAAGAACAGTTGTCACAGAAACACAGAACTTTAATGAAGCTTCCGGGCTCTCAACCCTTCATCAGCATTACACAATGTCACAATTTACATCATTTAAATAGAGGAACAGTTAAAATCACATGATCAACCAGCCAATGACTTTTAAAAAGTTTTTTAAAAGGGAAATGTTTAAAACATGAGAATATATGCAAATAGCTATGTAATGCTGATGAAGGGTTGAGAGCCCGAAAGCTTCATTAAAGTTCTGTGTTTCTGTGACAACTGTTGTTCTTAGAGTTTTGTTCTATCTATCTACGTGTTCAGTGCAATTAGGCTTAAAATGTCCCATCAGGGCAGTTAGCCTAGTACTAACCTATGAACCTATAATCAGTGGAATTTCTGTCTCCAAGAACTGAGTGCTGGCACCACAGATTCTTGAGGTACCACTGAAGCTTCCTCATGTGTAGTCTGGCCAGAGGGATGATGAGGATTACAAGATGCCATGTAGCCTAATGCTGTGAAGAGTTTTCTGGCTGAGACATTGTCTTTGCATAATGTCTTGAAAGTACTGAGTCAAGAGAGAGACCTGTTCTGGAGGGGGAAAGGCCTTTTGAAGGGAAAAATCCAGAAGAGCCTCCAGGAAAACTATCCAGGTGGACAGGTCTGTGTTGGATTTGCGAAGATTTATGGTGAACCCCTAGGAGGCGAGGAAAGTCTGAGTAAAGGCCAGATCCTTGAAGAGCTATGAATGGCTTGTGGTTTGCATGAGGCAATTGTCCAGACATGGGTAAATCTGGACCCCTCTTGCTCTGCAGTAGGCGATCACAGGGGCTTAAAGCTTTGTGAACACCCTGGGAGTGGCAGATGAGCCAAATGGCACCTGCCCTGAAGTGAAGAAAACTCCTGCAAGATTCCTCTATAGGAATGTGCAAGTAAGCAGATTTTAGGTCTAAGGAGACCATCAAGGCCTGAGGGACTATCATAGGAACATGTTTTTGAAAATTCAACTTTTAACTTCAGTACCAGCAGGGATGGAGGGCAGACAGGTCTAGGATAGGGTGCCAAGAGCCTTCCTTTTTGGGAACGAGGAACAGCCTGGAGTAGAACCCTTTCCTTATTTGATCATCTGGTACTGGGGTTCCACTAAGCTCTGCGAGCACAGGTTGTGAATCCGAGAAAGGTCCTCCACTCTGATTTTGTGGAACATCTGGGTAATCTGATTATCTTAATGGCTATTTGAAAGTGAGCTTGTAACTGTCTTGAGATAATCTTCAAAAACCACTTGTCTGAAGTAATGAGGGAGCTGTTTTCTTTTAATAGGGCTAGCCTTCCTCCTATATTTTCTGAATGGGGTGGGAAGGGGAAAGAAATTCATTGCTGCTCTTTGCCAGGACCTACTTTCCTTGTCAGTGAGTAGAGACTTCTCTGAAGAGCCTACTTTTGCTCCCTTGGTTCACGGAGTGACAACCTCTGGGTTAGCAGACAGGTTTTTGAAGAGGTATTTGAGTCCAGCATCCTGTAAAACCTGTCTGGTTTTCAAGGGGGTGGAGGTAGTTTTGGTTCAGGGAAGAGTCCATAAAAACATTCTCTACCACCTCCAATACAGGAAGAACAGCCAAAGGTTTGTGTTCTGAGAGGTCAAGGAACTCCCTAACCCTCTTTTTAGACCGTGGGTATTCCTGTGTCTCCCACTGGAAATGTTCCCTCATGGCATGGAGCGTTTCAGGAGGTGGGCCTGAAAGAAGACTCTCCTCAGAATCTACATCTTCATAGGAAGTAAGGAAGGGTCCCCTTCCATACCTCTCAACTTTAAACATTTTTGAATAATGTCCAGATTTTTGCCTGAATTTTATTGTCCATTTTTCATATAACTGTAGTTTTATGGCAAATTAATGACAAATCATTAAAGACTGAAGTTAGAAAATGAGTAACATTTGAGTTTCAGACTTCATACTGTTCAGAAATTTCATGATAATACAAAACCTATTAGTCTGTCAACTTTCTAAGTTTGAAAGAGCAATATTTAAAAAACTGTCCTTATTTATGGGCCTTTAACCAGATTTCTTGCTCTGAGGTTGAATGGCATGGTCCCTTCTCAAAGACAGACCACTCCTCATCAGGAGGTTCAAAAAAACCTTTTGGGGTAGGATCCCTCTTCTTTTTTCTCTGCAAAGACTCCAAAGGAGGGTGCCTAGCTCTGTCTATGGAGATGAGGTCCTCAGCTAACCTAACCAGGTCTTGCAGATAACATGTTAAGTAGGAGCTGGTAGGGCTAGGCATAGGACCTGTGGTAGAACCCTTCCTAGAAACAGTTTAAGCCTTGGGCCTAGGTACATCCGCCATCCTGACGCTAGTCTCTTTGGAAGGCAGAACCAATGCAGGCTGATGCCTCAAAGCAATGTCGTCAGTACAAGATCGCTCATCGGAAGCAGAAGCTTGCTGAAAGACTCCGGACCCAACTGACTAACTGAAAGCAAAGACTTGTGTAGAAGCTGAGGGACCCAACAGCATGTCGGACTCTAAGGGTCTCAAGAGAGGCCTGCGCCATCACTTAGCTCGAAAACGGGACTGCAAAAGCACCTTCCTCAGTGATAACAAGCCTTGGAGGACTGGCCAACAGTGAATGGCTGTCATCCATGGTCCCAAGCTTGGGTCTTCTTTCCTTGTTTTTCTTGCGCTTTGGAAGCCCAACCTCGGGACAACTGACAGATGCCTTCAAACGATGCAAGGAAGATTGCAGACTAAGATGCCTAGTTAAGATATTGGCCCCATGCCTAATACTAGAATTGAAACAAGTGCAGAAACGATAACTAGGGACATCATGATCCGGGCCTAGACAGGTGACATACCAAGTATGAAAGCATCAATATGGCGCTTGCTTACCACAGCGGAGACAATTGTTAACCTTACCTGACACAAGTTAAAGGAAAACTCCACCTTCTCCTACAGTTTAACTCTTATATTGCTTTTCTCCCTCCAATATGATTACAGTACTGTGTAGGTAACTGAAGCCTGCTTGTACTTCATAAAACTTTCACTGCCTCACTTTGGTATCAATGGAAGAGAAAGACCACCCACTTTTTTTTTAAGCTTAACTTCTCACATAAGTTGCAGAGGAATTTGTCTACACCTCCATGACATACCTCAGATACAGAGAAATTTGTGGTCAGATCATCAGGCTGCTGTAAACAAGACACAGGTGTGTAACTGTTTTCCACTGTCTACTCTGCAAAGAGGAAGAACTTATACTGACTAGCAGCTGTTTCCAATGTAGCTATGCCTTTCATAGCAGAGCAATCAGATCAGTCAATGATTCAAAAGCAGTTGTCACCTCTTTTGACAAATTTACATAAGCAGCATCACAGTATTGAAATGCTAAGCTTTAAATGTTTGTTTATACTTCTTTACATTTTAAGATGACTTAAATGTAGTTATCAAAAATGTCTGACATTTAGTGAAAAGTCAGAAAATAGTTTTTCTTGCAATTCTTGCAAAGTATCAGCACATTTACCCAAGTGTAGGGTAGGGGCTGATAATTCACATTGGGCTACAAAAAGATACTTGAAACAAAGGCCTTGCATTTTCAATAACTGTTTTGGTTGCAGCTGTATATACTATAAAACAAACCCAGACAGACACACAAATGAGAGCAATTCAAGAAATAAAAGAAGCAATCCTGTAACAGACAGTATAGGACAATAACTGACACTAATCCCATTACATGTAAATGGAATGAGAATATACCATGTCTTCCTTATGTCTAGCATGACTCATATAAAGCCAACATGAAATGGATTACGGGAAAGACAAAGGCTTGATGAAATACAAGTCAATGTTGATAAATCAAGCCCCACGGACAGCCATTTTGCATAAAACATTACAATTATTTAAGCAGCAGTCAGTGATTTTGAGATGCTAAAATAACTCCAAAAACAGAGTGTGAAAAAATAATCATTTTTAGTTCTAAGGCAGAGTTTTCCTTTAAAGCAAGGAAGAGTTCCCCAATGGGACAAAGACCTGCAATTTAGTTACTTTTCTGGCTGTAAGTGGATAATTTCCAAGTATTGTGTAAGACAAGGTCTGAGCCAAACATAAATGAGGGGATTAGAGAGAAAAGAAGGGGTCCTTTTACAGAAGGTAAAGAAAATAACAATGGCCCTCCCAAATCTCATATGTCAATGGCATGGGAACTCAAAGTTACTTCCTTATGTCTGGCATGAGTCGTACAAAGTAATACAGGAAAGAGAAAGGGTTGAGGGAGAGCACGATCACACTGATACATCAAGCCCCATTGGTAGCCATGTTGTGGAAAACAGGCTAAAACTGCAAATAAAGCACTAAGAATGATTTTCAGGTGTTAAAATAGGCCAGGAAACAGAGTGAAAAAAAAAAGGTTTTTTTTGTTCTAGGATGGTGTTTTCCCTTAAAGGAAGCTAGTACACTGTTTCTTAAGGATAGAAGATAAAGCTGACTGAAAGCATGCTTTTCCTCATGTGGGAGTGGAATAGAGAAGGACAGATTGCAATCTGTGTTAGTGTGAACACAGGTTTTAGAAGAAATTTTATCATAATTTACCTTAAGTAATGCCTTTAAGTGTAGCCATCTATTTGTGGCAACTGCTCATATTTGGTGGGGTACAGTTCCTTTTAGGAAAGTGTATATTGTTTGGTGTGCTTGCTAAAAGTTGAAGTTGGAAGGCTTTGAAAAATGTATTTAATGTTTTGTTTCTCAAGTATTACTGAAGTGAAAACAACTGTGAAAATGTGACAAGGGTTCAAATAAAAACAGGCAACTATTTACAAGGTCAGCCTGCCATGATGTCCACATAAGTTGCAAGTTGGAAACATTCAAAAGAAAAGACAAGTATAATACTTGGGAGAAACTTTTTTTTTAATCAGAAAGACAATTTTGTCAATATTAAAATGGAAAGTATATGGCTTTATAAGTATGTAAAAAGAGTACTAAAGTATATCAAGAAGTGGAGGATGCAAACAGCAATGTTACACAACACACTGACCGAAACGAGCAGCTGAATTTTTCAATAAAATTGGGATTTCAGGACAGACATTCAAGCAGGGTATCTCAGACAAAAAAAAAAAGGAGAGGAGTAATGCTGATTAAGAGAGAATTTTCAATAATGGGGGGGGGGGGGGTTAATGGTACATTTGTGGTAGTAAGGTAATACAAAGGATAGAGGATTTCACTGGCAAGCATTTATACTCCTACTAAAACTACCATGGGCCTTACAAGACTTTTGGGGAGAAAAGCTTTGAGCAGGAATTATTTATGGGTGGGGACTAGAACCTGATTTGCAATAGTGAAGATGAAAGGGGACATAAAAGGGAAAATGCAACAAAAAAAGGGTAGAGTTCTGAAGACGTACGAGAATAACTGGTTTGGAAGATGCAAATTTCATACATATTGTTCCCCAAGAAAAAAATTAACTGGGCTGGATTGGCTAGAAATTATAATTCACAGGAGCATGAACATTTAGCTAAAAGTTTTGAGGCTCATCCGATACTTATTCGATCAACCAATAAAAACTAATAAACAAATGCAGGGTAAAGACGCAAAAAATGAGACACTGGTACTTTCATATTCACCTGTAAGAGAATAATGTAAGAAATGCGTAGTTCTGACAATTCAAAAGTTATTATTAAATATAGAAATTATTATACAGGAGATAGCTAATAGAATAAAACAAAATGAAAAATAATGTGGCAGAGATAGACCGAGATGGGAAAGAAGAAAGATGGGTGTTTCAGGAGTGTAAAGGTTGAAATACTACATAAGGGGATTCCTAACATGAAGAGGAGCAACTGTAGAGTGCTAAAGGAAAGTAAATTTTTGGCTAATATGCCACAGTTTAGATAGCCTGCTGTTATCCAATTACTTTTGTTCATAAGTACTAGGCTATCGGCCCAAGGGCCTAAATAAACCTAGCCAACAAGGTTCCCTGGCTTACGCCACCAAAGAAAGTTATTTTCCTGTGCCCCTGTCGAACAGAGACACAGAAGTGATCACCGGGTGTATTTCCTATTTCTCATCCACTCATCAACATTTTTCGTGAAGAGAGCTAATTAGGAACTTTGCTTGACATAGATGGGTAGCTTATTCCAGAGTATAGGAAGTCTCTGGGACAGGAATCTATCTCTCTAGCATGCCCTGTTTATTGTGGTGACAAGGTTTAGGTCCATAGAGAGTAGAGCTCGGAGGGATTGGGATTTCTTTAGGTGTAGCATGTCCAATAGCTCTGGGTTTGCCATAGCTTCATACGTTAGGCACTGATCACCTCGGAGAAGGCGATATGCTACAGAGTAAAGGTGGAGTTTTTTGAGATGGTCAGTGTAGGGCATCTGTTTGAGGCCAGTAATCCTCTTTGTGAAGTACTTGCGTGGCCTTTCCAGCTGCTGCAGTCGTCTTGTGTGGTACATTCCAAAAGGGGCATTGTACTCTATAATAGGTATAATGAGCGTCAAGTAGTGGAACAATGACCTATTTTTTTCTGGATGAGAACCCTTTTGTGATGAGGTGTGCCAAGTAGAAGTATTTCCTGACTACTGTGGTGATGTGATCATCAAAGGAGAGACTACTGTCTACCTGGGTCCCAAGGTGTCTCACACATTCGGCATTAAGTAGACTGCCGCCTGTGTGGTAGTTCATGGGTACAGAGTTTTTACCAAAGGGGATGACAATGCACTTTTTGGCATTGAGCTTGAGGCCATGGCTCTGACACCAGGCATCTGTCTCAGTGAGGCCCTTCTGTAGGATGTCCACATCATTTGGGGACTCTACTATGGCTCCTAGTTTGCAGTCATCTATGAACTCCATTAGCCAAAGGTCTTCTGTGTTAGCCTTTACTTCAGAGAAGTAGATACCAAACAGGAGAGGTCCCAGGACTGAACCCTGTGGTACTCCACTTGTCACTGGTTTAAAGTCAGATTTGGAGCCTGCAACTTTTACAGTGTGGTGTCATTGAGCCAGTTGGCAATCAATCAAGCGACATAGGGATTTATGCCTAGTTTAGCGAGTTTAGCTATAATTCCAGAATGGGGGATGGTGTCGAAAGCCTTGGTGAGGTCAAGATAGGCTGTGTAAAGCACCTTACCCTCGTCTATGGCTTTGGTGACTGCCTCAAATAAATCGATCAGGTTCAAGAGGCACGATCTGCTTTTCACAAACCTGAACTCGGTGGGGTCCAGAGTTTTGAGGTTACCAATGTCTTTGCTTATGAGGTCCATGATGACACGTTCCATGGCCTTATAGACCAGGCTCTTCAGGTTAATAGGGCAATAAGTTCCTGGGATCAGTGGCGGCTCCCTCTTTTTGGAGTGGCATAACTGTTGCTGTGCACCATTCAGTGGGCACAAAGCCTGACGTGAGGCTATGATTGAACATGGTGCTTAGGTGGGGAGCCAGTTTGTTCTGAAGTTAGTGTAAAACGCAGCCTAGGATGTTGTCCGGTCCAATGGATGCTGCATTTTTGGCTTTAGAGTGTGCAGCTTTTACCTGCGTAGTTGTGATTACAGGGACTCGGCATTCTTCTTGTACAGATATGTGCCCTTTAGGGGGTGAGAGGGGGGGTAAAGTTGGCAATATCAGTTGGCTCTGTAATTGTCGTGCCATTGTGCTGCAACTCAGAGCAGATCTGGGTGTTGCCATTGAGATTCCTAACATAGCTATAGAATGCTTTGTGGTTGTCCCTAGAACCAGTGGCGATTTTGTTTTCATTGTTAGCTTAGGAGGATCTTTATAAGGGATCTCAGCTTCTTACTGAGGCTGACCAGGGAGCTCCTCCACTCCTGAGATTTTACTCTCTTTTGCAACAGTTTCTTCCTTCTGTAGTAGAGTTTGTTTATGGCAGGGGACCACCAGATTGGCTTCCTTTTTTTAGAAGATAGCATCTTGGTTCTGTTTGGGACAGCACGATCCATGCACTCATGTAAGTGCTTATAGAGTGCATTTGTGTAGGATTCAGCACTCGTAACTGTATTGTCCATCTGCATGGGTGTCATGAAGTTCGCCACTTCTGTCTTAAGAAGCATGAGGTTGGCTTTGGAGAAATGTTTTACCACGGTTTCCTTAATGGGGGTGGGGGGCAGGAGTCATGAAGTTCGCCACGTCTGTCTTAAGAAGCATGAAGTTGGCTTTGGAGAAATTTTTTACAGTTTTCTTAATGGGGGTGGAGGTGGGATGTGGATATCTAGGGCGATTAGCTTATGGTCGGATCTGACCAACGAGGAGCTGACTTCAGGTGTGGAACATCAGTCACTCATGTTGGTAATGACTAGGTCTAGGATATTGCTGCTCCTGGTGGGGGTGTGGATAAGTTGATCCAGGGCATTGGAATTTATGAATTCCAGAAAGTGTTGAGTGAAGGAGCTGGTACATGAGTAGTTTTGAAACCAACAACTGCAATAAAAACTAATATAAAATGTATGAAAAGCAGTCCGATACATCTACCTGGATGTGTACTGGACTGCTTTCCATACAGGAGCAGTTTTCCCAGTTAATGGTGGGGTAGTTGAAATCACCCATTATTAGGGTGTTTGGTTGACCCCTAATATTTTCCAGTATATCAAGAAAAGAGGAGTGGGAATCCTGGGGCATGGTGGGGGATCTGTAGCAAGCTACAATTTGGATGGCAGTTTTGCCCAGAGTTAGTTGCACTGGGATAACCTCAGATGCATTATGCTGAGTAACTAGCCTGCAGGTGTGGATATCCTTAATGAATATGGACACACCTCCACCTTTGGTGTTCCGGTCCAGGTTAGGTGGCCAAAACGTGTCGTATGAGTTATAGCTTGGTAATGCAGGGGTGCTCTCTGGAGCCTTGAACCAGTTCTCAGTCACTGCGCAGGTATCGATGTTCTCCATTTTAAGGAGTGCCTCGAAGGAGAGTATTTTGAGATTTAGACTTCTAGCATTGAGTAGCATTACCCTTAGTTTTTGCATGCCTGTTCCTGTTACGGTGGTGAATTTGTCATTTGAACCTTGCCTAAGTGCGAAAACTTTACTACAATAACTAGTACAACAAAGTTAAGAGCTGTAGTCAAGCATACCGAACCTATGATGAGAAAAAATAAGTATAGATTCTACAGAGAAATTTTGAAAATTTTACTTACATTTGTGTAAAGTTTGAGGAATGGGGAAAAAGGAAAATTTATAAATGAAAATATTTATGGAAGACAACTAAGTCAAGATTTGAAGAAGATAAGGCTAAACAGTTAATAGCCAAAATAGGAAGAGATAAAAGAAAATGGTGCTGCATTATCAATTAAAGAAACTGGAAGCCTGCAAGTTAACAATTCTGTGGAAACGTGGAAGTTAGGAAGGAAGTGACAAATGATTGGAAATATTAAAGGGGGTGGGATATTAATTCCAGACGAAATCTGTGATAGCTGGATTATCCAAAATAGGGTGAAGACCCTTCAGATCTTGGGAGGATATATGCAAGTCTCCCAAATATGCACCAAAATCTAGAAGATTTAGAATTTTTGCTTGGAAATGTTTACATAGATATTTTTATACCCCAAATAGACTCCAGAGAAGTTTTCCTCAGGTAGACAGAAAATGCTGCAGGTGTGATGGGAATAAAAAGAGGTACTTGGGAACATTTTCTAGGACTGCAGTAGGTTGGTGGACTTTAAAGATTCCCTGCAGGATGAACTGTTGGAGATGCTGGGTGGGCAGACTGGTATGACGAGGGAGATGATTTTTCTGAGCTATGATACAGAACTGGAACTGCTTAGACATGGTAAGGCCTTGCTTTGCCTAATTATTGTGGCTGCCAAAAAAGCACTTACTAGAAAATGGAAATCAAAACCTAAACCAACTATATTACAAGTAGTGAATATAGCAAGAGAGAAAAAAAATGGAATTGCGATCTTTAGAAAACGGTACGAGCAAACTACATAGGAAAAAATGGGAATTGTGGTAACACTACTTACAGGGGAGGAATGATGTTTAAAAGAACGCAGGACTTAAATGAGTTATGTAATGTTTGACTGAAAATGATTGGGTAAGACGAGCGATGTATAATGTTTGCAAATGGGATTGTCTCAGTGTGATTCATTTCCATTTATATAAATGTATGATTGATTATGTAGTAATTGATGGTTTAATAAAGATATTTCTTGTTTAAAAAGGGGACAGGAAGTGAATAATTTACATTATTTTGCTTAGGCTATATGATGTATAGCAATAAATGTAAAGTATATTGTTTAATGTTAATTTAATACAATCTGATTACTGTTGTACAAATGTAAATTTGTCTATGTCACAAGTGATAAGTCAATAAAGGTGTTAAAAAAAAAAATTGTTGGGCTCCTTTTAGAGGTCCCTTAACTTGTATCTTTTTTCAGATAGTTATCTTAATCCATTTAGGGAATCGTACTAAATTTAGAATGTGTTATTTTTCTGTCTACACAGTTTCACCTAATATCTCATTTTCCCCTGCTTATATTTATTGTGTATTGTTTTATTGTTTGTGGTGTACTTAGGCTTACTGACCTTAATGTACTTAAAACTAAAAGCATGTACTTGCCATGTGTTGCACTTTACATAAGAGATGCACAGCATAGTTTTAGAGGGGCAGCTGTTTGCATTGTTCTTCACCGCTTTCCTATGTTGTACCTGAATTTGGAAGCTATACTATGTCCAGACGGCCTGTACTTACACAGATAACTCAGCATCACCATGGAGTCCTAAGCAAAGGCCTGAATCTACCACTTTATTCATTGGAAGGAAGCTTGGCATCACTTTAACAGTAAGGTTCTGGTTTTGGAAAACTGTACAACTATGAACAGTATGGCACCAGGAACTCTGGGCACAAACTATAAAAACAGCATTACTGCTCATGGACTCCACTGGCATCCACCTGGACAAGAGGCAAATGAAATTCTACGATCTTGAAGCCATGTGCAGTTTAAATCATTTACTTTGAACTGACGTTAGAAATGCCCTAGGCAAAAGGATTCTAATGCCAACTTTGGAATTTATCTTCTCTAACATCACAGTCATTTCAGGATCACCACTAATAAAATTTGGAGATGATCCTAAAGGGCTTCTAGATGAACATCTCCAGTTTATCTAAACAGTAAATGTTTTTTTTCCATTTAATCTGACCTTTAGACCATCAAATAATGTAGACAGGGGGCTAACTTTTCTGTTTATTTCTGTCTGGAGTGATTCTGAAGTCTTTGCAAGCCATTTTGCCTTTCCTTGAGATCTTAAGCTCCCTCCTTTTGGAATTTGTAACAGATTATAATGCATCTTATGAGCTTTGGCAACAGATAGTGTTATTCACTTATGTGTAGATTGAGTGAGCATCATACCATGAATAAGAGGAAACCTGGCACATATAGGTTAGGCAGTGCATTTAAGAGGATGGCAAATACCTCTGACTAGCATAATTAAAGACTTTTTGCAAAATCAGCTTTTGTCCAGTTTTTGTTGAATGAAGCAAAGGACGACAATACATACTTGTATAGGAGCTCGCTGCAAACAAATATCGACAGAGTTAACTGAAACAAATATAGTAACGCAGTCTCCTGAGACACCCAAGGGAAGCAGTTCTAACCAATGCTGAGAAGAGACTGCACATGTTCATATTATTTGGACATGTGGGAGCATTTTGAGAAGCAGTAGCTCAAATAAATTCTAACCAGCATGATGCCATTTTGGATTATTAGGAAAAAAATTAGAAAATAATGCTAATGATATAGTGTAAGGCATGGGCATTAGTACCACGGAAACAGTAAAAATATGTTCAGAAAAGAATATTTTTACAAGATCTTACCATAACCATAGATGTCCCTCATGTCTATATGCTGCAGTATTCATAACATAAGGGAGTCTGCCTCCGGCTGTCTGGACAATATCCAGAGATGTTCATGTGACTGCAAGGTACGTGCTACACCGCAAAACATAATGCATATGTCAACTATAGAGAGACGCTGGGTATAAGGTAGATGTCAGCACACACCTACCCCAACCTCACAAATGTATGCCACCAGCACCAGCCTGAGATCCTAGTGGAGAAGCATATCAGAGGAAAAAACTAGGCAAGCATTGAGGGGGACTGCTCTTGCAAACCCCACTCTGGACGAGATGGTGTCAAGCTTGTAGTGTTTTGAGAAAGTATGGAGAGAGGACCATGTAGCTGCCTCCAATATAGAGTCAATATCCAAACCTTTAATGAATGCCCCCCATTGAAGAAACTGCTCTAGTAGAGTGAGCCTTCACTGGGAAACTAAGGGTCTTACCACTGGACAAATAGGAAAAAGAAATTGTTTTAGAAATCCAGTCGGAAATAGTTTGCTTGGAAACTCACTGACCCAGGGATTTTGGGTGGTACGAGACAAACAGGCGGTCAAGTCTTGTGTATAAACTTGGTTTTATCAAGGTAATATCTGAGCTGTCTAGGCACATGCAAAGTGTGCAAGATTCTCTCACTGGGACACAAAGGGGGGAAAAAAGGCAGCAAGGTTAATAGCCTGATTAATGGATGAACTCCTTTACCACTTTGAGCATAAAGTTAGGGTTAATGTGCAGGGAAACCGTATCTCAATGAAAGACAGTGAAGGGGGTGGCCATCAGGGCCTGTAACTCTGAAACCCTTCTAGCAGAGGTAATGGCCACTAACAAAACAGTTTTCCAGGTGCAACGCTGCAGGGAAGAACAGCCTGCAGGTTCACAAGGTCCCAGTCTAAGCTTCTCTTACAAACAATTGAGATCACAAGTGTAAAACAGAGTGTTTGTACCTTTAAGGAGTATTTTCTGATGTAGGCACGTGCATATAAAGTGTGGACGTGCAGGCAGCACTGCCATTTTCAGAGAACAAACAGAGTGTTAACATGTATGAGTGCAGTAGTCAGTCATTTTATAAGTTAATTTAAGTTACAAAGCCTCATTCGTGTGTGTAATAAAGCTGCTTCAACTGAACAGATGAATGTTGGTCTGTTTTATCCTGACCAGACGAGAGACAAGGTGTCAGAACCTGGATTGAGAGAGCAACTTCTTCAAGCCATGAGGTGCAGTGTTGAAGGTGAAGGCAGATTCAGGTGGTTGAGTTAAACGGAGCTCAGACAAAGGGCCAGAAATGAATTCAAGGTAACCAAAACCTGCACCAATGATTTATTTTGCAAAGAAAATGAAACTGAGCATTTGTAAGGCACAAAACGCATTAATCAAACAAGTAGCACAAAATGTATTAATCAAACAAAAGGCACAAAGCACATTACTAAATGAAATGTTCGTAACCATATTTGATAAAACTGGCAGAAAACACTTATTTGGGGCTCAGCCCTACCTTTGGTTTGCATAAGAAGCAGGTTTAAAGTAAAACAAGCACACAAAAAGTATAATGAGCATGGCAAGAGATTAATTAGTAATAGAGTACAATAAAAGAATAAATTAAGCTTAAAGAGCAAAGCAACTGCAGTTTTTTTAGCAAAAGACTATCTTTTGGGCACAAAAGTACAGTTTTGTACCTACCATAAATGTAGATGTTAGAGTGTATAACACTGCTGCAGTCATTACACTTGGGTTATCCTGCCATCAGGCAGTCCCTCAGTCGGCCTGAGTTCCAAAGTCTTGGTCCGGCGTCGGTTGCTGTCGCTTCTTCCCGGACATCAGTGCGACAGGGGTATAAATAAGATACAGCCGACGCCATTTTCTTCAGTTTTTCTTGCCCCAGATATCAGGTGCCCCCCATAAAGGTAGGCTATTCAAATTGCTAATAAAACATACATATGAAAAGCAATCAAAAACTTTCAGTTACCAGCAAATACTCCCCATAGGTAGTAAAGGGAGTAAGACTTCGGTACATACCAGCAAGAAAGAGGGGAAGGAGGGAGGGTAACCTGGACTGCAGCGGTGTATACACTCAAACATCTACATTTATGGTAGGTACAAAACTGTACTATGTTCATTGTGTTACACTGCTGCAGTCATTACACTTGGGTAGTATCCCAAAGCTGAGGTAGGGTGGCTGGTTCTACAAGGCATTAGGGGTGGCTATAAGACACTGCAGCACTGAAGTGGGAAAGCCAGCTCTGGATTTAGAGTAAAGAGGCAGATGGTAATACTTGGTAAAGGTATGTACAGAACTCCAAGTTGCTGCTTCCAAAATGTCCTTGGTAGGTACTCCTCTGAGGTAGGTAGTTGAAGTGGCTGTTGCCCTGGTGGAATGAGACCTAAGTAAGTTAGGTACAGTTTTCCCATGGTGTGTATAGCAGAAACGTATACAGTGTCCTATCCATTTTGAAATGGCTTTTCCCTGTGCTCCTGCAGCATATGCTACAAACAATTGCCCAGTTCTCCTGAAAGGTTTGGTTTTGTCCAAGTAGAAGCTTAACTGCCTGTATATGCCCAAGGAATGCAGAGGTCTCTCCCATTTATTCTGTGGGTTTGGATAAAAAGTTGGCAAGTGAATAGTTTGGTTAGAGCCACACTTGATACCACCTTTGGCATAAAAGTAGGGTTTGTTCTTAAAGACACCCTGCCTTGGTGGAAAATGATGAAAGGTTCCACTGCCATTAGTGCCTGTAATTCTGAAACTCTTCGTGCTGAGTTTATTGCCAGGAGCAGAGCAGTTTTCCAAGAGATATTTTAAATCTGCAGAGTCAGCTGGCTCAAAAGAGGTAAAGTTAATTTTTCCAACACGAAGTTGAGGTCCCAAGTTGGAGTTGGTGCTCTATGGGGCGGTCTTATATTTTTAGCCCCTCTGAGGTACTGTTTTAGCAAAGGATTAGAAAAAATAGGTGGGTCTGTGTTGTAATGAACAGAGATGGCAGAGGCGTGGATCTTGATGGATGAGAAGGAGAGGCCTTTGTCCAGCATCTCAGTTAAGTATTGCAGTATCTGAGGAATGTTTGGGACTAGAGGGTCAAGGCTGTGCGCTTGGTTCCAGGCACAGAATCTCTTCCATTTATCCGAATAGGCTTTCCTGGTGCTAGGCCTTCCGGCTTCCAGAATGACATCCATAACAGCTTTGGAGAGAGGCATTGCTTGCTTGACTAAGGAATCTGCCATGCAGCCAGGTTTAAAGTCTTTAGCTGGCTGTGAAGTATCTGATTGTTGTGCTGAGTCAGAAGATGTGGGATTTGAGGCAAAATAGAGGGTGGCCCTTGTGCGAAGTTCTTTAAGATTTGGTACCAGTGCTGGCGTGGCCAGTCTGGGGCAATCAGGATAAAGTTTGGCTTTTCTTGCCTGGCTTTTAGGAGTACCTTTGGAAGGAGAGGTAGTGGAGGGAAAGCATATACTTGTAGGTTTTTCCAGCTGAATGAGGGGGCATCCACTTTCCATGCTTGTGGGTGGTAAGTCCTTGTGCAGAATTTCTGTAGCTGGCAGTTCATTGGGGATGCAAACAGATCTACGTTTGGGCTCAACTATTTTTGTGTTATCATTCTGAATATCTGTGGATGTATTTTCCACTTGTGTGGATCCATGATTTTTCTGCTTAAGTTGTCTGCCAGTGTGTTTCCCTCCTGGCAGGAATTGTGCTTGCAGATGAACTTGATAGGTTAGAGCTGTGTTCCACAAGGTCATGTCTTGTCTGCTGAGGGGATAAGAATGAGTGCCACCTTGCTTGTTTATGTACCACATAACTGTGGTGTTGTCCATCTTTAGTAGTAGTTGTCCTGGATGCAGAAGGTCCTTGAAAGCTATAAGGGCATTTTGTACAGCTAGCATCTCTTTTTGATTGATAAGAAGATGCCTTTGTTCTGCGGGCCACTTGCCCTGAATACATTTTCCTGCCATGTGTGCTCCCCAGGCATAATCCGATGCATCGGTTGTCAGTGTTTGCCTGGCTGTGGGTTGAGTGAAAGGCTGTCCCTTGTTGAGGTGACATGCTTGAGCCCACCATCGAAACTCCTGTTGAAGGCAAAGAATTAGTGGTATTACTGTTTCCAAACTTGACAGTGTTGTAGTTTCCTCGTATGCAGTCTGGCATATGGAATTAGTAGTATGCAAGATGCCATGTAACCCAAGGCCTGCAGAATTTTTCTTGCAGGGAGTTGGGTCTTTGCTGCCATCAATTGAAAATATTGAGTCAGATGTCCTTGCTTGTCTGGCGTGAGATAAGCCATCTGGGCCGATGTATTCAAGCTGGCACCCAGGAATATTATCTCTTGTGAGGGCACTACATTTGACTTCTTTTCGTTTACTGTGTACCCCAGGCAACTTAATAACTTTTTTACAAATGCCAGATGTTTTAGAAAAATGTCCTTGCTCTCTGCTTGAATCAGGCAGTCGTCCAGGTACAGATAAATTTGAATTCCTTTCTGTCTGCAAAATGCAATTACTGGTGCCAGGCACTTTGTGAAGACCCTGGATTCAGTAGATAAGCCAAAGGGCAGTGCAGGGAATTGGTAGTGCATTGAACCAGCTATGAATCTGAGGTATATTTTCAGTTTTGTCTGATAGGGACATGCATGTATGCCTCCTTGAGGTCCAAAGTTACGAGCCAAGCCTTCTTGCCCAGCATGGGAAGAAGCTGCTGTAGTGTCAACATTTTGAATTTAGGAACATCGAGGTAAGTGTTTAGAGAAGAAAGATCCAGAATGGACCTTCAGGCTTTGTCCTTTCTGGGAACCAGATAGAGTCTCTAGTAAAATCCTTGTCCTTGCTCCTGTGTTAGCTCTCATGTCCATGAGTGCTGTAATTTTTCTTTGAGCCTCTGCCCATTGATTTGGTGGCAGATTTGGCATTCCTTTTAGCTTTGGCAGAGTGTGAAATTGGAACCTGTAACCATGCGATACAATGTTGAGAACCCATTTGTTGATCATATGCCAATTGTGACAGAAAAGTGCCAGTTTTCCTCCCAAGGGAGCTGCCAAGAGAGAACTGTTTGGTAGCTGTAATGGGAAGTCATTGGGGCTGTTTGTTGTAAGGTTGAGGCCGGTCTTCCCCTTCTTTCTGGATTGATGCACCCCACTGTCGAGGCCTGTAAGGACCTTGTGGTTGACCTCTACCTCTTGGACGTCTGTATCTGCCCCTTTGAGGTCTGTCTGTAACTGGAAAGGACCAATTCTTTGTTGGCCAATTTCTGCTAAATCGAAGAGGCTGAACCTGTAAGAAAGCCTTAAACGTTTGCATAGATTTGACCTTATCCTCCATTTTCTTTAATACCTCTTCTGCCTTAACTCCAAATAAAACATCCTGCTGCAAAGGTGCAACCAGTAATTTTGCTTTAACATGATCTGGTAACGTCTGTTTTTTTTTTTAACCAAGCATGTCTTCTAATGACAGATCCTGTAACTGCTGCTCTACAGGGGGCCTCTAATGAATCAAAATCATATTGCAAAGTATGTTTTCCCACTTGTTCAGCTGCATGTAATAAATCCTGCATTTCTTTATAATTAGGAGGATCTGAGTTTGGAAGCATTTTTTGTTTTAACTGAGACATCAAATACTGCTGATATTTTAGCATGTGAAACTGGCAATTTAAGGCCCTCATAGCTAAAGTTGCAGATGTACATACCTTCTTCCCCCATCTGTCTAATGCTCTGGAATCAATGTCAGAGGGGACTGGATTCTTTGCTGAGGAGACCTTTACCCCCTTTGGGGCTCTGAGAGATAGTTTCAGGATCAGCAGCAGGGCTTTTTTATAAAGACATTTGTGAGAGTCAGGGACTCTAGTATCTGTCCGGCTTAACTGGAGCAGGAGGTAAAGAATCAGGATTTAAACTGGATTCAGTATACACATCATCCACAATATCTAACACTGGCGGAATAGCAAGGGGGGGTCTGTGTTGAGGTAATAAAAGGAAATCTCTGAGCCTTTTCTTGGATTCTGAATAATCCTGGCCCTCTCAATGGAAATGCTCCCTCATGGTATGTAAGGTTTCTCCAAAGGAGTAGTCCTCTGGCGGAGAGGCTGAAGGAATTGATTCCTCAGCATCAGAATCCTCATAAGGGGGGGGGGGTAGAGAGTATCCTAGGCCTGAGGATGAATCTGAAGAGATGGATACCTGGTCGAATGAGTCATAGTCTGCATCCTGTCTAGGCCTTTTATCAGGAGGGGGATGGGACTCCCTGATCAGGGTGATTAAGTCTTCGGCCATTTTGAGCATTTGTTTCTTAGGCATGGAGGCCTGTCCTGAGAATGTAGAATTTGTTTCTTTGTCTTTAAAAGAATTTTAGACTTAGAAGATTTAATGGTTAACTGAGTAGGTCTGAAAACACCCTCAGAAGCTACGGGTTGTTCAGCTACTCCGGATCCCTCTGAAGGGTTAGCCTCGGTAGGCTGTAAATCTGGTGCGTCCGAAGGCCCAACCATCTTCACGTGGAAGTCAGAGGCGGCCTGAGGTCCTAAAGAAGAGATCTTAGGGGCTGCGACGGCGCCTCGCTGAAAACCGGAGAACCAGCGACTGGCCTAGAAGAGGCTTCGCCGTCGGTTTTGGGCCTCGGATGCCTGACCTTGTCTTTGCACTTTTTCTGTATTCCGGTCATCGGTAGTTCCGACGGCATGGTATAATTGAATTTTCTGCCAAAATAATGGGCAAAATCAAACCGTTTAATAGTGCGCTTGTTAAACATAGCACAAAACCGACAACCAGTGACGTTGTGGTCTGGGCCTAGGCATGGGATACAATAAGAATGGAAATCCTTATGAGGTATTTGCTTCCCACAAGAAATACAGTTATTAACTTTTACTGACATCGGTCTGAGGCAAGAAAAAGTTTCCCCAACGGGGTACTTAGCTTTGTAGAAGACTTCGGTTCTGGATTCAGAAATTAAAATCTCAGGAGTCGGCTGACTGGCACTTGCAAACTGCTTTTGCTTCGGGCAACGCGTGGCAAGAAAGACTGAAGAAAATGGCGTCAGCTGCATCTTGCATACCCCTGTCGCTGACGTCAGGGAAGAAGCGACAGCAACCGACGCCAGACCAAGACTTTGGAACTCAGGCCGACTGAGGGACCGCCTGACGTCAGGATAACCCAAGTGCAATGACTGCAGCAGTGTAACACGATGAACATCTACTATTTCGCATTAGCCGAAGTAATTCTTAGCATAACTAGAGTTGTTCTAAGTATCTGTGTGTGCAGTGTTTGCAGTGTGTGTGCTTTATTATGGTGCAATTATTTCAGAGAGTTTGATGTATGCAAAGTACAGTTATACTGCAAAGTGCAGTCAAATTACAGCCATTTGGAAAGTTTCTTGTGCTTTGTACATTTATTCGCAGAGTGGCACCATTTTAAAGTGTTTCTTACATTGTACAGAGTTATTTCGCAAAGTGCAGCCATTTTGAAGAGTTTTGTGCTGCGTACAGTTTATTTGCAAAGTGTATTCATTTCAAAGTGTTTCTTTCTCGGAGCATCTTCTGCTGTGTACAGTTTATTTGCAAAGTACAGTAATTTTGAAGTATTTCTTACACTGATGAGTGGTTTCACACAGTACAGTGATTTTGAAGTGTTCTTGTGCTACGGAGACTTATCTGGCAAAGTGCAGTTATTTCAAAGAGTCTGTTATGCTACTGGGCATAATTACAAGTTCTAGGATATGTGTCTGTGTGCGTGTCTGCACGCGTGTGCATGTCAACGCGTGCCTGTGTTTGTATACAATTTCCAAGCACCTTCAAAACTGTGTTGATACGGCAGATGCATTTTGTAGACCCAGTCCACTTGTGTTTGATCATAACATAGCAGAGAATTGGAGAGTATATGAACAGAAATTTATTTTATTTATTTGCAGTTTGTTTACCGGGAAAATCCATTGGGCCTAGATGAGTCCATTTTCAATTGAGGCCCGGGCAGAAAAGCTCCAAGAAAAATACAGTTGTGTACACTTACCATAAATGTAGATGTTAGAGTGTATTCACAGCTACAGTCATCACACTTAGGTTATCCGCCTGAAGATAAGCCCCCAGTCGGCCCGAATACCAGAGTCTTGGGATTTCTGTATCGGATGCTGTCACTTCTTCCATGACGTCAGGTCATCAGGGGTGTAAAACATGCAGCCGACGCCATTACATCAGTTTTTCATGCCCCAGATGTCAGAAGCCCCCAAAATAGAAAGCTATTACATTGTCTGGAACACCTCCAGTAAAAAGTAAATACCCCTGCCATAAAGGACAAAGAAAGCCAGCGGGCTGGAGGGAGGGAAACCAGGACTGCAACAGTGAAAAAACTCAAACATCTACATTTATGGTAAGTGTACACAGCTGTACTATGTTCATGTTTCATTGTTGCAGTCATCGCACTGCAAAGCCGAGGAAAGGTGGAGGCAGTCAAGAAGTGCTAGGGCTGGCTAGCTAGCAGGCCTTGTAAGACTGCTGTAGCAAATCCAGCTCTGGATTTAGAAAAATAGTTTAAGTGGTAATGCCTGGTGAAGGTGTGTACTTGTGAAATGCTCCTGCTTCGGGCACCGCGTGGAGAGAAAGACTAAAAAAATGGCATTGGCTGCATGTTTTATACCCCTGACGACCTGACATCATGGAAGAGGAGGCAGCAACCGATGCAGGACCAAGACTTTGGAATTCAGGCCGACTGAGGGCAACCTGACAGCAGATTACTCAAATGTAATGACTGCAACAGTGAAACATGAAGAAAGTACAGTTTTGTACCTACCATAAATGTAGATGTCCGATAGATATGCAACTGCAGTCATAACATATGGGTTGTCCTGCCTCAGGCAGCCCTCAGTCGGCCGGATTCCAAAGTCTGGGTCAGACGTCGGCTGATGTTGCATTTCTCTCCGACGTCAGTGCGGCTGGAGTATATAAGCATCAGTCGACACCATTTTCTTCAGTGTTTCTTGCCCCAGATGCCAGGTGCCCTCCAAGGAAGGCTGTAATCAAATTGGAAGACAAAAACAGGATTCCAGACATATAAGTAAGCAATAAACATATACACCATAACAGATATCCCCAGCTAAGAGAAACAGGGATAGGAGTGGACCCAAGGCATAGAGGGGTATGGAGGGAGGGATCGACTGCAGTTGCATATCTATCGGACATCTACATTTATGGTAGGTACAAAACTGTACTATGTCCTTCAAGAATGCAACTGCAGTCATAACATATGGGTTGAGTACCATAGCTTAGCTGGGGGAGGAGGAATGCTCTAGGAAAGAGATGGTGTGGCAATCAAACCCTGCAGGACTGCCGAAGCAAAGCCTGCTCTGGATCTGGAGTATAAAGGGAGATTGTAGTGTTTGGAGAATGTATGCACGGAGCTCCATGTAGCAGCTTCTAGAATGTCTTTTGTAGGCACCCCTCTCAAGAATGCTGTAGAGGTGGCTGTAGCTCTGGTGGAGTGCGGTCTGACATTGGCTGGAACATTCTTCCCATGGAAGGAATAACAAAATCTGATGCAATGTCCAATCCATTTTGAAATAGTTTGGAAATTGCTTTTCCTTGTACTCCAGGGGAGTAAGCTACAAAGAGCTGATCAGACTTCCTACTGGTCTTGGTTCTGTCCAGGTAATAGCGAAGTTGTCTGTGAATGTCCAAGGTATGCAACAGTCTTTCCCCTTTGCTCTCAGGATTGGGGAAGAAGGTAGGCAGGTGAATAGCTTGATTTAAAGAAACCCAGGATACCACCTTTGGCATAAAAGTAGGGTTGGTTCTTAAGGACACCCTGTCTCTGTGAAAGATTATGAACGGTGGTATTGCCATTAGGGCCTGTAGTTCCGAAACCCTTCTTGCTGAGGTGATTGCCAACAGGAAAGCTGTCTTCCATGAGAGAAATTGTAAGTCCACTGAAGATGCTGTCTCAAAGGGAGGTAGAGTCAGTTCTTCTAGGACAAAGTTGAGGTCCCAAGCTGGCACTGGAGCCTTTCTTGGTGGCTTAATGTTCTTGATTCCCCTGAGGAATTGCCTTAAAGGATGTGAAAACACAGGTGGATCAGTGTTATATCAGGCTGAAATAGCTGAAGCATGTATCTTTATGGAAGAATAGGGGAGTCCATTCTGTAGCATATCTGCCAAATATTCCAGGATGAGTGGGATGTTCAATAATGATGCATCATGTCCCTTGTTGGTATTCCAAATGCTGAATCTCTTCCATTTTGCTAAGTAAACCTTTCTGGTGGATGGTCTTCGAGCTTCTGTTAATATCCGCTGAACTTCCTTGGAGAGAGATACATTGAG
This sequence comes from Protopterus annectens, assembly GCF_019279795.1. NCBI lineage: Eukaryota > Metazoa > Chordata > Ceratodontiformes > Protopteridae > Protopterus > Protopterus annectens. The sequence goes on along the minus strand of NC_056750.1, from coordinate 674,177,796 downwards.
GTTATTCATGGAATCTCCCAGGCTGCAGCGTCTGAAGGTTTGGATGCACTGTTTTGAAGTTGTGTTGAGTCAAAAGTAGGGGCCATTGAGGAAGGGCACACTTTTTGTTGTGACATATGCTCCGTAGTAGTGGATACCAGTGTTGTCTTGGCCAGTCTGGAGCTATTAGGATCCCCTTGGGCCTCTCTGTTTTGATCTTTAGTAATACTGTGGTCAGTGGCAGAGGTGGAAATGCATAGATTTTTAGGGAGTTCCAGTTGAATGAAAGAGCATCTATTTTCCAAGCTTGTGGATGATATGTCCTTGAACAGAATTTTTGTACATGATGGTTGAGGTGGGAGGCAAATAGGTCTACTTCTGGCCTGCCCCATGTCGAAGTGAGTTGTGTGAAGATTTTCGGATGTAACCTCCACTCGTGTGGATCTATGAAATTCCTGCTTAGGCTGTCCGCCAGCACATTGTCTTTGCCTGGAACAAACTGGGATTCCAACTGTATGTTTAAGCTCAGTGACTTTCCCCAAAGATTCATTGTCAGTCTGCAAAGGGGGGTAAGAATGAGTGCCCCCTTGCTTGTTTATGTAACACATCACAGTGGTGTTGTCTGTCCGTATCAGTAGATGGCCTTGTTGAAGTTGTTGTCGAAAGGCCTCGATGGCATGCATTACTGCCAGCATTTCCTTTTGGTTTATGTGCAGATGTGTTTCCTTTGGAGACCATTGTCCTTGTATACATCTGCCCTCCATGTGTGCCCCCCATCCAAGGTCTGAGGCGTCTGTGGTCATGGTCTGTGTTATCTGAGGTTTTTTAAAAGACATACCTGTGTTTGCCTGGCTTACCGAGGCACACCATAGGAATTCCTTTTGTAGGCATGGAATGAGCGGTATGGTTGTCTCTAGGTTGTTGCTGTGCTGAGACCATAGGCTTTTTAGGTACCATTGAAGCTCTCTCATGTGTAGTCTTGCTAATGGAACCAGGAGAATGCAGGATGCCATGTAACCCAGGGCCTGTAGGAATTTCCTTGCAGTCATCTGGGTGAGTTTTGCCAAACCTTTGAAATGATGAGTTAATTTCTCTTGCTTGTCTTCTGTCAGGTAAGCCATTTGAGAGGCTGTGTCTAGATTGGCTCCTAAGAAGGTTATTTGCTGGGATGGCTGAAGTCTTGACTTTTGGAAGTTGACTGTGTATCCCAGAGCCTGTAGCAATTGTATGACATAGTTCAAGTGTTTTGTCAAAATCAATTTGTCGTCCGCTTGTATGAGGCAGTCGTCCAGGTCCGGGTAAATTTGGATCCCTGGAGCCTGCAATGAGCAATTACTGAAGCCAGGCATTTTGTGAATACTCTGGCAGTAGATAAGCCAAATGGCAATGCTGAGAATTGATAATGCTCTGGTCCTGCAAGAAATCTGAGGTAACTTCTGCAGCTGTGTCTGATAGGGACATGCAGGTATGCCTCCTTGAGGTCCAGAGTAATCAGCCAAGACCCCTTGCCCAGCATGGGAAGGAGTTGCTGTAGAGTCAGCATTTTGAACTTTGGTACTATGAGAAAGGTGTTTAATGCGGACAAATCCAGTATTGGTCTCCATTGAGTTTCTTTTCTTGGAACAAGGAACAGTCTTGAGTAAAACCCCTGGCCTTGTTCTTGTTGTGGAACTCTTTCAATTGCTTTGATCTGAGCAAGCAGAGAAATTTGCTTGATAGCCTCTGCCCTCTGGTTTTGTAGGAGGTTTGGCATGCCTTGTTTTCTTGGTAAGGTTTGAAAGTGGAACCTGTAACCTTGGTCTATAATGTCCAAAATCCATTTGTCCTTTGTCAATTTGTGCCAATTGTCTGAAAACGGAGATAATTTTCCTCCCAAGGGAGCTTCTATCTGCTCCTTGGTCAGTAGAAGTACAGGAAAGTCATTGAGATTGCCCCTGTGGGGCAGGGGAGACCCCTGTGTCACTTCTTTGGTTTGCTGGTTGCCATTGTCGTCCCCTGTAAGAACCTCTGTATTGCCCTCTTCCTCGGCCACGCCTGTTTTTGCCCCTTTGAAATCTTTCAGGATTAGGAAAGGACCAGTTTTTAGAAGGCCAATTCCTGCTGAATCTGGGTGGCTGAACCTGGAGGAAATCTTTGACCTTCTGAACTGATTTGGCTTTTTCCTCGATGGACTTTAACACATCTTTAGCATTAGCACCAAAAAGCTTGTTCTTTTCCAAGGGTGCATCAAGAAGTTTTGCCTCAACATGATCTGGTAGAGGTTGTTCTTTTAACCATGCATGTCTACGAATGACCGCCCCTGTCATAGCTGCCCTACATGAAACTTCCAATGCATCATATCCACACTGCAGAAAGTGATTGCTGACTTGCTGAGAATTATGCACAGCTTCCTGCAAAGACTTCCTGTCTAAAGGTTCAGGAGAGGCCAATGTTTTCTGTAAATCATCTAACAGGTAATCCTGATATTGAAACATACGAAAGAGGCAATTCAGAGCTCTCATAGATAAAGTAGTGGAGGTGTAGACCTTTTTCCCCCATCTCTCTAATGACCTAGCTTCCCTGTTGGAAGGCAAAGGATTTTTGGAGGTGGTTGCTGAAACCCCTTTAGGCCCCTGAGAAATACTTTCTAAAAACAGCATGGGCCTTAAAGAGATGAGAATGTGTTTCTGGGACCCTATAATATCTGTCTGGCTTGGCTGGAGCAGGAGGAAGAGTATCCGGGGTAACACTGGAGTCAGAGTATAAATCATCCAAAACATCCAGCACAGGAGGTATAGCCAGGGGCCTGTGCTGGGGTTTTTTAAGGAAGGTTCGAAGGCGCTTTCTGGAATCAGAATATTCCTGGCCTTGCCACTTAAAATGTTCCCTCATGGTGTGTAGAACTTCCCCAAAAGAAATGTCCTCAGGAGGGGAGGCCGAGGGGATGGAGTCCTCTGCATCCGAGTCCTCATAGGTCTGGAAGAGCTCTTCCTGGCCATCGGAGTGAACAGAGTTCTCAGAATCTTCATCTGAAGGGATAGGGTCAGAGGGTTCAACCCGGGGCCTCTTATCAGAAGGAGGCTGGGATCCTCTCTCAGGATGGGCCTGTGAACCTCTAATCATGGAAATTAAGTCTGCGGCCATAGTCATAATTTGTGCTTCAGGAGTAGGCTGAGGTAAGGCCTTAACAGTAAGGTGCTTGGTCTTGCTGGCTGCCTTAGCACGGTATAGGCCTTAATAGACATGGCCATAGGAGGCCTAGCAGCTCCACGTGCAGGAGTGACCTTATCTACAGCAATGGTCTCGGGCATTTCCTCGGTTTCAGTGTCCGGAGGAAAATCTATAACTGCCGTCGGTGTGGCCTCTGGTATCGGAGGTATCGGTAATGCGGTGTCTTCGGTTTCGAGCGTGAAATAACAGTCTCAGGGGGAACCGGAGCACTCGCGGTAGGTTTTGGAGTGGAGTCGGTGGAAGACGCGGGCCGAGGATGTCGGTCCCGGTCTTTTCGCTTCTTAGGAGTCTGCGATGTAGGAAGCTCCGATGGCATTGTATAAGCAAATTTATCGCCGAAGAAGTCTTCAGCGAACTCCGCCCGGCGCCTGAGAGTGCGCTTATTGAAGCGAGCACAGGCGACACAGGCCGAGACGTCGTGGTCTGGGCCAAGGCAAGGAAGACAGTAAGAGTGGAAATCCTTATGAGGTATTTGTTTACCACAAGACAGACAACTGTTAACTTTTTCAGTAATTTCTGACATCGGCTGAGGCAAGAAAAGGTCCCCAATGGGGTACTTAGCTTTTTTGATGACTTTGGATCGAAGAATACAGGAGCTGACTGACCGGCTCTTGCGAACTGCTTCTGCTTTGGGCACCGCGCGGCAAGAAAGACTGAAGAAAATGGCGTCGGCTGATACTTATATACTCCAGCCGCACTGACGGAGAGAAATGCGACATCAGCCGACGTCGGACCCAGACTTTGGAATCCGGCCGACCGAGGGCTGCCTGAGGCAGGACAACACATATGTTATGACTGCAGTTGCATTCTTGAAGGACATCATCTCCAGGTTGCAGCTTCAAGGATGTCCCTGGTAGGGACTTCCCTGAGAAATGCTGTAGAGGTTGAAGTAGCTCTACTGGAATTAGTTGTGATCCCCTGAGGGGAAGGTTTTCCATGGTGCTTGTAGCAGAAATGGAAGCAGTTTGCTATCCATTTGGAAAGGGTTTACTTCAAAATGCATTGCCCTCTGCCCCTGTAGCAAAGCTGACTAGCAGCTGGTCAGATTTTCTGAAAGGCTTAGTCCTGTCAAGGTAGAACCTGAGCTGTCTGTGCACGTCCAAGGAGTGCAGGATCCTTTCCCCTTTATTCTGAGGATTAGGGAAAAAGGATGACAAATGGATGGATTGGTTTAAAGCCACACTGGATACCACCTTGGGCATAAAGGACTGGCTAGTCCTGAGGGAAATCCTGTCAGCATGGAAAATATTGAAGGGCTCCACGGCCATTAGTGCCTGTAACTCAGACACTCTTCTTGCTGAAGTAATAGCTAGAAGTAATGCTGTTTTCCAAGAGGAATTTTAACTCTGCTGAAGTATTAGCTTCTCCAGTACAAAGTTAAGGTCCCAGGCCAAGGTGGGAGCTCTCCTAAGGAGCCTTAAATTATTAGCTCCTCTCAGGAAATGCTTGATGAGAGGGTGAGAAAAGAGAGGTGGCTCAGTATTATAATGAGCTGAGATGGCAGAGGCAAGACTCTTAATGGATGAGGAGGATAGCCTCTGTGGATCAGCTCTGCTAGGTAATCAAGCATTTGAGGTAAGGTGGACACAGCTGTGAACTTTCCTTGAGACCAAAGGTACAGTTGTGTACATTTACCATAAATGTAGATGAGAGTGTATTCACTGTTGCAGTCATTACATTTGGGTAATCTACTGGCAGGTTGCCCTCAGTCGGCCTGAACAAAGTCTTGGGTCCTGCTTCGGTTGCTGTCTCCTCTTCCATGACGTCAGGTCGTCAGCGGTATAAAACATGCAGCAGACGCCATTTTAATCAGTTCTTGCCCCAGATGTCAGGTGACCCCCCCAAATGGGGAGCAAAAATATATAAACAAACAGTAAATATATAAAAATGCACCTTAGAAACATAAAAATTTACCTTCAACTAAAAGCAAATACACCACAAAGGCTTTTGAGTACAGTGAAGGAAAGAAAAGCTATAGACTGGGGGGTGGGTAACCCGGACTGCAACAGTGAATACACTCCAACATCTACATTTATGGTGAGTGTACACAACTGTACTATGTTCTTCATGTTTCACTGTTGCAGTCATTACATTTGGGTAGACTCACAAAGCTATGGATGGAAGGATGGAGCTAAACAGCATTAGGAGCAGCTATAAGGCCCTGCAAGTCTGCAGTGGGAAAGCCTGCCCTGGATTTAGAGGAGAGAGGTAAATGGTAATGCTTTGTGAATGTATGAACAGAGCTCCAAGTAGCAGCTTCTAGAATGTCTTTGGTAGGGACCCCTCTGAGAAAAGCTGCTGAAGTCGAGGCAGCCCTGGTGGAATGGGACCTGATCCCCTTTGGCACAGGTTTACCATGGTGCAAATAGCAGAAACAAATGCAGTGGCTTATCCATTTAGAAATAGTCTGCTTTGATATAGCCTTCCCATCTGATCCTGCAGAAAATGCTATCAGTAGTTGCTCAGACTTTGAGATTTTGTCCTGTTCAAGTAGAATCTTAGCTGTCTGTGTACATCCAATAAATGCAGAATCCACTCCCCCTTGTTCTGTGGATTTGGGAAAAAAGTTGGCAGGTGAATGGTTTGGTCAAGAGCCACATTGGATACCACCTTAGGCAAAAAGGAAGGATTGTTCCTGACGGCCACCCTGTCCAGGTAAAATATAATGAATGTCTCCCACTGCCATGAGGGCCTGTAGTTCTGAAACCCTTCTAGCTGAAGTGACTGCCAAAATGAAAGCGGTCTTCCAAGAAAGAAATGTTATATCCGCCATAGCTGCTGGTTCAAAAGGAGGTAGGGTGAGTTTTTCCAGCACAGAACTGAGGTTGCATGCAGGAGATGGCACTCTCCTGAGAGGCCTTAAATTTTTGGCCCCTCTGAGATACTGTTTTAGCAGTGGATGAGAAAAGAGAGGAGGCTCTGTGTTGTAATGAGCCGAGATGGCAGAGGCATGGATTTTTATTGAAGAAAAAGATAGGCTCTTGTCAAGCATCTCAGTTAAGTATTGTAAAATCTGAGGAATATTGGGCTTTGCTGTGTCTATTCCCTGTGCTTGGTTCCAAGCGCAGAATCTTTTCCATTTATCAGCATAAGATTTTCTAGCACTAGGCCTTCTGGCTTCCAAAATGATATCCATCACAGGTTTACTGAGAGATGTGGTTTGAATAATTAGTTGATTAGCAATGCTGCAAGATTCAGAGTTTGAAGCAGAGTGTGCAGAAAGTACAGTTTTGTACCTACCATAAATGTAGATGTCCGATAGGCATGCATCTGCAGTCCTTACAAATGGGTTGTCCTGTCATCAGGCAGCCCTTCAGTCGGCCGGATTCCAAAGTCTGGGTCTGGCCTCGGTTGATGTCGCATTTCACCCGACGTCATAGCTGTAGTTCTTCGGGTATAAAGGTATCAGCCGACGCCATTTTCCTCAGTGTTTCTTGCCCCAGATGCCAGGTGCCCTCTAGGAAGGCTAAATTTGGATAAATGCAAATGGTTCCGAACAGTAGAGAGCAAACAAAAAATAAGCATGTATGTACATATATACAAACAAATACACCATAATAGATTCCCCCAGCTAGCTACAAGATGGGCAAATACCCTAGGAGTACCACAGAGGGAAGGAGGGTGGTAATCTGACTGCAGATGCATGCCTATCGGACATCTACATTTATGGTAGGTACAAAACCGTACTATGTCCTTCAAGGATGCATCTGCAGTCCTTACAAATGGGTAGAATACCATAGCCAAACTGGGGAGGAGGAGTAATAAGATTATGTGTAGTTAAGATCCCTTGCAAAACAGCAGTGGCAAAACCTGCTCGGGATCTGAGTATAAGGGTAAATTATAATGCTTGGCAAATGTATGCACGGAGCTCCAAGTAGCAGCCTCTAAAATGTCTTTGGTAGCCACTCCTCGTAAAAGCTGTGGTAGTGGCTGTAGCCCTTGTAGAGTGAGGCCTGATGTTTTCTGGAGTTTTCTTCCCATGGTAGGAGTAACAAAATCTAATGCAATTTCCTATCCACTTAGAGATTGTCTGTTTTGAAATTGCTTTTCCTTCCATTCCTGTTGCATATGCTACCAGTAGCTGGTCAGTTTTTCTATTGCTCTTGGTCCTGTCCAGGTAGTAACGCAATTGTCTATGTACATCCAAGGTATGCAACAGTCTTTCTCCCTTGTTCTGTGGGTTGGGAAAGAATGTAGGCAGGTGGATAGATTGGTTTAAAGATACCCTGGAAACCACCTTCAGCATAAAAGAAGGATTAGTTCTCATGGACACTTTATCTTGATGGAAGATGAGGAAGGGCTGTACTGCCATTAATGCCTGTAGTTCAGAAACCCTTCTGGCTGAAGTGACTGCAAGCAGGAAAGCAGTCTTCCATGATAAGTACTGTAATTCTGCTGTTGCTGCTGGCTCGAAAGGAGGGAGTGTCAACTTTTCTAGCACAAAGTTCAAGTCCCATGCGGGCAATGGTGACTTCCTAGGTGGCTTTACATTTTTAATTCCTCTCAGAAACTGCCTGAGCAGAGGATGTGAGAAGACCGGAGGTTCCATGTTGTATTCTGCTGAAATAGCTGATGCATGAATCTTAATGGAAGAATAGGACAGGCCATTGTGGAAGAGCTCTGCCAAGTATTCTAGGATGTTAGCTATGTTTACCAGTGACACATTTTCTCCTTTTGCTGTACTCCAAATGAGGTATCTTTTCCATTTTGCTGAGTAATTTTTTCTTGTTGAGGGTCTGCGAGCCTCCAAGATAATGTCTTTAACCCTTTGAGATAAATCTGGGTTATTTTGTCTCATGCAACGTTCCAGGCAGCCAGCTGCAGTGTTTTCAGGTTTGGATGCAGGGTTTTGAAGTTGTTCTGTGTTAACAGTAAGGGAACTAGGGGCAGAGGCCATATTTGTTCCCGAGACATACTCCTCAGTAATGGGTACCAATGCTGCCTCGGCCAGTCTGGAGCTATCAGGATGATCCTTGGGCGGTCTTCTTTGATCTTCAATAGCACCTTGTGCATCAAAGGAAGAGGTGGGAATGCATATGCTGTCAGGTTTTGCCAACTGAAGGATAGGGAGTCCACCTTCCAAGCAAGTGGGTGGTATGCCCTCGTGCAGAATTTTTTCAATTGGTGGTTGTGTGGGGATGCAAATAAGTCTATTTCTGGTAGTCCCCATTTCCCTGTAATGGTTTTGAAGATGTCTGGATGCAGCATCTATTCGTGGGCATCCGTGGTAGTTCTGCTTAGGATGTCTGCCAGTATATTTTCTTTTCCTGGTACAAATATTGCTTGTAACTGAATGTTGAAGCTCAGGGCTACATTCCAGAGGTCCATTGCCATCCGGCATAGAGGGTATGAATGCGTGCCTCCTTGTTTGTTGATGTACCACATAACTGTGGTGTTGTCCGTCCTTATCAGCAATTGACCCTGTCGAAGAAATGGTCTGAATGCCTGAATTGCCAGTTTTACTGCCAGCATCTCCTTTTGATTTATATGCAGGTGCAGCTGGTCTTGAGTCCATAAACCTTGTATGCAGTTGTCCAACATGTGTGCCCCCCAACTGAGGTCTGAGGCGTCCATTGTGATAGTCTGACTTGGTTGAGGTCTGTGGAAGGGCAGTCCTTTGTTCGATTGACAGGCCTGAGCTCACCATTGGAATTCTTGCTTCAGGCATGGGATTATTGGAATTTGGGTTTCTAGGCTGTGCTTGTGCTGAGACCATAAATTCCTTAGGTACCACTGTAACTTTCTCATATGTAGTCTGGCATGTGGAATCAATATTATGCAGGATGCCATGTAACCCAGGGCTTGCAGGACTTTTCTTGCTGTTAGCTGGTTCTGCTTTGTTAATGCCATGAAGTAGAGAGGGAGGTGTTCCTGTTTTTCTGCTGTTAGGAATGTCATTTGGTTTGATGTGTCCAGCTCTGCACCCAAGAAGGTTATCCTTTGAGATGGTATCAGCCTTGACTTTTTTATATTGACTGTGTATCCCAGGGCTTGCAGTAGATAAATGACCTTTTTCAAATCTTTTGTTAATTTGTTTTTGTTGTCCGCTTGTAACAGGCAGTCGTCCAGGTAAGGGTAAATTTGAATTCTGAGTCTGCAATGAGCCATTACTGATGCCAGGCATTTCGTGAATACTCTGGGCGCAGTAGATAAGCCAAAGGGCAATGCTGAGAATTGATAATGCTCTGATCCTGCAAGAAATCTGAGGTATCTTAGGCAATTTGGTCGTATGGGGACATGCAGGTATGCCTCCTTGAGCTCTAGAGTTACCAGCCAAGACTCCTTGCCCAGCATGGGAAGAAGCTGCTCTAGGGTCAGCATTTTGAATTTTGCAACAATGAGGTATGTGTTTAGAGCGGACAGGTCCAGAATAGGTCTCCATTGGTTTTCTTTTCTTGGTACCAGGAAGAGTCTGGAGTAAAATCCTTGCCCCTGTTCCATAGACGGTACCCTTTCTATAGCTCTCATGCTTAGTAAGTGATTTATTTGTTGTAGAGCTTCTGTTTTCTGATTTGGAGGTAGGTTTGGCATTCCTCTCTTCCTTGGTAGAGTATGGAAGTGAAACCTGTAACCTTGGTCTATTGTCTGTAAAATCCATTTGTCTCCTGTGATGTAGTGCCAGTTTACTGAAAATAAGGCTAGCTTTCCGCCTAAGGGTGCTTCTAGTTGTTCCCTGGTAGGTGCCAGAGCCAAGTCACTGTGATTGTCCTGTGGAAGTGGTGGTGGCTGGATCTGTGGCAGTACCGCTGGTTGTTAGTCTGCCATTGACGCCCCTGTAGGCACCTCTGGATTGACCCCTGCCTCTTGAGCCTATTCCTGCCTCTCTGGGCTCTGGAGGTGTCTGGAAAGGACCAATTCTTGGAAGGCCAGTTCCTACTAAACTTTGGAGGCTGGACCTGCAAGAAATCCTTGACTGTCTGGACAGATTTTGCTTTCTCTTCCACCTTCTTCAGCACCTGCTGTGCCGGGGAGCCAAACAAATTGAGCTTATCCATAGGAGCATCTAGTAGCTTTGATTTAACATGGTCTGGTAAGGACTGCTCTTTTAACCATGCATGTCTTCTGATCACTGTACCAGTCATAGCTGATCTAAAAGAAGCCTCCAGTGCATCATAGCCGCATTTTAAGGAATGGTTACTGACCTGCTGAATGTTATGTACCATTTCCTGAACATATTTTTTGTCTAATGGTTCATCCGAGGACAGTTTTTTAGTTAACTGATCTAACAAATTCCTGATACTGAATCATGTGGAATTGACAGTTTAAGGCCCTAGCTGAAAGAGTAGCAGAAGTGCAAACTTTTTTACCCCATCTCTCTAAGGCCCTAGATTCCCTTTCAGAGGGGAGGGGGTTATTGGCAGCTGTAGCTGCTACAGCCTTGGGTCCCTGGGAGATAGTTTCAGGATCTGCAAAAGGAGCCTTATACAAATGATAATGTGTGTCTGGAACCCTGTAGTACCCATCGGGCTTAGCAGGGGCCGGAGGAAGAGAATCAGGAGCAGTACAAGCATCATTAAAAGCATCATCCACAACAGTAAGTACTGGAGGAATGGCTAAAGGCCTATGCTGTGGCAAATGCAAAAAGGTTCTAAGCCTTTTCCTAGAGTCTGAAAAATCCTGGCCCTGCTATTGAAATTGTTCCCTCATAGCATGCAAGGTTTCCCCAAATGAAAATTCCTCAGGCGGAGAGGCAGAAGGAATGGACTCTTCTGCATCAGAGTCTTCATAAGGAGAAAAAGGGCCCTCTGGAGGATTTGTATTATCTGAATCATCAGAGGAGTCATCTAAAGAAACTGGCTCAGGGGGCTCTAGGCCTCTCTGGAGGTGGGTGAGAGGCCCTGTCTGGGTGGGGTTGGGATCCCTGATCAAAGAAATGAGATCCTCTGCTAGACTAAGCATTTGAGAACTAGAGCTAGGCCTGTGAGGGGGTCTTAGCAGGCACAGTTTTGTTGATTTTGCTGCTTTAGCCCTGGCAAAAGCCTTAATCGACATGGATGCAGGGGGCCTAGCAGCTCCACGTGCAGGAGTAGAAATATCTAAAGGAATAGTATCAGATAAATCCTGTGAACCTGCAAGAGCAGGTGGGATTTCAGTAGCAGATTCAGCCATGCTGGATGAGGCCTCGGTAGGAGGCAAGCTTTCAGCCGAAGAACCGAGGGCTCGGTTTCAGCCGAAACCGAGACACTCGCGGTTGGCTTAACCGCGGTTTCGGCCGAAACCGTGGACCGCGAGTGTCGGTCCTTTTCCTTGCGCTTTTTAGTTATTTGCGTAGTCGGAGTTTTCGACGGCATAATGTAAGCAAAAGCGGAGCCGAAAAACTCCTCAGCAAATTCCGACCGACATCTAAGCGTCCGTCGGTCGAAAGAAGCACAGGCTAGACAAGCTGCTACGTCGTGGTCTGGGCCAAAAGGTAGGCAGTAAGAGTGGAAATCTTTATGAGGTATTTGTTTCCCACAAGTTAAACAGTTATTCACTTTTTCTGACATCGGCTGAGGCAAGAAAGAGTCCCCAACGGGGTACTTAGCTTTTTAGAAGTCTTCGGTAGTAGTAATCTCTGGTACTGACCGACCGGCACTTGCGAACAGCTTCTGCTTCGGGCGCCACGCGGCAAGAAAGACTGGGGAAAATGGCGTCGGCTGATACCTTTATACCCGAACTGCAGCTATGACGTCGGGTGAAGTGCGACATCAGCCAAGGCCAGACCCAGACTTTGGAATCAAGCCGATCAAGGGCTGCCTGACGACAGGACAACCCATTTGTAAGGACTGCAGATGCATCCTTGAAGGACATTTTGATAGTTCTGCTGAGACAGTAGGCGATTTGTCTGAGGCAAGTTCCATTGAAGAAGGTGTGACATATTCCTTAGAAGCGGATACCAGTGTTGGCGAGGCCAGTCTGCAGCAATTAAAATAATTTTTGGTTTTTCCTGTCTGACTTTTAGTAAGACCTTGGAGACTAGAGGCAGAGGGGGAAAGGCATAGAGTGATAGGTTTTCCAGCTGAAGGACATAGCATCCACTTTCCATGCTGTTTTGTGATGAATTCTCGTGCAGAATTTGTCCAACTGATAGTTTTGGGGAGAGGCAAACAGATCTATGTCTGGGCTTCCCCATTTCTGTGTTAACATGTGGAAGATTTGTGGATCCAGTTTTGTTTCGTGCGGGTCCATAAGATTTCTGCTTAGGTCGTCTGCCAGAGTATTTTGCTTTCCTGGCAGGAACTGAGCTTGAAGATGTATTTGGGTAAGTCAAGGCTCTGTTCCACAAGGCCATGGCTAGTCTGCAAAGGGGGTAGGAAGGGGTACCACCCTGCTTGTTTATGTACCACATAACTGCGGTGTTGTCTGTCTATCAGTAGTTGTCCTGGATGAAGTGTCCTTGAAGGCTGTCAGAGCAATCTGAAAAGCTAGCATTTCTTTCTAATTGACATGCAGATGCAGTTGGTTTGAGCTACATTTGTCCTGAATGCATCTCCCTGCCAGGTTGGCCCCCCAAGCATAGTCTGATGCATCTGTAGTTAGGGTTTGGGTGGCAGGGGGTAGAGTGAATGACAGTCCCTTGTTTTGGTGACATGTCTCTGCCCACCAAAGAAACTCCTGTTGTAGGCAGGGAATGAGAGGGATCATTGTTTCCAGGCTGTGACAATATTGACTCCATAAACTTTTTAGGTACTATTGAAGTTTCCTCATATGCAGTCTCATATATGGAACTAGTAGACTGCAGGATGCCATGAACCCCAAAGCCAGCAGAATTTGTTTTGCAGATAACTGGGTTTTTGCTGCAATTTGTTTGAAGTATGTTGTCAATTGTAGTTGTTTGTCTGGCGTGAGTTAAGCCATCTGGGCAGTTGTATTCAAGCTTGCACCCAGGAATGTAATCATTTGAGAAGGTACCAGTTGTGATTTCTTTTCGTTTATGGTGTACCCTAGGCATGCTAGGAGCCTTTTTACAAATGCCCGATGTTGAAGAAAAGTGTCCTTTGTCCTCTGCTTGAATGAGACAATCGTCCAGATAAGGATAAATTTGAATATTTCTTTGTCTGCAGAATGCAATTACTGGTGCCAGAAACTTTGTAAAGACCCTGGGCGCAGTAGAGAATTGGTAATGCAAAAAGCCCGCTTTGAAGCAGAGGCATCTTCTGCAAAATTCCCTTATTGGGATATGCAGGTATGCCTCAAGTATAGAGTTACTAACCAAGCATTCTTGCCTAGCATAGGCAGTAGCTGTTGTAAAGTCAGCATTTTTAATTTTGGAATGTCCAGGAACGTGTTCAGAATCGATAATTCCAGTATCGGACGCCATGAATTGTCTTTTCTAGGTACCAGGAAAAGTCTTGAATAAAATCCTTGTCCTTTTTCCTTTTCTGGTACCGGTTGAATAGCCCCCATTATCCATGAGGGACATGACTTGTTTCTGGGCCTCTGCCCATTGGTTTTGCAGCGGATCAGGCCATCCATTTGGAATTGGCAAAGTATGGAAATGAAATCTGTACCCCTGGGATACTATGTTTAATACCCACTTGTCCTGGGTAACTAATTGCCAATTTTGAGCATGAAGTGCAAGTTTCCCCCCCAAGGGGGCTGCCAAAAGTAAGTGCTTGGAGATGGTAGAGGAATGTCATTGAGACTGCTTACTGTAGAGTTATGCTTTGTTACCTCCAGATTTGGAGGTGGAGGCACCCCATTGCTTTGACCTGTAGGATCCTTGTGAATGATATCTGGAGCCTTTTGAGCACCTGGGTTTGTCCTGAGTGGCTTTGTTGGACACAGGAAAGGACCAGATTTTACTAGGCCAGTGCCTACTGAACCTGGGTGGCTGCACTTGCAAAATCTTTTACAGTTTGCATAGATTTAGCTTGGTCTTCCATTTTCTTTAAAACCTCTTCTGCCTTATTACCAGACTATCCTGCTATAAAGGGGCATCCAACAATTTAGCTTTAACATGATCAGGCAGATTTTGCTCCTTGAGCCAGGCATGCCTTCTTACCACAGATCCAGTAATGGCAGCCCTACATGAGGCCACCAAGGAATCAAAACCACATTGCAAAGTATGCTTTCCAACCTGTTCTGCTGCATGCAATAAATCCTGTAACTCTATTTTCCACACAATTAGAAATCAATATAATTTTCTGTTTCAGTAAGCCCATAACATGCTGCTACTTAAGCATATGAAACTGGCAGTTTAAAGCCCTGATTGCCAAGGTTGCAGACGTATACACCTTCTTTACCCCATCTATCCAGCATCCTGGAATCTCTTATCAGGATGAGTAGAATTCTTGGCTGTAGAAGCCTTAACACACTTGGGACCCTGAGACATAGTATCAGTAGCAGGATTTTTGAAAAGAAATTTGTGGGAGTCAGGAACCCTGTAATATCTGTTTGGCTTACTAGGAGCCGGAGGCAAGGAATCAGGAGCCATGCTTGATTCAGAGAACACATCATCCACAATGTCTAATACAGGAGGTATTGCCAAAGGCCTATGCTGAGGTAGAAGAAAATCCCTAAGCCTCTTTTTGATTCAGAAAAGTCCTGACTCTCCCAATGAAAAATGTTCCCTTAAAAGTATGCAAAGTCTCTCCAAAAGAGTAATCCTCAGGAAGATATGCAGATGGGATGGATTCCTCTACATCAGAATCCTCAGAGGGTGGAATAGAAAATTCCTGATCAGAAGAGGAATCAGAAGAAATGGAAACCTGATCTGAAGATTCATAATCAGTGCCTTGCCTAGGCCTCTAAGCGGGGGGGTTGGGAACCCCTGATCAAGGTAATTAAGTCCTCAGCCATTTTAATAATTTGTTTTTTAGGCATAGGGGCCTGAGCATGTGGCTCATGCATCAGTTTTTTAAACATACAAGTTGTTTATGACCTTGTTTTTGTTGATGGCGTCGGCTTAATATAGAAATATTGAGGTCTGAAAACACCCTCAGAAGCCGGTGCCTGCTCAGCAGCTCTAGACCCATCCAAGGGAGAGACATCTGCGGTTTCAATACTTTGCTAATCTCGCGGAATACCAGACTCCGAATGGGTATTGGTAGAGGCCTGCGACTCAAAAGTAGCGGGTATCAGGGGCTGCGAAAGCGACTCACTGAGTACCGGCGACTGGCTTAGGAGAAGCTTCGTCAGTTTTGAACCTCGACCATCTGTCTCAGTCTTTTTCCTTGAGTTTTTTGTGTACTGCGGTAGTCGGATTGCTAACAGACGACATATCAGGGTAGTTAAATCTTGAACCAAAATATTTAGAAGCAAAAACATACAGACGCTTAATAGTGCGTTGGTTAAAATTAGCACAGAACCGACAGCAAGGCACGTTGTGGTCAGGGCCTAGGCAAGGAATACAGTACAAATAAAAATCCTTATGAGTTATTTGCTTCCCACAAGTAATGCAATTATTAACTTTTACTGACATCGGTAAGGAGCAAAAAAAAGTTTCCCCAACAGGGTACTTAGCTTTAGTTTGAAGACTTCGGTTCTGAAATGCGAAAATGAAAATTTCAGGAGTCGGCCAACCGGCACTTGCGAACTGCTTCTGCTTTGGGCACCGCACTGCAAAAAAGACAGATTAAACTGGCGTCTGCTGCATGTTTTATACCCCTGACGACCTGACGTTATGGAAGAGGAGACAGCAACCGACGCAGGACCCAAGACTTTGTTATTCAGGCCAACTGAGGGCAACCTGCCAGCAGATTACCCAAATGTAATGACTGCAACAGTGAAACATGAAGAACATCCAGGATTGCAACAGTGAATACACTCTAAAATCTACATTTATGTTAAGTGTACACAATTGTACTATGTTCTTCGTGTTTCACTGTTGCAGTCATTACATCTGGGCAGATTGCCAAAGTTAAGGAAGGGAGGAGGTAGTTAGAGAGAATTAGGACCAGCTATTAAGCCCTGCAAGACTGCAGTGGGAAATCCAGCTCTGGATTTAGAAAAAATTGTTGTGGTAAATGCTTGGTGAAGGTATGTACAGAGCTCCAAGTAGCAGCTTCTAGGATGTCCCTGGTAGGGACACCTCTGAGAAAGGCTGTAGAAGTAGATGCAGCCCTGGTGGAATGTGATCTCATCCCCCGTTGGGTAGGTTTTCCATGGTGCTTATAGCAGAAATGAATGCAATGGCCTATCCACTCAGAAATAGTTTGCTTTGAAATGGCCTTCCCCCTCTGCCCCTGCAGCAAAGGCAGTTGCAGCTGTTCAGTTTTTCTGAGAGGCTTAGTCCTGTCCAAATAAAATCTAAGTTGTCTGTGCACATCCAAAAAGTGCAGTATTCGTTCTCCTTTGTTCTGTGGATTAGAAAAGAAGGTTGGCAAATGAATGGACTGATTAAGGGCCACACCGGATGCCACCTTGGGCACAAAGGAAGGATTGGTCCTGAGGGACACCCTGTCAGCATGGATGATGATGAAGGGCTCCACTGCTAGGAGGGCCTGTAATTTAGACACTCTTCTTGCTGAAGTGATGGCTAGATGGAAGGCTGTTTTCCAAGAAAGGAATTTCAACTCTGCAGTTGCAGCTGGCTTAAACGGAGGTAGAGTGAGCTTTTCCAATACAAAGTTAAGGTCCCAAGCTGGAGTAGGGGCTCTCCTGGGTGGCCTTAAATTTTTGGCCCCTCTGAAGAATTGTTTCAGCAGGAGGTGGGAGAAGAGAGGTGGCTCACTATTATAATGTGCTGAAATGGCTAAGGCATGAATTTTAATTCATGAGAAGGAAAGGCCCTTGAGGAGCCATCTCTGTTAAGTATTGAAGAATATGCAGTAAGCTGGGCACTGTTCTGCCCATCCCCCAAGTCTGGCTCCAGGAACAGTATCTTTACCACTTTTCAGCATAGGATTTTCTAGTACTAGGTCTCCTTGCCTCCAGAATGAAATCTAGCACCTGCTTACTGAGAGATGCTATTGGAGAGCTCAGGTAATTAGCCAGGCTGCAAGGTTCTGGGTTTGAAGCTGGGAGTGCATAATCTGGCCCTCCTGTTGGGACAGCAGGGAAGGGGTCTGAGGCAGGTGCCATAGTTCCAGCAGTGACATACTGCACAAGAGAGGGTACCAGTGCTGGCGTGGCCAGTTTGGTGCAATCAATATTGTCCTTGGTTTGTCCTGTTTGATCTTTAGCAGAACTTTCGAGAGGAGAGGCAGAAGGGGAAAGGCATAAACTGAGAGGCTTTCCCAGGTGAAAGACAGGGCATCCACTTTCCAAGCTTGTCTGTGGGGAGCCCTTGCGCAGAATTTGTCCAATTGGTAGTTCTGAGGGGAGGCAAACAGGTCTGTCTCTGGGTTCTCCCATTTGATTCTCAAAATGCTGAATATCTTTGGTTCTAATTTCCACTCGTGTGGGTTCATGAGATTTCTGCTTAGGTCATCTGCCCGTGAATTTAGCTTGCCTGGCAGGAATTGAGCTTGTAGGTGCACTTGGTAGCTCAAGGCTGTGTTCCACAGAGCCATGACTAGTCTACAGAGAGGGTACGAGTGGGCTCACTCCTGCTTGTTTATGTACCACATAACAGTGGTATTTGTCTGTCTTTACCAATAATTGTCCTGGAAGAATGTGGTCCTTCAAGGCTGTCAGTGAATTCTGTACAGCTAACATTTCTTTTTGATTGCTATGCAGGTGCATCTGACTCCGGTTCCATTTGCCCTGAATGCACTGCCAAGTGAGCACCCCATGCATAGTCTGATGCGTCTGTTAGGGTTTGGGCGGCAAGGGGTAGAGTGAATGGCAGTCCCTTGTTGTGGTAGCAGGCCCCTACCCACCAAAGGGACTGTCTTTATACAAGGAATGACAGGAATCATTGATTCCAGGTCCTGAGAATGTTGACACCATAGGCTTTTTCGATACCACTGTAGTTTCCTCATATGCATCTTGCATATGGAATTAGTAGGATGCAAGAGGCCATGAACCTCAGGGCTTGCAATATTTTCCTTGCAGATAACTGAGTCTTTGTGGCCAGTAGTTTAAAGTAGGCTGTCAAATAAACTTGTTTCAATGGGGTGAGGTAAGCCATCTGGGAAGTTTTGTTGAAGCGTGCTCCCAGAAATACAATTTGTTGGCAGGGTATAGATTAGATTTCTTTTTGGTTTATGGTGTACCCCAGTGAGGTTAGCAGCTTCTTTACAAATGCCAGATGATTTAATAGTATGTCCTGGGTTTCTGCCTGAACTAGACAATCGTCCAGGTATGGGTATATTTGAATATTTCCTTGCCTGCAGAATGCAATGAATGGAGCTAGGCACTTTGTGAATACCCTGGGAGCAGTAGATAAGCAAAAGGGCAGTGCAGAGAACTGATGGTGCATGTAGCCTGCTCTGAAGCGTAGGTATCTTCTGCAATATTCCCTTATTGGGATGCGCAGGTAAGCTTCCCTCAAGTCCAATGTTGCCAACCAGGCATTTTTACCTAGCATGGGAAACAACTAATGAAGAGTTAGCATTCTGAATTTTGGGATTACCAAAAAGGTGTTTAGGATAGACAGGTGCAGGATAAGACACCAGGAGTTGTCTTTTCTGGGTACCAGGAAAAGTCTGGAGTAAAAACCTTGTCCCCATTCTTCTGCTGGGACAGGTTGAATAGCCCTGATATTTAGGAGAGAGATAACCTGCTGTTGAGCCTCTGTCCACTGATTTGAGGGTAGGACTGGACAACAGTTTTGGGTTGGTAAGGTGTGGAAATGGAATCTGTATCCTTGGGGAAACTATATTTAAAACCCATTTGTCTTGGGTAACGAGTTCCCAGTTTTTTGCATGCAGGGCGATCTTTCCCCCTAAAGGAGCAGTCAGTTGAGCAGGGCTTGGAAGATTTAAGGTTAAGTCATTGTGACAGTTTACCATAGGGGGGTGTCTTACTACTTCCAACTTTGGAAGTGGGAAACCCCCACTGCCTAGGCCTTTGAGAACCTTGAGACTGTAGCCTAGGTGGTCTGTTGTTCCTGAGTTTGGACTGAGAAGGCCTGGAAGAGACAGGAAAGGACCAATTCTTAGAATGCCAATGCCTACTAAATCTGGGAGGCTGTACTTGCAGGAAATCTTTAACAGTTTTCATAGATTTAGCTTTTTCCTCCATCTTTTTAAGTAGTACTTCAGCTTTGTTGCCAAACAGGTGGTCTTGGTTTAAGGGAGCATCCAGTAATTTAGCTTTAACATGATCTGGCAAAGTTTGCTCCTTAAGCCAAGCATGCCTTCTAAGAACAGACCCAATGAAAGCAGCCCTGTAAGATGCCTCTAAGGAGTCAAAACCACATTGCAAAGTATGTTTACCAACTTGTTCAGCAGAATGCATTAAATCCTGTAATTCTTTATTTTTAGCATAGTCAGGAATCAACATCATTTTCTGTTTAAGTAATCCAATAATATGCTGCTGATACTTTAACATATGAAACTGACAGTTTAAGGCCCTAATGGCCAAAGTGGCAGAAGTGTGTACCTTCTTACCCAATCTGTCCAGGGCCCTGGAATCTCTATCACAGGGGGTAGGGTTTTTGGCAGCAGTAGCCTTAATGCCTTTGTGTCCCTGTGAAATGGTCTCTGGGTCCGCAGCAGGATTTTTAAAGAAGATCTTGTGAGAGTCAGGTACTCTGTAATACCGGTCAGGTTTCCTGACAGCCGGAGGTAAAGTGTCTGGGGTCAGGCTAGATTCCAAGAAGGCATCATCTACAATGTCCAGCAAAGGAGGAATAGCTAAAGGCCTGTGTTGAGGTAGAAGTAAGAATTCCCCAGGTCTCTTTTTGGAGTCAGAGTAATCCAGGCTTTCCCATCGGAAATGCTCCTCAAGAGTGTGCAAAGTTTCACCAAAAGAGAAATCTTCTGGAGGGGAAGCAGAGGGTATGGAGTCCTCTGCATCAGAATCTTCATAGGAAGATAAGGGCAAATCCTGGTCATCAGAAGAAACAAAATTCGGAATCCTGATCAGAAGAATCAGAAAGAAAATCAGTTCTAGGTATCTTAGTGGGAGAAGGCTGGCATCCCCTGTTTAGAGTAATAAGGTCTTCAGCCATTCTTACCATTTTGTTTTTCAGACATATGGGCCTGACCATGCGGATTCAATGTCAGTTTTCTAAGCGTAGATCGAATTTTAGGCCTTGAAGAAGATGGCGTTGATTTAATATGCAAGTCAGTAGGGCCTGAATACACCCTCAGAAGCTGGTGCCTACACAGTAGCTTCGGACCCATCCAAGGTAGAGACATCTGCAGGTTCCATAGTTGAAGCATCTCGTGGCATACCAGACTCCGAATGGGTCTCAGTAGAGGCCTGCGAATCTGAAGTAGCAGGCATCAAGGACTGTGAAAGCACCTCACTGAGTACCGGCGAACTGGCGACTAGCTTAACGGAAGCGTCGTCGGCAGCTTTGGACCTATGCGGCCTGTCTCTTTCTATGTTTTTTCAAAATGTCGGTAGTCGGATGGCTTACTGAAGCCATTTCAGGATAAACAGAGTAGCGAAATAGTTTGATTCAAAAATGAACAGACGCCGAATAGTTCGAGAATTGAATAAGGCACAAAACCCGACAGCGAGGTATGTCGTGGTCTGGGCCTAAGCAAGGAATGCAGTACGAATGAAAATCTTTATGAGGTATTTGCTTTCCACAAGTAATACAATTGCTTTTATTGACATTGGTTTAGAACAAGAAAAAGGATGCCCAATGGGGTACTTAGCTTTTTCGAAGACTTTGGTTCTGAAACAATCGAAAACGAAAATTTCAGGAGTCGGACGACCAGCACTTGCAAACTGCTTCTGCTACCGCACAGCAAGAAAGACTGATGCAATTGCGTCGGTTTCATGCTTTAAAACCCTGACTACCTGACGTCATGCACGAAAAGACAGCAACCGATGCAGGACCCAAGACTTTGATAATCAGGCCGGCTAAGGGCTACCTGCAAGCAGATAACCCAAATGTAATGAGTGCAACAGTGAAACACGAAGAACATCCATGGTTCACAATTGTTTAATGAGTGTGACAAATACCTCAGTTGGTCCAGATAATATCCCCATCTTAATACAATTTGTAGGATGAATTATTATCTATATTATATTTTATTTCATTTTAAACACTTTTAAATAGGTATGCTAATTCCAGGAAAATGTCCTCAGTAACTCACATTTTCAAGAAGGAAAATTTTGAGATATCAAACTGTAGACCAATTAGCTTGACTTTTTTCTGTACATCTTTTCGAGAGATGTCTTAAGCTTTTCTACCCAGAGTATAGTTTAAGAAATTTTGCCCTCAATCACCATGGTTATACTGTAGGGATATCTACATTTTTGAGTTTAACAGAATTCTATGATCTGGTAACATCTGGGATTGAGGAGTATTTTTGTAGGGGTTGTTTTAAGATCCTGTTACGGCGTTCAAATACTTTACATCATTCTGTAACATAAAGCCTTACACTACAGTACAGTTTCAAGCCCCAAGTGATAAACTGAATTGCAAATTGGCCAACTGAAAGAATGAGAGTCTCAGTGAGAAGTATTAAACTTGGCTCATTACCAATTAATAATGGCATATCACAGAGTTAACAACTGGGTCCTTATTTGTTCAATTTACTTTTTTCTGTTAGTCCACAAAGTGCCGCCAGGTGGGTTAACAAATATGAAGATAGTTGTAAAACTGGATTTATTGCAACTTCTGCTAATGTAAATTAAATTTCTAAATGGAGTTTGCAATCTGGGCTATACATGTCAGGCCACTTTTTTTTTTTTTTTTCTTTTTTACAGATCAAACATGCATACAAAATCTAATGTAGTCTAGTAAAAGCCATTAATAGACTACATCAGATTTTTTACATATAGCTGAAGTCAATTAGAAAGGCCTGAGCAGGTCCAAAAGGAATTTACAAGATGTATACCACATTTGAAATTGTACACATTTTAATATAGATTTTTAAAAAAATATATTACTGCCTACAATTCCTTTACGGATGATATTCAAGCAATATTAAATCTTTATTTTAATTCTAATTTAACTATACACAAATATGACAATTATCATTCCCTTTAAACTAAATAAAGAGGACATTACATAAATTACATCAAGAACATGGGATAAACCACATCATATTGTTAGACTTCTAAAATATGTCATTTAAGAAAAATAAATAGATGAATGGTTAAGTGATGAAGTTTAAAATCCACATTTTAAGGAATGTGTTTTCTTACAACAGCTTCCTGGCTACTGAACACTAGGTATGAGAAAGAACAGTTGTGTAAAGTCTTGCCATAACGAGAGATGTCCTTTTCTCTGTTGCAGTATTCTTAACATGGGAGAGATCTCTGCAGCAGGCTGACAATCGGCCAGTTTACAAAAGTCTTTCACAACTGTAGGATGCATTTGTTGCATGTAGGCTGCTGTCATATGTCGACCACAAAAGTGACTTACACATGCATCTACCTCAGAAATGAATGCCCCAGGAGGAAGCCAGCCTAAGGAAGGGAGGGTATGACTATCCAAGGAAAGGAACCAAACCCACAGGGGGAAGGACTGGAATACTACAACAGAGAAGAGTATGACATCTATCATTAAGGTAAGATTTTACACTACTCTATGTTCTTCTATTCATCTGTTGCAGTATTCTTAACATGAGGGAGAGTACAAAAGCTCATGGAGAGGGTGGAGGAGGAAGAAGTGTAGCTCTTCAGGAATCCATGGAGTATGGCTGTGACAAATCCTGCTCTGGATGTAGAAATGCCATCCAATGTGTAATGTTTAGTGAAGGCTATGTACAGAGGTCCACATAGCTGCTTCAAGAATAGAGTTAGTGTCCAATCCTTTGAAGAAGGCGCCTGACGAGGCTACAGCCATAGTGGAAGGGGCCTTTACAGAAGAAGCAAGGGTTTTACCAAGCTATGCATAACAGAAAGAAATAGCCTCAGAAATCAAAGCAGAAATAGTCTGCTTGGAAACAGGCAGAGTCCTGGGATGATAGGAGACAAAAAGCTGGTCTGACTTTCTAATAGCTTCGGTCTTGTCTAAGTAAAATCCAAGTTGTCTACGCACATCCAGGGTGTGCAACACCTTCTCACTAGGATTTTGTGCAGAAGGAAAGTTAAGTAACTGAATGGATTGGTTGAGTGAAAATTCATTGAATATATTGGGCATAAAAGAAGAGTTAGTATACAAGGACACCATGTCTTTATGGAAAACCAAAAAGAGGGAAAAGGCCATAAGGGCCTTGAGCTCAGACACACGTCTGGCTGAAATGATAGCTACGAGAAGCACTGTTTTCCAGAAGCAATGTTGCAAGGACGCTGATGAAGCTGGCTCGAATAGGGGAAGAGTCAGCTTTGCTAACAAAAAGTAAGATCCCAGGGTGGAGGAATAGGTTTTCCTGGGAGGTCTAATGTGAAAGACACCTTTAAGAAATTTAGTCTCAAACCTGCTAGCTAGATGGGGGGATAGCGGCAGACAGGAAGAAACAGCTGACATATGGGCCTTCACTGAAGAGTGGGCCAAGTCAGTATTGAGCAATTCACACACAGGTGTCTAAAAAGAATTAAAATGCTATCACCCACAGAGTCAGCTAAAGGGTAGACTAGTGGGGATGAATGAGAGTTCCTTTGTCTTGTGAGGTGGTCCTCCCTGTGAAGTAACTTATGGTGACTCTCCTTGTCTAGATGCAGGAGAAGGGGGAAAGTAAAGTTGTGTACACTTACCATAAATGTAGATGTTAGAGAGTATTCACTGTTGCAGTCATCATACTAGGTTTATCTGCCGACAGGTAGCCCACAGTCGGTCTGAATACCAGAGTTTGAGTATTTCTGCGTCGGATGCTGTCGCTTCTTCCATGACGTCAGGTCATCAGGGGTATTAAAACAGGCAACCAACACCATTACATCAGTTTTTCTTGCCCCAAATGTCAGAAGCCCCCAAATAGGGAGCTAGTATATGGTGTGGAAACCAACACCAGTAAAAAATAAATACCAATATCATTCGGAGTAGCCATAGATAAGAGAGATAGAAAGACAGAGAAAACCAGGGGGGCTGGAGGGAGGGAAACCAGGACTGCAAGAGTGAATACACTCAAACATCTACATTTATAGGAAGTGCACACAACTGTAATATGTTCGTGTTTCACTGTTGCAGTCATCACACTTGGGTTGATTCCCAAAGCTGAGGAAATGGGTGGAGGCAGTCAAGGAGACTAGGGATTGGCTAGGATGACCTGCAAGACTGCAGTGGCAAACCCTGCCCTGGATTTGGAGAAGATAGGCAGGTGGTAATGTTTGGTGAAAGTGTGAACAGATGTCCAGGTGGCAGTCTCCACGATGTCCGTGGTCGGGACTCCTCTCAGGAAGGCTGCAGAGGTGGAGGCTGCTATGGTGGTGTGAATCCTGACCCCTTAGGGGGAGGCCTTCCATGTTGCTTTTAACAAAAATGTATGCAGTGTGCTATCCATTTGGAAATTGTTTGTTTGGAGATGGCTTTGCCCCTGCAACAAAGCTAACCAGCAACTGATCAGACTTTCTGAAGGATTTAGTCATGTCTAGACAGAATCTGAACTGTCTGTGCACATCTAAAGAGTGCAGGATCCTTTCCCCTTGTTTTGTGGGTTAGGGAAAAAGGTGGGCAAATGAATGGATTGGTTGAGAGACACACTGGGCATCACTTAGGGCATGAAGGATGGGTTAAGTCCTAAGGGAAACCCTGTCAGCATGGAAGATGATGAAGCTCTCCACAGCCATGAATGCTTGTAGCTCGGACACCCTTCTGGCTGAAGTGATGGCCAGAAGGAAAGCTGCCTTCCAGGAGAGAAATTTTAACTCTGCTGAAGATGCTGGTTCAAAGGGGGGCAGGGTGAGCTTTTCCAACACAAAGTTAAGGTCCCAAGCTGGGATAAGTGCTCTTCTGGGTGACCTCAAGTTGCTTGCCCCTCTTAGGAATTGTTTGATCAGAGGGTGTGAGCAAAGGGGCTGCTCGGTGTGGAAATGAGCAGAAATAGCAGAGGCATGAATTTGAATAGAGGAAAAAGAGAGACCACTGTGTGTATCAGGTCAGCTAAGTAATCTAGGATGAGCGTGAGGGAGGGCTGTGCCGTGCCTTATCGGCTCCCTTAGCCTGAATCCAGGTGCAGAACCTTTTCCATTTGTAAGCATAAGACTTTCTAGTGCTAGGGCGTCTGGCCTCACGTATAACATCTAGAACCTGTTTACGGAGGTTGGCAGATAGATTGGTGGTTAGGGAATAAGCCAAGCTGCCAAACTGAGGACCTGTAATTGGGGATGCATGAATTTTCCTTCCCTCTAGGTCAGGAGGGTTGGGGGTCTGAGTGAGATGCCATGGTGGCAGTGGGGACAAGCTGCGCAGCAGTGGGGACCAGTGCTGGTGTAGCCAGTCTGGAGCAATAAATGTCCTTGGTTTTTCCTTCCTTATTTTGAGCAGTACCCTGGGGATTTGAGGTAGTGGAGGAAAGGCAGAGACCGGTAGACTGACCCAGGGGAAGGACAGGGCATCCACTTTCCAAGCCATGCAGTGATGCTCCCTGGTGCAGAACTTGCTGAGCTGATGGTTGGTGTGGGAGGCAAAGAGGCTGACCTTCGGGGTGCCCCATTTCTGAGTTATTAGGGTGAATGTTCCTTTCTCTAGCTGCCACTCGTGGGTCCAGAAGATTTCTCCTTAAGTGGTCTGCCAGAGAGTTTTGAGGGCCTGGCAGGAATTGTGCAACAGGTGGAGTTGCATGGCATAGGCTGTGTGCCAAAGGGTCATGGCCAGCCTGCATAGAGGGTAGGAGTGAGTCCCTCCCTGCTTATTGATATACCACATCACAGTGGTGTTGTCTGTTTTGATCAGGAGATCCCCTAGGGAGAGAAGGGGCCTGAAAGCTGTCAATACATGCTGGACAGCTAACATTTCCTTTTGGTTGATGTGCAGATGGATTTGCCGTGGGCTCCATTGGCCCTGTATGCACCTGCCATCCAGGTGTGCACCCCAGGCATAGTCTGCTGGATCTGTGGTGAGAGTCTGGGATGGGGGGGTGAGAAAAGTAGTCCCTTGTCATGGGAGCATGCTGCTGCCCACCAAAGAAAATCTTTTCTAAGGCAAGGTATCATGGGTGTAAAAGTTTCCAGGTCTTGAGAGTGTTGACATCAAAGGCTTTTCTGGTACCAGTGAAGTTTCCTCATATGCAATCTGGCATATGAAACTAGGAGAATACAAGATGCCACGAACCCCAGAGCTTGCAGGATTTTCCTTGCAGATAACTGGGGTCTGCTGGCTAGTTGAGAGAAGTGGGCTGTCAGGTAAGTTTGCTTCTCTGGTGTAAGGAATGCCATCTGGGATGCTGTGTCCAGACTTGCTCCCAGGAATACAATGCTTTGGGTGGGTACTTGTTTGGATTTCTTTTCATTGATTGTGTACCCTAGGGAGATCAGTAGGGACTTTACAAAGGCCAGGTGCTTGAGCAGCTTTTCCTGTCTGCCTGAATTAGGCAGTTGTCTAGGTATGGGTAATTCTGAATATTCCTTTGTCTGCAAAAGGCAAAGGCCAGAGCCAGAAATTTTGTGAAAACTCTGGGAGCAGTAGATAAGCCAAAGGGAAGTGCAGAGAACTGAACGCGCAGCGATCCTGCCCTGCAACGTAGATATATCCTGCATGATTCCCTGATAGGAATGTGGAGATAGGCCTCGTTTAGGTCTAGGGTGGCTCCCAAGCATTCTTGCAGAGCATGGGTAGCAGTTGCTGGAGGGTGACCATTTTGAATTTTTGTATCAGGAAGGTGTTTAGAATGGACAGATCGAGGATGGGGTGCCAGGTGCCCATTTTCTGCGTACCAGAAAGAGTCTGGAGTAGAATCCTTGGCCCTTCTGTTCTGCAGGAAAGTGCTCTATTGCCCTCAGAGCAGAGAAAGGACTTCTTTTTGCACCTCTGCCCACTGGTTTGGAGGTAGATCTGGGAACCCAATTGGAAGTGTGTGGAAAGAAAATCTGTATCCCTGGGACACTATGTTGAGGACCCAGTGGTCACTGGTAATGGTGGCCCAGGTGCTTGCGTGAAAGGAGAGTTTTCCTCCTAGGGGTAAGTGAAGGTGGGCAGAGGGAGGGGGTGGGAGAGGAGAGTCATTGTGCATTCTTGGGAGTTGGCTTAGAACTACCTGTTTTTGAACTGTAGGAATTCCACTGATTTGATCTCTGCATTCCCCGTGGCTGCTGTCTGGGGGGTCTGGGCTGAACTGACCTGGTGGGAGCAGGAAAGGACCAGTGTTTGGAGGGGCAATGCCTGCTGAACCTGGGTGGCTGGACCTGTAAGAAATCCTTTACTGTCTGCATAGATTTAGCTTTTTCTTCCATCTTTAAGACCTCCACTGCCTTAGGGCCAAATAAGTTGTCTTTGTGCAAGGGTGCAACCAACAATTTAGATTCAACATGGTCTGGCAAGGGCTGCTCCTTAAGTCATGCATACCTTCTGAGGAAAGAACCAGTGAGACTGCTGCCCTACAAGAAGCTTCTAAGGCATCAAAACCACAGTGCAAGGTGGGTCTATAGTATAAGCATGAAAAGACTAAACCACAAACGCTCACATGAGCGAAAATGCCAGGAATCGAAAGTGTGATTGTGGGATCGTGTTACAGTGAGGAGTGGGATATTTGCCCTTTTCTCACTGAAGTGCGACCTTGGAGTTAGAATATATAGTTAGCGGGGGGTGTGGGGGGCGCAGCCCCCCACAATAGCAAGTTTGATTAGTGGCATTTTTGCTCATCTGGGCACTCGCGGCTTAGTCTTTTCGTGCTTTTAATGTAGACCCGTGTAAGGTGCATTTAGTTACTTGACTTGCAGAATGCATCAACTCTTGTAACTCTTTAGATTCTGCACAAGCAGGAAAGGAAGACACTTTTTGTTTGAGGAGTTACATGGGTATGTTTCTGAAATTTTAGCATATGGAGCTGGCAATTTGTGCTCTGATAGCAAGAGTAGCAGAGGTATATACTTTTTTACCCCATTAGTCTAGTACTCGGGAATCCCTATCTGAGGGGGTGGGATTCTTAGCAGAGGTTGCTTTAATTCCTTTAGGCCCTTGAGAAATTACCTCAGGGTCAGCAGTAGGATTTTTAAAAAGAAATTTGTGAGAGTCAGGGACTCTAATACCAGTCAGGTTTTCCGGATGCAGGAGGGAGGGTGTCAGGAGTCAAACTAGATACCAGGAAAACATTGTCCACAACATCAAGGACTGGGGAATGGCCAGGGGGCTGTGTTGTGGAAGATCTATGAATTCCCAGAGTCTCTATGTAGAATGCGGGTAGTCCTGATATTCCCAATGGAAATGTTCCCTTAAGGTATCAAGCGTTTCCCAAAGGAAAAGTCCTCTGGGGGAGATGCTGAAAGAATGGAGTCCTCTGGGTCAGAATCCTCATAAGCAGAGAGAGGTTGCATGTCTTCATATTCATATTACACCAAATAGGCTGTGGAGCGGGAGAGAGAGAGGGAGAGTGGGAGACGGAGAATTCGGATGGCTTCTGAAGTGAAAAGGTTTCTTTTATACAGTTAAGGGCAGCTACTTCCTGGATTCCTTAAGAGATTCTGATGTATAAATTAGTCGCTATGAAATACACAGAACACGTCTAGGCTCATGATAATATGATAAGGTACAGTGCTTTGCACCAAGACGACAAAGGCAGCAACAGCTCCCTCAGTGGCAGGTTAGCATTTCTCAAACCTGTCCATGGTCTTTGACTTCAATGAAATGCAAGGGTCTGAAAGTGCTGCAGTCTTCCTTATGCCCACGGAGGCCATGCGCTCTAGTTTCAGGATCTCTAACCAAACCTTATGTTTTGGGGGATAAAATGCCCAACCATGCTTGGTGACTGGTGCTGCTGTGTTGAGGTCATCCCATTCTACCTCAGAGGCATCTGTCCACCAAGGGCAGGACCATTCACAAGGACTAAGGGGTATTAACATTAAGTACCTATAAGACCTTATTGCAATTCACTTGGATCAGGCAAGCCCATCTGCTAAGCTCCTGTTCCTTGGGGCAAGTGTACAATTTTTGAAAACTTGCAATTTTTAGGCAGTGACCCACCCAGAAAAGTATGACCTTCTTTTCATCCAAACCCATTAACAGTGATTTCGGAGAGGAGTCTACACATGACCTTTTAAGGAGGCTTTCCAGTAACTATTTAAGGAACATTCTGGGGAAAATGGACATGCAAAACATTTTTTTCTCATTTTCTGAGGCAGATGATGCTGCAGTAGGCTTCCCAGGAATGCTTGGGGCATAGTCCCCTGTTGTCTCAGCATGCACACTAATATCTATTTGCTGGAAATGGAAGTAATCTACAACAGATGCAGTGAAACCAGCTGTATCACCAACACCTCCAATGGTATCAGACCAGAGAAAGCCAGTGCACAGATTAACTATTTCAGTGCTTCAGTTGCCAGCTCCTACATTAGGTTGGATTGGTGATATCATATGGGGTGCTGCTGGAGACATCAGTACTGCACAAGTCTAAAAGTTAAGGGCCAAGTACACCCTAGAGGGAGACTTCAGTAGTGGGCTGAGAGGCTATAGAAAAGTCAACATCTGCTCATGAGCTGTCACGGTGTAAGCCATCAGTCTCGGCACTAGCAGCCTTACAACTGGTGACCTTGACATACCGAATGTTACAGACATGGTTGCAGGGAAGAAAAAAAAACAAACATTCCTGGCATCTTTTTTCCACTAGCACAGGAGATCTAGCCACCTCTGCCTTAGGGACAAGTTCCTAAATTCTGTGCAACAGCCTTCTCCAGTAAAAGTCTTGAGGGTGGGGAAGGGAGGCAGAAAAGTCTAAAGTAAGGTAGGTTTCAGGGAAGGAGCAAGCACCACAAATGTCAGTGATTATTCCAAGAAGGTGATCAGCTGCTGTTAGTTAGGTCCAGCGGAGGTGCTAAGCTGGGTCCACAAATGACTGTGTAGGGAACAGTTACAGGGCTGGTTCCATACTGCTCAGAGCTACTTGGGAAAACTTACTTTAACTTTTTGACAGGCTGGTCTCGGGGCTGAGACAGGTCCAACACAGAGGGGCTGGTATAAAAATCTAAAGATTCACCAAGGTCAGACATTCTCTGGAATACAAACTGCTTCAGAGTGGTTCTGCATCACACTGTTGAATTCTTAAATATAAGCACAACTTCTTGCAAAGATAACACAATTGGTATATACTTGTCACTGAGAAAATGGCCTGACAACAGACAGTGAAAGTGTGTTGGACAAAAACAGACCTGCGGCCTGCAAAATGAGTTATGGGAGACAATGAAAACATTTTTAAAAATTAAGGGAAAGGGGCTACCTTTTCAAATTCTGAATTAACAAACAATTTTGTCAGAATACTTGTAAAAAAATGAACTAGTGAATAAAACCAAAAGTACTACATAGCCTGAAGCACTTTCCACAAGTGGCACATACAATGGTCTTCTAGACAAAGAAATGCTTGATGACATTTGGGGGAAGACAGCAATGCAGCCTGGAAAGTCCTTAACAGTAAAGCAGTCATAATGGCTGCATTCTATAGTCTTGCAGACTACCACAGATGAGACCACGTCTTAAATTACACTTTACCCAAAATGATACTGTTTAATATGAGCACTAATGCATCTGTTAAAAATGAGCTTGCCTTTCGACTGTTGCAGCATTCTTTGAAGATGTAACAGAAGCAAACAACAACAGACTGACGGTTCATACTACTCTCCACTTTACTACAGGATGCAACACCAGTATACATGAGAGAATAAGTATTAAATTAAGTCTTAAACATCAAGCCAAATATAATTCAATGGGAATACACTGGTTGAGCAACAGGACCTTACATTATCCATCTCAAAAGGAGTTATCACAGGTGAATCACAAAGTGGTGGCCTGTAACTACTACAATGTGGACTACTCTCCTCAGATATGAAAGAATGGATTTGGGGCAAAATGTGCCTGCAAAGCTGGTAACAAAATTCAGTTAAAAAATTGTCAAAAATTCTCCTAACACACACAAAAGAAGGCCTATAAAAAGTACATAACTGGTGTAGCAGTATTCTACCTTCAGTATCAGTAAATGTAGTTAGCACAAGACTTGGCAAATAGGATATAAATGATTAAAAAAAATAAATGGTCAGAAGGATCCAGTGATAAAGCTCTGGCTACACCCCAGATGACTTGTGTTCAACTAGCAGCACAGGCACTGGACAAACTGAGTGGGGAAGGATGCCAGTGAGTGGCCATTGGCTCAACTATCCCAGGGGACAGGAATATAGATTGGCTCACTGCAATGGAAAAACCTGCAGGAATGATGGTACATTGTTGCAACATAAAAAGCCTAGCATGCTCAAGCTGCAAGTAGTGTACTGCTTTGGTCAGTAGGTTGCTACATTAGAGCTCACAACAGTACCGTGGAGATGGGGATAGGATTATCTACAAAATGGTACACTCCCCAATACAAGACTCTCATCAGCACCAGGGAACGTTTTATAAATCAGACCACTTTCCAAATTATATCTTAACATATGAGCAACATTAAATTAGACCAACATATAGTACCCCAACCTCCATTTACCATCCAACTAATAAGATTTACAGCAACATAGAGAAAGGACAACTGTAGACATCTTTGCTGACTTGTAAACGACCTATGAAAATCTTTTACAAAAATAATTTTTCTTCTTCTGAAGTCTGGGACTGATTCTCTTACTACTTTACTGTTTCTGCAAACAAGATGAGTATATGTACAGCAACTCTCACAGCAGAAGTTTGAATAGGGTATACATTAGAGCCCTCACCTGTTTCACTATTCATAAATCTTTCCTGGGGAAATACAAAGTCTGAAATAGTTACTTTACGCACATGACAGTTGTTACAAGAACTAATAACTTTGCTAAAAAAACAAGCATTGCACTACAAAATTATCTTAACAGTCCTACGTAACTAGCTTTAAAGAACAGTTTTTATTTAAATACTCCAACAATGCTTCTTGGGACAACTCAGAGGCTTACAAATTCAGCAAAGTTATCATGGAAAGACCATTACGATTTTTAGCTGCCCACTGTGAATGAACAAAGACATTTAGGACTTATTCGAGATCATCCACCCCCTCAAACCATCCCGTCACTTGTACAAATTGAAATGGTCAGAAGAAAATCTGACTCTGCAGGTAGTGGCATATAGAATCTCATACTCCCTTCACTAGGGAAGCAAGACATGATACTTTTATTACTGTTCTTTTGCCAAGATTAGAATATACTCTCCCTATCACTGCACTTCTCACTACAAATACAGCAATCTTGCACAAGAATGAAAAACTCCAATCAGTACACCATTAGACATATGAATGAAAACAATGTACAGTAACAGACCAAAAGGGTCTAGTTGACTTCAACAGTAACACTAAAGGCATTTCCAACTGATAATCTACAGTAAGCCACCTGCACTTCTGACCATTTGACTTTTTGCTAATCAGCCATCTACTCCCTAACAGAACAAGCAATCACACCCTGACAGTGTTCTCTCAGACAGCCTCTGACATTTAGCAACAGTGTTCAGTCAGCCTGCCTGCTGGCAAATAAAGATAACAGTATAGCTATGATAGAACTTAATGGCATACCAAAATTAGATAAAAATGGTCTACAGATAATGTTCTGTCAAGTTATTGATTCTGGAAAAATGTCAACTATTTTCCACAGAATTCTTCCCTCCTTAAAGCAATGAATCACAGAACGCAAAAAAAAAAAAATCCTTGCTGAAATCGAGGAACAGTGTCAGTCATGAATCATTTGGCAATATGAGAAAGGATGTAGTCAAACTGCTTCAACACTAAGCACTATTGGTTACTGGATAACATACTATGCAGGCTCAGAATGGGAAAGGCGTTCATATACAGCTTACTTCAGTACTTCTGTGAAACATCTCAGAACGCTGAATGGATGGCAGTTTTTAATTTTTGATAAAGACACACCCTTTAGAAACTGGGATGCTTCCTGTACAGTGGGTAAACTGCCCTCCTCAAGGACGCTTCTGTGTTATCAGTACCTTGCTTCAAGAATTCTATTAATGCTGTCAGTGACAGGATAATAATGGGACCCATTTACTTAACACAAGTTGTTGGCAGGTTGTCAAATGGTAGTCATGATTGTTGATTTCAGTCAGTAATATCTTGCATAATATTACAGCTGCACTTTAACAGCAGGAAGGTATCATCTTTCACAACGAGTGAGATTTGCATTAAAGGGAAGACTACTCCTTTTCTGAGAAACTAAACTACCAAAATGCAGCAGGAGCATTTTGAGAGGGCACAAATAAATCACTATTACAACCAGTATTTCATAATAAATCATTACTTCCATTAAACTTACCTGGACAGTCCAGAACATTTTGCTGCAGGATGGAATATTACTTTTGCTTTGCAAATGGGCTACCTACTGATATGGCATATGCCCAATTTACAGCCACAAAAACTACATCTGCACAGTGCAATACTGCTTGGGAGAGATGTCAAGCTGTCCTCCAAAAATAGACAACACCTTACTACATGCTGGTTTTGCCAGTGCTTGACACTGTGTTGCGAGCATGAGCAGCTCACATTTTTACCATCTGCATCACTGATGCGTAATTGCCGCAGTGTGTAAAGTGGACTTTTTTGCTGGATTATACATTAATTAGGTCATTTCAGTGAGCAACACCATGTCTGATCAACACGCTTTGCTTGCATGCATAGTAACACCCTTAATCGGTGACAACAGCCATGCATCCTGCTTAGGAATCTTCTGCATACTTGGGTTGTGACTTTGTTGATGCACAGTACACTGCTTTGGTTATGTACCCTATGGTCATCTTGGACTAATCGATTATGGTCAGCATTAGCAACAAAATACCATTTACATCACCAAGTTACCATGGGTGACAGTGTGATTTAATTCACCCAGGTTACGTTCAGAATTTCAAAGTCCAAAACTTTGAATCTCATATGATCAAAGATCATATGTTCGAAGTTTTAAAACTTCGAAAACCTGAATGGAGATTGGCATACAGCGCAGACCAGGAGATTTCCCTTGT
Source organism: Protopterus annectens (assembly GCF_019279795.1). Classification (NCBI taxonomy): domain Eukaryota; kingdom Metazoa; phylum Chordata; order Ceratodontiformes; family Protopteridae; genus Protopterus; species Protopterus annectens. The sequence continues at coordinate 674,143,625 of NC_056750.1, read as the reverse complement.
CCTCGCTGTAGTGCAATCTCGGAGTTGGTATATTTAAGTTGTGGGGGGTGCAGGGGCACTTGCCCCCCTGCATACGCTTGTTGTTTTGTGTGTTTAGTGGTGTTTCGGGGGAGAGTTCACAATTTCGAGATTCCAAGATGTAGAGATTCTGAACTCGATGCTCTGAAACTCGTGACTTTGGGATTTCAAAATGTAGAGGTGAACCCCATTCACCAATGTGTGTGGTGTGTGCCCTACTTCAGTTTGTAAAGTAGGACATGCATGTTTGTGAACAGCTTTGCATTGGTAACTTTTGGATCTTAAAGGTGCAAATGTACAGTGGGCTGCATATTGCAAGTCATGCAACTCCAATAAATGACAGTTTACGTGGCTCAATGCCAACTTTTCCCAGCATTCTACATGTGAAAGACTGATCGTAAATTAAAAAAAGAGTATACGAACACCTACACAACATAAGGAGTAAACTTGAGAACGCACTAGCTAAGCATGTATGTGAGTTCCTGAACACGGTTTTAAATTTAGGGCCATAAACAAAGTAACAATTGATGAAAGAGGTGGGTCAGCTTCTCATGTTGGAGAGAATTGAGTTACTATGGCAACTGCAACTTAACGCTGGGCAATATCCTGGGCTTAACGAAATTTGTTCTATTCTGTGCATCTTAAAGTTGAAAAGCTTAACAAGATAATGTAGTTTTGTAAAATAATAATTTAAATACTCTTGTAATGAGTGTTCTTGTTTCTTATGCATATGCAATGTTTTTACATATATATACGTGCATAGTTGAGGTGTAAAACTATATACGTTTTAAACACATTCATTGCAAAGTGTTTGAAACAGGTGAGTTTAAAAACACAGTAAGACTTTCTTGCACTAACTTTTAATAGGTTCCAGGCACAAGAGAGTTAATAAAATGCTAGCGGAATAGTTTGTTATTCGTGTAGTTAAAACATGTGGTAGATGTTTTAAAACTTTTAAATGGTTTTATTGTACTGACTGTTTTCATCTGATGAAGTTCTACTATTAGAGGAACGAAAATTTACTTATTTTATTTATTTTACATTTATTTACTGGGAAAGTCCGACTGCAACGAGGTCCATTTACAGCGGAGGCACAGGGAGAAAAGCTCCACAACACAATTACAGGAAAAAAACAATTCTGTACAGAGGTAATCTACAGAGATATATCATACAGTAGTTTGTTCTAAGCAAGTTTAGCTTAGACCCTGGATGTCAGTACTGGTAGAACAAAACACACATTGAGTGATGCCATTAAGGATACACTGCACACGATACAATAATATGCAAGATAGTAGGCTCTGTACGGGAGTATTTGAGTATTGTATATTACAGATGGTAAGTAGTGAAAAGAGGAGGGCAGCAAGATTTGGAGCAGAGCAGGAAAGCATTTATGTGATGCAAGGACAAAGCCATGACTGCAAGAGGTGGGACTTAAGTGACTTTTTGAGAAGTGAGACAGATGGTGCTGAGGAGATATTTTGGAGGTTGTTATTCCATTCCCTAGCGATGGTGTGAGAGAAAGAGCTTTCCCTGCAGTACTGTTGGCTTTGGATATGCAGACCAGGGTTTTGTTGGATGAGCGCAGAGGACGAATTGCTGAATATTGGTTAAGTAGAAGGTTTAGGGCTGGGGTTTTGTGGGGGGTTGTTACTATGTTGAAGGTGGGCACTAGTTGGTGGTAAATAATTAGCTGAGGGAGTTCTAACCACTGTAGTTCCTTTAGGGCAAGACAGTGATGACTTCTAAAAGTAGGAGTTATTTGCAAATTTTGCAGTTTTATTGTAACATGACTCTAGTTTGCCTATGTCTGTTTTCCTGATATGAATTAGGATTGGTGATGCATACATTAGGGTAGACAAGAGGTGGGTTTGGGCTAGGGAGATTCGTGCTTGGTCTGATAGGAACTGTTTGTGTTTGTATAAGGTTCCTAATTTTTTATGTACCTTTTTAATGGCTTGCAAGATGTGGACATTAAAGTGAAGATCTTTATCTATTTCAGCACAGAGGAGCTTAGTATGGGGGGAGGGGAGAGACTGGGGTATCATTTTTGGAGGTGACAGTGAAGGAAGGAGGTGTGGTTTTGGATTTATTGGGGGGAGTAAAAAGGAGCAATTTGGTCTTGTTGGGGTTTAAAATAAGTTGTATATCAGTAATCCATTGTTCCACTGAGCAGAAGGGATTCTTGAGTAAGCTTTTGGAGAATAGTTATGGATGGGGCTGAGCAGATTAGTGTGGAATCATTTGCATACTGTATAAGTGATGCAAGCAGGATGGAGGTATGTAGTTTGTTAGTGAAAATGGTGAATAGTAGAGGACCCAGTATTAATCCTTGAGGAACGCCTATAGTAGCTGGTAGTAGAGGTGATAGAAAACAATCAGTCAAATGGCAAGGTAACTATCAGACAGAGTTTTTGAACCAGGAAGTAACGGAGGGGGCGAAGGACATGGTGGATTAAGTGTCTAAAAGTAGGTTAAGGGAGACCATGTCAAATGCTTTAGATAGATCTAAGAATATGGCTGATACAAAGTTGTTGTTCCTTAGTTGGTTAACCTGGTTGATAAAGGAAAGAAGAGCAGTAGCTGTACTGTGGTTTGGGTGGAAGCCATGCTATGCGAGGGAGAAGAGATTATGTGAGGTTAAGGGGGGCATTACCTGGGTGTGAATACATTTCTCCAGGAGCTTGGAAAGGGGGGATAGGATAGCAATGGCCGGTAATTTGATATTTCATAGCAGTTGCTTGTGAAAGGGTATAATATATGACACTTTCCATAGTTAGGGGATGCAGGCTTCTTGTATAGAGTGGTTTATAAGAATTGAGACAGGGTAGGCTAGCGACTCTGCAGCTAATTTTAGGAAATTAGTGGGTAGACCATATGCTGTGAGAGTGGTGGGTTTTAGTTTTGAGAATTTTCTAACTGTGGAGGTTGGTACAGATGAGAGTGTAAAGGTGGGTATATTATTTTGATCTATAGTTGGGTGAATTTAGAGTTATTGTTGGATAGCTGGGTAGATGATGAGAGAATAGATTCAGTGAAGTGATGGTTAAATTGAGAAGCTATGCTGTCATTATCAGTATTGGTGTTGGGAGCTGGGATGGTAGTTTTGCAGGGTTTTAGAAGGGAACTGATAGCCTGTCAGAACTTTTGGGGGGTTTTGGAATGTTTGTTTTGGGTGTCTAGGAAGCAGTTTTGTTTATCCATTTTTTGCTTGTTTTTTCGCCCGATTCCAAAGTTGTTGATATTTTTGTTTTTCTTGGTTATTGTTATTCTTTTCCAGTTATTCTAGGCATTGTCTCTGGCTTTTAGTAAAGCTTTTATTGTCCTATTTAGCCAAGGTGCATTGTTAACTTTAGTTCTAAGTTTCCTAATGGGAGCTTGTGTATTTAGAACATTCATAAAAGCTACTGAATAACTCACCTGCCTGGTCTAATGGCAGAGTTAAGTGGGTGCTAGTCACATTGCTGTAACATAATGTTAAGAATTTGTGGATTTACCTTGTGCTCATCTCTAGTTTCCTTTAACAGTATGGGTTTGGGTATGTTTAGTTGTTTATGAAGGAGGAATGTGGGGCAGTGGTCACTCAGTTCATCAGGTAGGCAGCCCACATAATTTTCTTTGGGGAGATTAACTAAAATCCAATTGAGAATGGAGGTACTTTTGGATTTTTTTTGTCAACTCTGGTGGGTTCCTGGATTAATTGTGGGAATCCAAATAAGTTAATATGGTCTGAGGGAATGTTGGTTAGCCAGTCTAGGTTTAGGTCGCCTAGCAGGATGGTTTCTTGGGATATGCTGATTGTTGCTTATTGTAATATCTCTTCTATTATAGGCGAGTTATTTCCTGGAGGAATACAACTGAGGAGGATGTTAATTCTTTCTCTTTTTGAGGGACATAACGGAGTCTATTGTTTCAGCATTCTGAAATTTGGGAAGTGGAGTTTTCAGAGGAGGTTAAGTGTATTTTTAAATAAGATTACAACTCCCCCCCCCCCCCCCCACCCTTTATGGTATCTCTGTCTTGCCTTAGAATGTTATAACCTGGGGGAGAATATCTTCGTTTTGTGTGGTAGGTTTTAGCCAGGTCTCAGTAATGGTTAGTATATCTGCGGAGTAGTGGGCTATGAATGCGTGTAAGTCATGCAGTTTGTTAGATATACTTCTTGAGTTTAGGTTAATAATAAGTAGATGTGACTTCTGTGTGTGTGTGAGAATTGGGTTGCATGGACCTGGGATGGGGTGTATGTCTCCGGAGATAAGCAGGCATTTTTTGAGGAATAGTGTGAGTTTTATGACGTGAGCTATGTCTGCATGTCTTCTAGATACTGTTTGTCTATTGAGAAGTAGTGCGGTTAATGTTTTGTGTATATATAAAATAATGAGCTATTGTTAAATAGTGTGGAGCAGATTACAGATTTTGTGTGTGTGTGTGTGTGTGTGTGTGTGTGTGTGTGTGTGTGTGTGTGTGTGTGTGTGTGTGTGTGGTTATTTGTTTTGTGGAAAGTAGTGTTTAATGGTATGTTAGAGTGTATGGATGTGGCGTATGCTCGAGTAGTGAGAGTTAGTAGTAGTAGTGCTAGCATGCCTTGCATGGTCTGTGTGGGGTTAATAAACACGTTGGTTCAATTTGGTTATCATCCTTCAGCTGCTATTTGTTTATAGTTGCATCAGTGTGAGAGAATATTTGATACCATGGTATTGGTCACTGTGTGGCTTTGTTTTTTCTTTGAATGCTATTGTTTCCTTTGACTTGGAACACTTCTATATGCATAGTTCGCTGTATCCACAGCGGTTGGCAATAAAATATGTGGCTGGATAGCCTACCAGTTCAAGAGAACTTTGTGGCTCGGCAGTTGGAGGGATGCCAAGTGCAACAAATATTTCAATTTTTTTTGCTTTCCACATGGGTAATATCATTGGTAATCTTTGTACTGCAGCAAGGAGGGGGACAGGTATTGACTCATCCACATATTCTTTCCATACCCATGAGCAAAACATTGGCTTTCAGCAGTTATGTAGAGCAGATCAATGTACTGCCTCACACTTTTATATTACTGACATTATGTACATACATGATATGAACAACAATAACGTGTTGGCATGTGGACAAAGCTGTACATAGCTCTGAACACTGGTTATATTTGCATATGAAATGGTTCAATAATGATTATTGTGCAACTTTTACTAATACAGGACACAAATCTATAACAATAACATGCAAATCAAGTTCAATATATCTAGCTGCTTTATTTCTGAAATACCAGGAGACTATTTTAACAGCAATGTCTTTATGGCGATTCTAAATAAATATGTTTTTGTTGCAGAGTCAAAACAGTTGTCAGTCCATACTGTGGTGCATGACCATTTCATCTATATAACTGTAGAAAATTAACAGAGAACTACTGATTACTGAAAGGGAGAGAACAGATCTGATGTGTCCCATGCAAAAGCATACCATGGGATGCAGCTCTTCAGGACTGACTGACTTATCTGGACTACCACCAACCAAAGTGATGCTCTGTGTATAGGAGGAAATGACCTCCTCAATGCGGCAGAAAACAACATGGTATGAACAATGACTCTGTGGCCAAATTCTATCTTGGGCTGTCCAGGGACTTGTACAAAGAAAGTAGAAGGACAAAGCAGCAGAAAGGCCTGGGGAAAAAAATTATCATCTAATGGATTTTTGGCATCTCTCATGACGGATGGGGTTAGTACAGTATTCCATACCTTTTTACAAAAAAAAAAAAAAAAAATTGCAAGAATTTTACCATCAAAAGGTGTACATTCAATACACATGAACACAGGCCATCGGTATGTTATATACACCGTTTGAATTACTGAAAGGGTTGTGAAAAACTGGAAATATTAGCCGTATGTCCATAAACAATGCGAGAATGGTGTGTGATAACTCTTAAGGTGCCGGTGCAAAAACTGTTGCTGGGAAGGAGACAGCAAACTCTCTTGGGTCACAAGAAACCAGCCAGAGATACTAATTTGCATCTTAAAATTATACCAAGACTATACTGGCAGATTAGGAACTAGTGTGGCATCTGCAAGCTGGTAGGATTTGGGTAAGCATGCATGGTGAAACAGTCGTGTGATGTACCCAAGTGTTTGCAAATTAACTGAAAAACATGAAATCATTCATTCAACTTTAACATTGGGAAAATGGACTGCAGTGCTCTCTCATGTTTAGAGATTCTATGCATATGGTAGGTATTAGTAAAACAGATAAAATACAACACAACTGACAATCTGAAAACATTCACAGTGTTTAAGGTAAGTTGGTATTCGCTTGCAAGCTAACTTTTGACTAATGTGTGTCCATGATTGAAAGAAAGTCCTTCTATACTGCACAGCATACAAAGGGACAGTTTTCTAGATCTACACAATCATTGTGTACAATGTCCGCCTCCGGCATGCATCTGTCCAGGCACAAATAAAGGAAAGTTGTGTAAAATCTTACCATAACCCATAGATGTCGTCCTATTCCATGTTGCAGTATTCTATATGTGGGTTTACCCTTCATCCATTCGCGTACTGCAATGCTGCAACATTGGAATAGGACATCAACTGAATATCTGCAGATACACTGTACTACAAAGATACAAGGTCTAAACGATATGTCCTGCATGGACAGTCTCAAAGCCCTGTCACCACGCTCTACATCCTACAGAATGCCAAGAGGTGGCCTGTATCTGGCATATCATGCATTCTTGGACTCTGTACTGATGGATTTACTATGCATCAGCACATCAAATGGTATTGAAATTCTGTCTAGGGACCTAAACCTCTTAGACAATATAAACAAAACTGTTTAGAGGGACAGGTGCATCTTGCAAAGGATAACGATGCTCTGAAACAGACTCCCCACCCACATAAAGGAAAATTCATCCCTGTCCAGACTCGAGCATAATCGGGAACTATTGACAGGAAACAGAAAATTTACCCCAGGACTGCCCCTAGTGGGTCAGAATGCTTTAATTCCATGTAGGAGTCCCTACAAATTACCTACGGTATGATCCCATTTATTCTTGTTAGGGGTAATGTGCAATTTCTGACCATCAAATGGGTAAACACTGCTCTCTAACCAAATGGGCTAGGTTAATTTAAGCACAAAATGGGAAGCTGTCCATGTTTAAATTGGCCAGCAAGGGAAGCTAGCCTAGTACTTATCTGTGAACCTTTTAAGGTGGATCTCATACTGAAACGTCTTTCTGGGAGATTTAAATATGTTACACAAATGAACCTCACCTCCTCAGCTGTAAAAGCTCTGTGCCTTCTCTTTTTCATATGTTACGTGCCTGACAGTAGGAGTAATTTATAGAAGAATTTTAAACTTTGACCCCAATATCATTACGTGGAACTTACTTGGTAAACTGGTCAAACAAGGTGTCAAGAGAAAGTCAGCAACAGTCAGTAGTTGGGAGGAAAATGCAATTTAAGACTCACACTTTTTTTGGTCAGTAAAAGATAGCGTTTCAAGGATCGAGAGACACCACCACAGGGAGAATATGCTTACATGCATCAAAGGTTGGAAGATGATCACAGTACATGCGGTGGAAGAGTACTTGAGGCTATAAAGTGAAACAGCACTGTAGATCAGTATGTGTGAATGTACCTTTAAGAAGCTATCCAGGGGCTTGCACAAGAGTATAAATACTGAGCACGTGCAAGCCTGACTGCCATTTTGTAGTAAGCTGTTGAGATGTACGCATGTATGTCTGAAAGGCTTGTCTGCTAATCAGTTTCTTTATAGTTTATGATGATAATGCTATCCATCCTAATGTATTTCTATGTAATAAGGCATCTAAACGAACTACCCTGCCTGCTTGTCTTCTATGTTAGAGAGAGACAAGCGACATGGTGTAAGAAAAGGTACGTCTAAAAAGGCATGGAGTCAAAGGAAGCACGGCCAAAATGACAAGTTGCCATAAAGAGCTCCAGTTTCTTCAATTTAAGTTCGAGAGGCACCCGGTTGGGTATTGGAGGAATATATAGGACTGGATCATCCCTAATGCATATATAATTTACAGAACAGGTCAGAAATGAATTTCAGATGTTAAAACTTGGTCAAATAACTTATTTGCAAAACATGAAACGAGGCAAACAGAATGATCTAAACGATATTCAAATAAACCAATATGTCAGATAGATAAAAATATTCAAATAACCAAGGAAAATGTTTGAAATAAATCCGAATTGCATAAAAAGAATAAAATGAGAGGAAACTATCGCATTTTCACTAAACACATACTTTTCGTATTAAAGACATCCGAGTTATCAGAAGTGTATAAAGTGTTTGCATGTCTGTGCAGTATTACAGTAACGTTATTTCACAGAATGCAGCCATTTCAGAGCATATTTTGCTAAGTACACTGTTTCGAAGAGTTTACTGTGCATCTGAATATTACAAGCTCACAGAACAGTTTGTATGTATATAATTACAATGGCCATATTTTCAGTGCGTTTGTGCATACTTTGCGGGCATGGTGGATGGATTTCGAAAACCCAGTGTACTTGTGTTTGAAAATATTGCAAAGACCTGGAGAGTGTTTGAGCAAGAGTGCAACATTTTCATACGGGCTGCATTTTCTGCATTTATTCTGCTTAATTTAGCTGGGTAAGATGCCACTGAAAGGGAGAATTAATTTGTGTATGCACCTGCTATCTTTGAAGGAGAGGGGGGAAACAGTTATACTGTTATACCAGCTGAGTCAAGGGAGAACCCAGAGTGCTTAAAACATAAATTTAGAGAAATGTGTAAACCCCCAGAAGAATGTTACAATGGAAAGGCTCTTATTTTACACAAGAGAACAAAAGCCTGGTGAAAATTTGCAACATATACAACTGACTTGAGAAATATACAACTGACTTCAGAAATAAGGCTAAAACATTCAGATCTGGTGATTTAAGGGATGAGCAGACAAGACAGACTTGTGTGTGGCATTAAAGATGATGGTGCATGGAAGATTTTGCTTCATGATAGTAATTTAACTATGAATAAGGCCATTGACATTTGTCAGATATATGAGCTCACAGAAAAGCACACAAATATGCTTACAAATGAGAGATGCATGCTTCCAGTAACTTCTAGAGTTCATGTTGACAGTATGCAGCATGTGGTTAAAAGAAACAGGCCCAAGCATATGACAGCAATTGTAGCCCCTGCAGCACTCACTGGTAAACCCTATAGCTTTCCAGTAAATTCCAGAGTTCACAAAGTGTCAGTGAAGCATGAGTGAGTCAGCAAACAAAGCACGGCCCCTCATCCAGTTTCACTGCCAACTGTCATAATTGTGGTAGAAGTCATAAACCTAACAGGGAAAATGTTTAGGTATTGGTCAGCAGTGTCACAAATGCAGCAAGTGAAATCATTTCAAAAAGTTTTGTAAATCAGAAGGCCCACGTTCTTTTATTAAAAGGGAACATGTTAAGAAATTAATCAATTAGAGAGTTGCGACCCTAACTCTATGTTGATGGTGTATCAGTGTTTCATGAAACAGCCAATGCAGTAGATTTAAGGGCAAAGAATGAAGTATTTTGTATTGTTCAGATAAATGAAGACCCACAGAGCTCAAAATTGACAGGTTCCAAGTGCAATGTAATGTCAGCAGAAACATTTGCTAGAGTACATCATGGTGAAAGGCTTGACTTGGCAAAGTGTTTGAAGTTGTTAGTTATGGTGGTGGCTAAAGTCAAACTGAAGGCTCAGTAGTGCTTTCATGTTACATGAAATGTATGAAGACGTGGGAGGGACAGTGGTGTTGCACTGGAGTTGGGTTCCAATATTGGAAGGAGAGCACAGCTAAGTTGGTATAATGGAAGAATGTGGAATTTTCTTATGACCTGTACTATATACTGATTCTTACACCTTTTATGAAATTAAATTGAAAGTTTGAAGGCCGTCACTGTACAGAGGACTCACGGATGATACAAATTCAATTGAACAGAAGTGAAACTGCTCAACATGGAGTGCTTACATACGTTTAAGTGGATGGAATGTCTGGGAGGAAAAGTACAGTTTTGTACCTACCATAAATGTACATGTTCGAGTGTTCACACTGCTGCAGTCATTACACTTGGGTTATCCTGCCGTCAGGCGGCCCCGCAGTTGGCCAGAGCTCCAAAGTCTTGGTCCGGCATCAGTTGTTATCGCTTCTTCCTTGACGTCAGTGCGCCAGGGGTATACAAGATGCATCCAACGCCATTTTCTTCATTTTTTCTTGCCCCAGATGTCAGGTGCCCCCAAGTAGGTAGGCAATACATATTACTAATAAAAAATATACATATTAAATAAAAACAATACCTTCAGTTAAGGTTGCATAGGATAGAAAGGTATAGATAAGTCCAGCTAGTTCAGAGGGGATGGAGGGAGGGTAACCTGGACTGCAGCAGTGTGAACACTAACATCTACATTTATGGTAGGTACACAACTGTACTATGTTCATCGTGTTACACTGCTGCAGTCATTACACTTGGGTAGAATCCCAAAGCTAAAGTTGGGTGGCTGGTCTATAAAGAGTTAGGATTGGCTATGAGGCCCTGCAGAACTGCAGTGGCAAATCCTGCTCTGGATTTAGAGTAAAGAGGCAGGTGGTAATGCTTGGTAAAGGTGTGCACTGAACAAGTTGCAGCCTCCAAAATTTCCTTGGCAGGTACTCCTCTGAGAAAGGCTGTTGAAGTGGCTGTTGCCCTGGTGGAATGTGGCCTAATGTTATTTGGGACTGATTTTCCATGCTGTGTGTAGCAGTAACGTATACAGTGTCCTATCCATTTGGATATAGTCTGCTTTGAGATGGCCTTGCCCTGTGATCCAGCAGCATATGCTACAAATAGTTGCTCAGTTTTCCTGAAAGCTTTTGTTTTGTCCAAGTAGAAGCGTAGCTGCCTGTGTATGTCGAAAGAATACAGAAGTTTCTCCCCTTTATTCTGGGGGTTTGGATAAAGTTGGCAAATGGATGGTTTGGTTAAGAGCCACACTAGATACCACTTTTGGCATAAAGGTAGGGTTTTGTCCTTAAAGAAACCCTGTCTTGATGAAAAATTATAAAAGGTTCCACTGCCATTAATGCCTGTAGCTCTGAGACTCTTCGTGCTGAAGTTACTGCCAGGAGCAGAGCTGTTTTCCATGATAATTTTAGATCGGCTATATCGGCTGGCTCAAGAGGTGGCAGGGTTAGTTGTTCCAAAACGAAATTGAGGTCCCAAGTTGGTGTTGGTGTTCACCGGGGCAGTCTTATGTTTTTAGCCCCTCTGTGGTACTGCTTTAGCAAGGGATGAGAGAATAAAGGAGGATCCGTGTTGTAATGTGCTGAAATGGCAGAGGCGTGGATCTTAACTGATGAGAAGGATAGGCCTCTGTCAAGCATCTCAGTTAAGTATTGTAAAATCTAAGGAATGTTTGGAAAGAGGGTCAAGTCTTTGAGCCTGGTTCCAGGCGCAGAATCTCTTCCATTTTTCTGAGTAAGCTTTCCTGGTGCTAGGCCTCATGGCCTCCAAAATGACATCCATAACAGCTTTAGACAGAGGTGTTGCCTGTTTGACTAATGAATCTGCCATGCAACCAGGTTTAGGGTTTTGAGCTGACCGTGCAGGATCTGATTGTTTTATTGAGTCAGGAGGTGTGGAATTTGAGGCAAAATCCATGGTGGGCCTTGAGCTAAGTTCCTTAAGATAGGGTACCAGTGCTGGTTTGGCTAGTCTGGAGCAATCAGGATCACCTGTGGTTTTTCTTGTCTGGCTTTTAGGAGTACCTTTGAAAGGAGAGGCAGTGGCGGGAAGGCATAAACTTTTAGGTTTTTCCAGCTGAACAAAAGAGCATCCACTTTCCATGCTTGCTTGTGATAAGTCCTTGTGCAGAATTTTTGTAGTTGGCAATTCAGTGGGGAGGCAAAAAGATGTCTGGGCATCCCAATTTTTGTGTTAGCATGCTGAAGATTTGTGGATTCAATTTCCATTTGTGAGGGTCCATGATATTTCTGCTTAGTCTGCCAGAGTATTTTTCTTTCCTGGCAGGAACTGTGCTTGCAGGTGAACTTGATACGTTAGAGCTGTGTTCCACAAGGTCATGGCTTGCCTGCATAGGGGATAAGAATGACTGCCCCCTTGCTTGTTTATGTACTACATTACTGTGGTGCTGTCTGTCTTTAACAATAATTATCCTGGATGCAGAAGGTCCTTGAAAGCTGTTAGGGCATTTTGAACAGCCAACATCTCTTTTTGATTGATGTGAAGATGCATCTGGTCTGTGGTCCACTTGCCCTGAATGCATTTTCCTGCCATGTGTGCTCCCCAGGCGTAATCCGAAGCATCTGTTAGAGTCTGCCTGGCTGTGGGTAGGGTAAAAGGCTGACCCTTGCTTAGGTGACATGCCTGTGCCCACCATCGAAAATCATGTTGTAGACAGGGAATCATTGGTATTCCTGCTTCTAAACTGTGTGTGTGTTGAGTCCAAACACTTTTTAGGTACCACTGTAATTTCCTCATATGCAGTCTGGCATATGGTATTAGTAGTATGCAGGATGCCATGAATCAAAAGGCCTGCAGAATTTTTCTTGCAGGGAGATGGGACTTTTTTGCCAGTAGTTGAAAATATTGAGTTAGCTGAACTTGTTTGTCTGACGTGAGGTAAGCCATTTCGGCCACTGTACTTAAGCTGGCAACCAGGAATATAATGTGTTGTGAGAGCACTAGTTTTGACTTCTTTTCGTTTACTGTGTACCCTAGAGAAATTAGCAACCTTTTTACAAACGCCAGATGCTGTACAAGAATGTCCTTTGTCTCTGCTTGAATGAGGCAGTCGTCCAGGTATGGCTATATTTGAATTCCTTTTTGTCTGCAAAATGCAATTACTGGTGCCAGGCAGTTTGTGAAGACCCTGGGCACAGTAGATAAGCCAAAGGGCAGTGCAGAGAATTGGTAGTGCATTGTACCAGCTTTGAATCTGAGGTATCTTCTGCAATTTTGTCTGATAGGGACATACAGGTAAGCCTCTGAGGTCCAGAGTAACAAGACAAGCCTTCTTGCCCAGCATGGGCAGAAGCTGCTGTAATGTCAACATTTTGAATTTCGGAATATCCAGGTAAGTATTTAGAATTGAAAGGTCTAGTACGGGCCTCCAGGCCTTATCCTTTCTGGGGACCAAGAAGAGTCTTGAGTACAATCCTTGTCCTTGTTCCTGTTTTGGTACTTTTTGAACAGCTCATGTCCATGAGGGCTGAAATTTGTTTTTGTGCCTCTGCCCATTGATTTTGTGGCAGGTCTGGCATTCCTTTTAGCCTTGGTAAAGTATGAAAATGGAACCTGTAACCGTGATGCACAATATTCAGAACCCATTTGTCTTGGGTGATTGTTTGCCAGTTTTGAGAAAAAAGTGCTAGTTTTCCCCCTAAGGGGGCTTCCAAAAGGTAAGTGCTTGGCGTATGAAGGGGAAAGTCATTGTAACTGTTTCCTGTAAGGTTGAGACTTGTCCTCGCCTCCTTTTGGGGTTGAGGTGCCCCACTGTCGTTGTCTCTGTTTGAGCCTTGGGGTTGAGATCTGCCTCTTGGGCGTCTGTATCTGCCTCTCTGTGGCCTGTCTGACACTGGAAAGGACCAATTCTTTGTTGGCCATTTTTTGCTAAATCAAGGTGGCTGTACCTGTAAGAAATCCTTGACTGTTTGCTTAGATTTAGCTTTATCCACCATTTTCTTTAACACCTCTTCTACCTTAACACCAAACAAGGTATCATGCTGTGAAGGAGCATCCAATAATTTTGCCTTAACATGATCAGGTAAACTCTGTTCTTTTAACCAAGCACGTCTTTGAATCACAGAACCTGTAACTGCGGCTCTACAAGAGGCCTCTAAAGAATCAAAACCACATTGTAGAGTATGTTTTCCCACCTGTTCAACTGCATGCAATAAATCCTGCATTTCTCTACAATCAGGAGCTTCTGAGGTTGCAAGCATTTTCTGTTTTAACTGAGCCATTAAATATTGTTGGTACTTAAGCATGTGAAACAGGCAATTTAAAGCTCTTACTGCTAAAGTTGCAGAAGTGTATACTTTCTTCCCCCATCTATCCAAAGCTCTGGAATCTCTGTCAGAGGGTACTGGATTTTTTGCAATGGAAGCCTTAACCCCTTTTGGACCCTGGGAAATAGTTTCTGGATCAGCAGAAGGGTTTTTATAAAGAAACTTGCGAGAGTCAGGGAATCTATAATATCTATCTGGCTTGGCTGGTGCAGGGGGACTGGATTTTTTGCAATGGAAGCCTTAACCCCTTTTGGACCCTGGGAAATAGTTTCTGGATCAGCAGAAGGGTTTTTATAAAGAAACTTGCGAGAGTCAGGGAATCTATAATATCTATCTGGCTTGGCTGGTGCAGGGGGCAAAGAATGAGGAGATAAGCTGGATTCAGAGAACACATTATCCACAATATCTAACACAGGCAGAATAGCCAGGGGCCTGTGCTGAGGCAATAAAAGGAAATCCCTTGTATTCTGAGTAATCCTGACTTTCCCAATGGAAATGCTCCCTCATGGTATGTAAAGTTTCCCCAAAAGAATAATCCTCAGGAGGAGAGGCTGAAGGGATAGATTCTTCAACATCAGAGTCCTCATAGGGGGGTAGAGAGCATTCCTGGTCTGAAGAGGAATCCGAGGAATCATAGTTTGTATCCTGCCTAGGCCTTTTTTCAGGAGGGGGATGGGAAACTCTGATTAGAGTAATGAGGTCTTCGGACATTTTAAGCATCTGTTTCTTAGGCATGGAGGACTGTTGAGGAGAATGCTGTACTTGTTTCTTTGTCTTTAATGGTACTTTTGTCTTGGCTGTTGTTTTAATGGTAAGTTGTGTAGGTCTGAAAACACCCTCAGAAGCCGATGCCTGCTCAGCGGCTCTGGACCCATCTGATGGATTAGTTTCTGTAGGCCCAATACCTTGAGTTTCCAGAGGCCTAGCTGTCTCCACGTGGGAGTTGGAAGCGGCCTGTGGCTCTGAGATTGCAGGTGTCAGGGGCTGCAAAAGCGCCTGAGAACCGGCGATTGGCCTAGAAGAGGTTTCGTCGTCTGTTTTGGACCTTGGATGCCTGTCTTTATCCTTGTCCTTTCGTTTTTTGGTATTCCGGTCGTCGGTTGATCCGACTGCATAGTATAATTGAACCTTCGGCCAAAGTAGTGCAAAGCAAAATCAAAACGTCTTTTTATAGTGCGTTTGTTAAATCTAGCACAAAACCGACAACTAGTGACGTCGTGATCAGGGCCTAGGCATGGAATACAGTAAGAGTGGAAGTCCTTATGAGGTATTTGCTTCCCACAAGAAATACAATTAACTTTTTCTGACATTGGTCTGATGCAAGAAAAAAGTTTCCCCAATGGGGTACTTAGCTTTATTGAAGACTTCAGATCTGAAATTCGACTTCGAAAATCTCAGGAGTCGGCCGACCGGCACTTGCGAACTGCTTCTGCTTCGGGCACCGCGCGGCAAGAAAGACTGAAGAAAATGGCGTCTGATGCATCTTATATACCCCTGGCACACTGACGTCAGGGAAGAAGCGACAGCAACCGACGCCGGACCAAGACTTTGGAACTCTGGCCGACTGCGGGTAGCCTGCCAGCAGGATAACCCTAGAGTAATGACTGCAGCAGTGAAACACGAACATTCCAAGGGGTGACGTGCAAGCCATCTCTGGCAAAGCATCATGGTCTGTGGACCATGTCGTCCCAGACAGACAGATACTGGATCCCCTTAGAATGACACCAGAAGCTTAGCAGATTGTTGAAGTTAATCATTTTGCCCTTGTACTGCAGTATAATTCTGGGCGATGGCAAGATGCTACTCAGGGCTAGGTTCATACCTGCCTGAGCTACAAGATCGGAGAGCTCTTCCATGTCTCCCCATGTAGTCCAGAAGGGTACGTCTCAGGTTATTCACACCAACATGGACAACAACAGAGTCATATCTGTACTTGTTGTGGAGTGACCTGAGTGTGTGGAGTGGCCTGAGTGCATGGATTATGTGGTGGATCCTGGCACCCGACAGGCAGCTGACAGTGATCTTCTCCTTGTTTAGCCTGGTGAGTGGGACATCAGTGTGCCTGACTAGAGTCTTATGACTAGCGTGTTGGGTATACTGTTTTGCCTCATGGGCTGTTGTCGAGTGGCACACTGAGACGGTGGGCTGTGTGTCATTTGTGTTGTGTTGGGGGGGTGGAGGTTGATTGCATTTCTGCTTTGGAGATCTCTGTTGCTTGAGCAGATTATTACTGAGAGCCTCCGCGAATGTTTTTGTGTTTCTGTGTGTGGACTTTAGTGGTGTAGGTTTAGTGGGACTATGTGATGAGTGTGGTGTGGTGCAAGTGTTTACCTTCTCCTCATGACTGTCAAGTTCAGTCTTGGTTGGAGAGAGCATTACCTCCAGTTTGGCTAGATAAGTGCATCTCTCACAGGTTGTAGTGATGGGTGGTAGGAGGAGAGGGTTATCTAAGTACATGAGGCAATTGCTACATTGCCCGAAGATGCCCAGATTCATCAGATAGACAGGAGAGAACACTCAAAGCTGACCCTTGCACATGCCCGAAAAAAAAAACAATTTTCCTCTAGACAAGTGAGGAGAGTGAGTATAAGAGCTGTTTTTCTCTAAGCAAGTGAGGAAAGTAAGTACACAAACTGTTTTCCTCTAGGTAATGAGGAAGGTTAAGTGCTGTAGTAATTTGTAGCTTATTTAGTGCTAACAAGTTCTGCACAAGTGCTGAGCATGAATAAGCAAATTCAGTGCTAAAACCAATAATTTGTATCTGAAGTAAACTAGTTGCAGGAAAGAAAAGTGTAAATGTGGCTTTTAAATCAGAAAGTTGAGAGATAGTGGTCCACGTTCTAAAGATAGAAGGAAAAGAAATACTTATATGGTCTACTTCTAGTGACAAAACAGACAGTATGGAAGAGTAGTGACTGAGAAGGGATCTAAAATTCACTGATTCTGTCACTGAAGGAATAAAGGTCACCAAAACCAAACACTGTTTACAGACAAAGACAAATGGTCACATCAGAGATCAAAGTACAAAAAGTACAGTTTTGTACCTACCATAAATGTAGATGTTAGAGTGTCTTCACTGCTGCAGTCATTACACTTGGGTTATCCTGCTGGCAGGCCACCCGTAGCTGGCCAGAGTTCCAAAGCCCCGGTCCGACGTCAGTTGCTGTCGCCTCCTACCTGCCGTCAGGGGTACAAAAGCTGCAACCGACGCCATTTTCTTCAGTTTTTCTTGCCCCAGATGTCAGGTGCCCCCAGATATGAAGGCTGTAAAGATAAAAAATATGCCAACCAACCATTCATATAACACTATAAACATTTCCTTCTTCTAAAAGCAAATACACCACATAGGTTGTATAGAGTAGAGAAGTACAGAATAGTCCCAGCAAAGAGGGGGAATGGTGGGTGGGTAACCAGGACTGCAACAGTGAATACACTCGAACATCTACATTTATGGTAGGTACAAAACTGTACTATGTTCGGGTTTCACTGTTGCAGTCATTACACTTGGGTAGAATCCCAAAGCTGAGTAGGATGGCTGGGTCTAGATTGCATTTGGCGAGGCTAACAAGCCCTGCAGAACTGCAGTGGCAAAGCCTGCTCTGGATTTGGAGTAGAGAGGTAGGTGGTAGTGCTTGGTAAAAGTGTGCACTGAGCTCCATTTTGCAGCTTCTAAAATGTCTTTGGTTGGTACCCCTCTGTGGAAAGCTGCTGAAGTGGCTGCTGCTCTGGCAGAATGAGGACTAATGCCCTTAAGCACAGATTTGCCATGTTGTGCATAACAGAAGCAGATGCAGTGTCCTATCCATTTGGAAATTGTCTGCTTTGTAATATGCTTTCCTTGTGATCCTGCAGCATAAGCTACAAACAGTTGTTCAGTTTTTCTGAAAGCTTTTGTTTTGTTGAAGTAAAATCTTAGCTGCCTGTGTATATCCAAAGAATGAAGAAGTCTTTCCCCTTCATTCTGGGGATTTGGGTAGAAGGTAGGCAAATGCATAGTTTGGTTTAAGGCCACATTGGAGACCACTTTTGACATGAATGTTGGGTTCGTACTTAGAGAAACCCTGTCCTGGTGAAAAATGAGGAAAGGTTCCACAGCCATCAATGCCTGTAACTCAAACTCTTCTTGCTAGGAGTATAGCCGTTTTCCATGACAAGAATTTTAGGTCAGCTGTGCTGGCTGGTTCAAATGCAGGCAGTGTTAGTTTTTCTAAAACAAAATTGAGGTCCCAAGTAGGTACTGGTGCTCTCCTAGGGGGTCTTATATTCTTTGCCCCTCTGAGGTACTGCCGTAGAAGATGATGTGAAAAGATAGGAGGATCCGTATTGTAATGAGTTGAAATGGCAGAGGCATGGATTTTAATAGAAGAAAAAGATAGGCCTTTCTCCAACATCTCAGTCAGGTATTGTAAAATCTGAGGTATATTAAGGACCACAAGGTCGAGTCCTTGAGCCTGGTTCCAAGCACAGAATCTCTTCCATTTTCCCACATAAGATTTCCTAGTGCTGGGTCTCCTGGCTTCCAAAATTACATCCATAACAGCTTTAGGGAGAGGTGCAGTCTGAGTGGCTACATTATCTGCCATGCTGCCAGGTTTAAGGTTCTGAGTTGACTATGCAGAATTTGATTGTTTGCTGTGTCAGAAGATAAGGGATTTGAGGTAGAGGCCAAGGTGGCCCTTGGGACAAAATCTTTAGGATTGGGCACCAGTGCTGGCGTGGCCAGTCTGGGGCAATCAGGATCATTTTTGGCCTCTCTTGTCTGACTTTTAGAAGTACCTTGGTGAGAAGAGGCATCAGAGAAAAGGCATAGACTGTCAGGTTTTTCCAGTTGAAAAATAGAGCATCCACTTTCCATGCTTGAGAGTGATAAGTCCTTGTGCAAAATTTCTGTAATTGGTAATTGTGAGGGGATGCAAAAAGATCTATGTCTGGGCGTCCCCATCCCCTTATGTTGAACACTTGTGGGTTTAGCTTCCATTCGTGAGGATCCATGAGATTTCTGCTTAGTTCGTCTGCCAGTGTATTTTTTGTTCCTGTCCGGAATTGTACTTGCAGATGTACCTGGTAGGTCAGTGCTGTGTTCCACAAAGTCATGGCTTGTCTGCACAGGGGGTAGGAATGTGTGCCCCCTTGCTTGTTTATGTACCACATAACTGTGCTATTGTCCGTCTTTATTAATAATTGTCCTGGATGTATGAGGCCTTGAAGGCTGTCAGGGCATTCTGTACAGCTAGCATCTCTTTTTGATTGATGTGAAGATGCATTTGTTCCTTGGGCCACGTGCCCTGAACACATTTTCCTGCCATATGTGCTCCCCAGGGATAATCCGATGCATCCATTGTTATTGTCTGCCTGGCTGTAGGTAAGGTGAAAGGGCTGTCCCCTTGTTGTGGTGACAGGCCTGGGACCACCATCGAAACTCCTGTTGTAGGCAGGGAATCAAGGTTATGACTGTCTCTAGGCTGTGACAATGCAGAGTCCAAACACTTTTTAGATACCACTGTAGTTTCCTCATATGCAGTTTGGCATATGGAATTAGTAGAATGCAAGATGCCATGAAACCCAGGGCCTGCAGAATTTTTCTTGCAGGGAGCTGGATCTCTGTTGCCATCATTTGAATGTAATGAGTCAGTTGTCTTTGTTGGTCTGGCGTGAGATAAGCCATCTGGGTAAATGTACTTAAGCTTGCACCCAGGAATATTATCTCTTGAGAGGGCACTAGTTTTGATTTCTTTTCGTTTACTGTGTACCCTAGGCAAATTAGCAATCTTTTTACAAACGTCAGACGCTTTAGAAGAATGTCTTTGCTGTCTGCTTGAATAAGGCAGTCGTCCGGGTAGGGATATATTTGAATTCCTTTCTGTCTGCAAAATGCAATTACTGGTGCCAGGCATTTTGTGAAGACCCTGGGTGCAGTAGATAAGCCAAATGGCAGTGCAGAGAATTGAGAATGCATTGAGCCTGCGATAAATCTGAGGTATCTTCTGCACGATTGCCTGATTGGGACGTGCAGTTATGCCTCCTTGAAATACAAAGTAACTAGCCAAGACTCTGCCCAGCATGGGCAAGAGTTGATGTAGTGTTAACATTTTGAATTTTGGAACATCCAGGAAAGTATTTAGGATTGACAGGTCCAGTATTGGTCTCCATGCTTTGTCCTTCCTGGGTACTAGGAAAAGTCGTGAGTAAAAACCTTGGCCCTGTTCTTCTTGTGGAACTGTTTGAATAGTTCCCATATACATAAGAGCAGCAATCTGTTTTTGTGCCTCTGCCCATTGGTTTTGTGGCAAGTTTGGCATACCTTTTGGTTTTGGAAGCGTGTGGAAGTGGAACCTGTACCCTTGAGAAACTATATTCAACACCCACTGGTCTTGGGTGATCATGTGCCAATTTTTTGAAAAAAGTGTTAGCTTTCCCCCTATGGGTGCTGTCAACTGGTAAGAGCTTGGCATTTGGAGAGGGAGGTCATTGTGACCGTTTCCTGTAAGGTTGTGATTTGTCTTTCTTCCTTTGGGGGCTGAAGCACCCCATTGTTTAGATCTGTAGGAGCCTTGGGGCTGAGATCTGCCTCTTGGGTGTCTGTATCTGCCTCTTTGTGGCCTGTCTGACACTGGAAAGGACCAATTTTTTGAAGGCCAGTTTCTGCTAAATCCAGGCGGCTGAATCTGTAAGAAATTTTTCACAGTTTGCTTTGACTTTGCTTTATCCTCCATTTTCTTTAACACCACTTCTGCCTTAACACCAAACAAAGTGTCATGCTGTAGTGGAGCATCCAACAATTTCATTTTAACATGGTCAGGTAAGCTTTGTTCTTTCAACCACGCATGTCTTCGAATAACTGAGCCTGTAACTGCAGCTCTGCAAGAAGCCTCTTAAGAATCAAAACCACATTGCAGTGTATGCTTTCCCACTTGTTCAACTGCATGCAATAAATCCTGCATTTCTTTAGTGTCAGGACCTTCTATATTTGTAACCATTTTCTGCTTTAACAATGACATGAGATACTGCTGATATTTAAGCATGTGAAACTGACAGTTTAAGGCTCTCACAGCTAAGGTAGCAGAAGTGTAAACATTCCCCCCCCATCTGTCCAGAGCTCTGGAATCCCTATCTGAGGGGGCAGGATTTTTGGCAGTGGAAGCTTTAACCCCTTTAGGGCCCTGAGAAATGGTTTCTGGGTCTTGCAGCAGGGTTTTTGTAAAGACATTTATGAGAGTCAGGGACCCTGTAGTACCTGTCTGGCTTTACTAGTGCAGGGGGTAAAGAATCTAGAGACAGACTGGATTCAGAAAAAACATCAACCACCATATCAAGCACAGGGGGATAGCTAAGGGCCTGTGCGGAGGCAATAGAAGGAAATCTCCGAGCCTTTTCTTGGATTCTGAGTAATCCTGGCTCTCCCAATGGAAATGCTCCCTCATGGTATGTAGGGTTTCCCCAAAAGAGTAATCCTCAGGCGGTGAGGCTGAAGGAATGGACTCTTCAGCATCAGAGTCCTCATAGGGAGGGAGAGAATAGCTCTGGTCAGAGGAAGAGTCAGAAGAAATGGAAACCTAATCAGAGGAATCATAATAAGTGTCTTGCCTAAGCCTTTTATCAGGAGGGGGATGGGAACCCCTGATTAAAGTAATAAGGTCTTCAGCCATTTTAAGCATCTGTTTCTTTGGCATGGATGACTGTTCTGGAGAATGCTGCACTTGTTTCTTTGTCTTTAATGGAGTGTTTGACTTTGCCTTTGCTGCTGTAGTACCTTTAATTGTAAGCTGTGAAGGTCTGAAAACACCCTCAGAAGCCGGTGCCTGCTCAGCAGCTCTGGACCCATCTGAGGGTATATTTTTCATAGTCCCAATACCTTGAGTTTCCACAGGCCTCGGTGTCTCCATGTGGCTGTCGGTAGCGGCCTGTGGCTCTGAGGTAGCAGGTGTCAGGGGCTGCGAAAGCGCCTCACTGAGAACCGGCGACTGGCCTATTAGAGGCTTCGTTGGTTTTGGACCTCGGATGCCTTTTTCTTTGCTTTTTTTATACATTGTGGTAGTCGGTTGTTCCGACGGCATTATATAATTAAATCTTCGTCCAAAATAATGTAAAGCAAAATCAAACCGACATTTAATAGTGCGTTTATTGAATCTAGCACAAAACCGACAACTAGTAACGTCATGGTCAGGGCCTAGGCAAGGAATGCAGTAAGTGTGAAAGTCCTTATGAGGTATTTGCTTCCCGCAAGAAATATAATTATTAACTTTTACTGACATCGGTCTGGAGCAAGAAAAAGTTTCCCCAACGGGGTACTTAGCTTTATTGAAGACTTCGGTTCTGAAATTCAATTTTGAAAATCTCAGGAGTCGGCCGACCGGCACTTGTGAACTGCTTATGCTTCGGGCACCGCGCGGCAAGAAAGACTGAAGAAAATGACGTCAGTTGCAGCTTTTGCACCCCTGGCGCACTGACGTCAGGGAGGAGGCGACAGCAACAGACGCTGGACCGGGGCTTTGGAACTCGGGCCGGCTACGGATCACCTGCCAGCAGGATAGCCCAAGTGTAATGACTGCAACAGTGAAACACGAACATCCAAAGGCCACTTTATTTTAGTTTTTGGTGTTGTACAGCTTCGAATTGATGAATTTAATGTGCTCAGCAGCATAATCATAATGCTTTCATGACAATACAGGCAATGCAATTATGCCCCTGCAGTGCATGCAGGGACACAAGATAAATGCAAGATTTGCAGGAACAACTACAGTAATATTAAGGCATGTCTGACCGTTCACATCAGTATGGGGACAAACGAATACACAACACTGCTGACTAACATTTCCAAGCTGAATTTTGTAGTTGCTACTAGTGTTGTACACAGCACCCATTCCAAATAACTTCAAAGAGCGAGATAAGTTTTCTCTTATTCTGCTCCATCAATTTCTAAGGTGCTCTAATAAATTTTCTCGTCTATCACTGCACAAATTTAATCAACCTAACAATTCTAAGAGACAACTACATCTGTTTTTATCTATGATTTGGTGACTAAGAATACTGTGATTCTGGGTAGCTATTAATGCAGTTGCTATAGTCCAACATGTTTTGTTCGTTAATCCTCAGAAAGAAATCTGGATTCAGGGCCTACATTCATAAAAGGTATACTACTATTACTGGCAAATTGGTAAACAAAAAGCATAGTCATGTTTGAGGAAAAACGACTTTGCAAGCTTTCTTTGAAAGAACAAAACCTCGTACCTGTGTATCAGCACGTTCAATTGCCATGCATTTGTCGTTAACTATTACATCAGTCTCTTGGCTTCTGGGTGTCTCCATTCGACAGCTGCAAAGTGGCAGTTCCTGAAGACCATCAAGTTCAGCTGGTTCAGCGTCATTTGTAAGTTCTGCAACAAAAAAACAATGCATTAAAGAATACAATCTCTCAAAAAGCACTCAAAGAGTGGGAGAATCACTTTAATACGCGAAAACCTTTAACTCCCTGTCAGCCTAAATATTCCAGCATTGCAAAATTCATCCAAGGTAATGGAATACAGCTCTTGTAATAGCACACTTCTCAAGGCAATGGTTGACCAGTATCACAACATAAAATCATTACTATTCATGCTATCTTCTGTTCTTCCAGCCAATAATAGTAAAGCATGTATACAAGCAAAGGTTACACCAGTAACAAATGCAAAGCAGGAGCTCATAAATGCCCTGGATCAACTAATCCTTAGTCTCACCAGAGGCTCCAATATCCTAGACCTGGCCATTACCAACATGAGAAATCTATGTTCCACACCTATGGTCAACCCCCTCGTTGGTCTGGTCTGACCATAAGCTAATCACCCTTGACATCCACATCCAACCCCCACCCCCCAGTAAGGAAACCACCGTAAAACAACTTCTCCAAAGCCAACTTCATGCTACTCAAGTCAGAAGTGACAAACGTCATGGCACCCATACAGATGGGAACTGAAAGTCCGATTGCTGAATCCTACACTAAGGCACTGTACGAGCACATCCACTTGTGCATGAATCATGCCACCCCCAATAGAACCAAGACGCTCTCCAACATAAAAAGGAAGCCAATCTGGTGGTCCCTTGCCATAAACAAACTTTACAACAAAAGGAAGGAACTGTTGCAGAAAAGAGGAAAATACCTCTCTTACCAGCCTCAGTAAGAAGCTGAGATCCCTCAAAATCCTCCAAAGCTAGTTACGAAAATAAAATTGCCAAAGATTCCTAAGACAACCACAATGCATTCTACAGCTATGTCAAGAGTCTAAATGGCAATGCTCAGATAGTACAGTTGTGTCCACTTAACATAAATGTAGATGTTCGAGTTTATTCACTGTTGCAGTCATCACACTTGGGTTATCTGCCTGCAGGTAGCCCTCTGTCGGCCCGAGTACCAGAGTCTTGGGATTTCTCTGTTGGATGCTGTCGCCTCTTCCATGACGTCAAGTCGTTAGGGGTATAAAAAATGCAGCAGACGCCATTTCATCAGTTTTTCTTGCCCCAGAAGTCAGGAGCCCCCAAAACAGGAAGCAATTACATGGTTTGGAACACCTCCAGTAAAAAGTAAATACCATAGACATAAGATATGGCCAAAAAGAGGATAGGTAGAAAGCATACAATAGTCAGAGGGCTGGAGGGAGGGTAACCAGGACTGCAACCGTGAATACACTCTAACATCTACATTTATGTTAAGTGTGCACTACTGTACTATGTTCTTCATGTTTCACTGTTGCAGTCATCACATTTAGGTTGATTCCCAAAGCTGAGGAAGGGTGGAGGCAGTCAAGTAACAGTAGGGCTGGCTAGCAGGCCTTTTAAGACTACTGTGGCAAATCCAGCTCTGAATTTAGAAAAGACAGACAAGTGGTAATGTTTGGTGAAGGTATGTACAGAACTCAGGTTGCAGCTTCCAGGATGTCCCTGGTAGGGACTCCCCTGTGAAATGCTGCAGAGATTGAGGCAGCCCTAGTGGAATGAGTTCTGATCCCTTGTGGGGTAGGTTTTCCATGGTGTTTGTAGCTGAAATGGATGCAGTGTGCTATCCACTTAGAAATAGTTTGCTTTGAAACGGCCTTGCCCTCT
The DNA here is from genome assembly GCF_019279795.1 of Protopterus annectens. NCBI lineage: Eukaryota > Metazoa > Chordata > Ceratodontiformes > Protopteridae > Protopterus > Protopterus annectens. The sequence goes on along the minus strand of NC_056750.1, from coordinate 674,118,517 downwards.
GCCCCTGTAGCAAAAGCTGACTAGCAGCTGGTCAAGATTTTCTGAAAGGCTTAGCCCTATCAAGGGAGAACCTGAGTTGTCTGTGTATGTCTAAAGAGTGCAGGATCCTTTCCCCTTTATTCTGAGGATTATGGAAAAAGGTTGGTAAATGGATGGATTGGTTTAGAGCCACACTGGATACCACCTTGGGCATAAAAGATGGGTTAGTCCTGAGGGAAATCCTGTCAGTGTGGAAAATAATGAAGGGTTCCACAAAAGAGAGGTGGCTCAGTATTATAATGAGCTGAGATGGCCAAGGCATGAATCTTAATAGAAGAGAAGGATAAGCCTTTCTGGAGCAGCTCTGCTAGGTAATCTAGGATTTGAGATAAAGTGGGCACGGCTGTGTCCTTTCCTTGAGACTGGCTCCAAGAACAGTATATTTTCCATTTTTCTGAATAGGATTTCCTAGTACTAGGCCTTCTAGCCTCAAGGATGAAGTCTAGCACCCATTTGCTGAGGGTTGCTGGCGGTGTATTCAGGGAATAAACCAGGCTGCTAGGTTTAGGGTTTGCAGCTGAGGATGCAAAATCTGTCTGATGTAGGTGCCAGGGTGGCACTGCTGCCAGACTGTGTAGGAGTGGGTACCAGTGCTGGCAGGGCCAGTCCGGTGCAATAAGGATTGTCCTTGGTTTGTCCTGTTTGATCTTGAGTAGTACTTTTGAGAGGAGGGGGCAGAGGGGGAAAGGCATAAATTGAGATGTTTTCCCATGTAAAGGATAGGGCATCCACTTTCCATGCTTGGCGGTGGGGAGTTCTGGTGTAAGATTTGCTCAAATGATGGTTTTTAGAGGGAGGCAAAGTAGTCCACCTCTGGTGTCCCCCCACCTGTGGGTTGGAAGCTTGAATGAGGTGGGTTCCAGTATCCACTCATGTGGGTCCAGTAAATTTCTGCTTAAGTTGTCTGCCAGTGAATTTTGTTTGCCTGGCAGGAATTGAACTTGCAGGTGCACTTGGTTGCTCGAGGCTGTGTTCCACAGGGCCATGGTTAACCTGCAGAGTGGGTAGGAATGAGTTCACCCATGCTTGCTTTATCAAGAGTTGTCCTGGAAGGATAAGGTATTTGAAGGCTGTCAGAGCATTCGGTACAGCTAACATTTCTTTTTGACCGATATGTGGGTGAATTTGTCCTGGGCTCCATTTGCCTTGAATGCATTTGCAAGCCATGTGAGTCCCCCATGCATAGTCTGATGCATCTGTTGTCAGGGTTTGGGAGGTGAGGAGTTGAGTGAAAGGGAGTCCCTTGTTGTGGTTGCAAGCCTCTGTCCACCAAAGGAACTCTGCCCTTAGACAAGGAATGATAGAAATAATTGTTTCCAGGTCCTGGGAATGTTTGCACCAGAGACTTCTGAAATACCACTGAAGTTTCCTCATATGCAGTCTTGCATATGGAATTAGTAGAATGCATGAGGCCAAGAACCTTAGGACTTGCAGTATTTTTCTTGCAGATAGCTGGGTTCTGGTGGCCATTAGTTTTAAGTAGTTTGTCAAATAAACCTGCTTTTCTGGAGTAAGGAATGCCATCTGGGAAGTTGTGTTCAAGCTTGTACCCAGGAATACAATCTTTTGGCTGGGCACCAGATGCAATTTCTTTTCATTGATGGTGTACCCCAGAGAAGTTAGAAGTCTCTCTACAAATGCCAGGTGCTGAAGTAACAATTCCTGACGGTCTGCCTGAATCAGGCAATCTTCCAAGTATGGATAAATTAGAATTTTTCTCTGCCTGCACTTTGTGAATACCCTGGGCACAGTAGATAAGCCAAAGGGAAGTGCAGAGAACTGATGGTGCATAGAGCCTGTCCTGGAACATAGATATTTCCTGCAAGATTCCCTTATGGGGATGTGCAGATAAGCTTCTTCTAGGTCTAGGGTGACTAACCAGGAGTTGGCTAGCATAGAAAGCAGCTGTTGTAGTATAAGCATTTTAAATTTTGGGACCACCAGAAAGGCATTGAGAATGGACAGGTCCAGGATAGGGAGCCAAGAGCTCTCTTGTCTGGGCACCAGGAGCAGTCTGGAGAAGAAACCCTGTTCTCTCTGCTCTATTGGGACAGGTTGAATAGCCCTGATACTGAGAAGGAAAAGTACTTGCTTTTTGAGCCTCTGCCCACTGGTTTGGAGGAAGGTCTGGCAACCAGATTGGGTTGGCAGCGAGTGGAAGTAGAATCTGTATCCCTGGGATACAATGTTTAGGACCCATCGGTCCTGGGTAATGGACAACCAGTTTTTTGCATGCAGGACGAGTTTTCCTCCTAGGGGTGCAAGTACTTGGGCATGGCTGGGAAAGATGATAGACAAGTTATTGTGAATTAGTTTTCCCTACGGGGGTGGCTTGCCACTCCCTATTTTTGAGGGGGGAGCACTCCATTGTTTAGATCTCTGTGTACCCTGAGACTGTAACCTTGGTGGTCTGTTGCCCCTGGGTTTGGGCTGAGAAGACCAGGTAGGGACTGGAAAGGACCAGTTTTTTGAAGGCCAATGCCTACTGAATCTAGGTGGTTGTACCTGTAAGAAATCTAACAGTTTGCATAGACTTCACTTTTTCCTCCATCTTTTTAAGAACCTCTTCTGCTTTTGTGCCAAACAAACGTTCCTGGTTTAATGGAGCATCTATTAATTTTGATTTGACATGGTCTGGCAAGATTTGTTCCTTCAACCAGGCATGCCTTCTCAGTACACACCCAGTGACAGCAGCCCTGCAAGATGCTTCTAAGGCATCAAAATCACACTGCAAAATATGTTTACTGACTTGGTTTGCAGAATGCATTAACTCTCGTAAATCTTTATTTTCTGCAAAATCTGGAAGCAACAACATTTTTTATTAAGTTCCATAATATGCTGCTGGTACTTCAACATGTGAAACTGGCAATTTAAAGCCCTGATGGCAAGAGTTGCAGAGGTATATACCTTCTTGCCCTATCTGTCTAAAGCCCTCGAATCCCTGTCCGAAGGGGTAGGATTTTTGGCTGTAGTAGCCTTAATACCTTTAGGTCCCTTTGAAATAGTCTCTGGATCCGCAGTGGGATTTTTAAAGAGAAATTTGTGAGAGTCAGGTACCCTGTAGTATCTGTCAGGCTTTTTAGGAGATGGTGGTAAAGTATCAGGACTAAGACTGGATTCCATGAAAATATCTACAATACATCCATGACAAGGAGTATAGCTAGAGGCCTATGCTGAGGCAAGTCTAAAAATTCTCGTTTCTTTTTGGACTGTGGGTAGCCCTGGCATTCCCAGTGGAAACACTCTCTTAAGGTATGCAAGGTTTCACCGAAAGAAAAGGCCTCTGGAGGGGAGGCAAAGGGAATGGAATCCTCTGCATCTCAATCCTCATAGATAGATAAGGGTATGTCCTAGTAATCATTTATTTAGGTATTTATTTTACATTTGTTGACCGGGAGAGTCTAACTGGATTTATGTCCATTTTCAGTAGGGTCCCAGGGAGATAAGCTCCAAGAGATTACTAGACTACTAACATACAGGTACTAGCTGTTATACAGTTAAATACTACAAATTTTAAACAGTTCAGGAATCTTCACAGTTTATACAAAAACATGTTACAAGCATTAGATAAGATATTTTACACTTTATGTACAAGACTTCATTAGTAACTAGAAAGTAATTGTTAACAAATGCATACTTCAAGTTTCAACAGTTCAGCAATGCTCACAGTTTAAATAATACTTGTTGCCTGCCTTAGGTAGGATGCTTTAGAATTATATGCAGAAGAATTTAACTAGGTATTTTAAATTATCTCTATTAGGATAAGATATGCTTTGCCAAGGGTAGGCCTTGATCTAAAAAGACACTGATAGAGCAGGAATTAGGTCTTAAGAGAGGGTATTTGGGATATAGTATGAGATTAGTCTGGATTTGTACAGGGACATAACCAATGGGTTTTAAGATAGAGTTTCAGATTGTGTTTAAAAAGTGTAAATGAAGACAGTGATGTAAGTTCATGGGGGAGTTGGTTCCAACACTTTCCAACTGCATTTGAGAACAGAGCATCTCCTGCCATGTTATTAGATTTACATGTTGATACTAGTAGTTTATTAGATGAGCGTAAAGTTGAAAGGTTCTTATATTGGGTAATGAGACTGTCAAGTATTGGGGATTGGTAGGTTGGAAAAGGGTTTTGTGCGCAATGGTGAGTTGTTTAAAGTGAATCTGATTCAGAAGCTCTAACCAGCCTAATTGTTTCAGATTATGGCAGTGATGGGTCCTAAAGGAGGAAGCAGTAGCAAATATGGCAATGCTATTGTAAGCGTTGGTTAGCTTGTTAAGGTTATTTTTTGATAAGTTAGTATATATGGAAGAAGAAAACAGTGCAAGAAACTTCTCTGTGTGGAAGATTTTCAGTCCATATATTTCTAGTTAATCACTGTATATTAATCAGATCGGACAATAGTAGTAGAAGTAGCGAACGTAAACTCAAGTCAAAAAGTAATAGAAATTATATAATTCTACAGCATTACTAAGTATTCAAAAGTAATCCAAGCAAGGCAGGCAGTCTGTTTCCAGTCGAAAATCCTTTATTAAGTACACAGACAAGCGATCCAAGTAAAACAAAAATAGAGTAATAATTTCCTCACAAGCTTTCTAAATATATATATATATATATATATATATATATATATATACACACAGTTTTTGTCAGGCATGGGAGTGGTTTATTGTGCTGTAAAACAAAGTGTTATTGGTACACGTTAAATTCACATCCCTTCCCCCATCAGTGTGACATTCGAGCTGGTCCTGCCCTACCTAGTAGCTGTCATAATAATATATAGCCCTAATGTACTTTAATGGTACATCTTATTTAACCAAATTATTAAGTAGATTATTAAGTCTGTGATTTTATACAAGGCAATATACTACATGGCTGGAAATATATCAACCTTAGTTCATTTTGCGATCAAAAATTATATATAAATATATACATATACATTTTGCATGTAAAAATCAGTTTCTATTTTCATAACCTATTGTTAACAAAGATCGCTTTCGTCCTTCTAGACTTCTTCAGGTCTGTGTACAAGAACCCTAAAAACCTATATAATTGTATAATTAGTTAGTATTGTTATTACCATCATTTTGAATAAAGCGGAAAAAAGAGAACCAGAAAAAAATAAAAAAAATATATGTGTATGATGATGGAAACAAAATATACACTTAATTTCAAATTATTTAAAATGGTATTTAAAACCAATTTGTAGAAAAAAATAAAATGGAATACAATTAGTCATGTAAACAATGTGGCAATTTTCTAAGTTCCAGTGCACTTTTAACTGAACAGTAGTAGTTTAGTCCAGGCTTTCTAAAAGAGTTCAGCGTTCAGCTTTAATTGCCACATGAGTTCATGTTTCTCCAGAATATTCAGGATGTCTCCAAGATCACCCATGTCTATGCGATCCAGGATCTGGAACTTAAAACCTGTGTCTCTTTTATGAAGAGAAAGGTGTTTGGCTAGTGCATTATTTTTACATCCAGAGCGGATTTCTGACAGATGACGTGAAATCCTTCGCTTGAGTTTATTTACAGTCTTGCCTACATAGAATGCATCACATTCATTGCACTGTGCCCTGTAAATTACTTTTTTAGTGTTACAGTCACCCCCTGCACTGGTTTTAATGATCTTCTTTAAATAAGGGCAATAAAAACTATCACCTTGATGTATAAATATACAAAATGTACAATTAGTTTCACATCTTTTAGTGCTTTTCTCATGTGGTCTAGGTTTAAATTCAACAAAACTTCTAATATTCCTGGCCTTCTTATAAACAAATGATGGGGCTTCACCTAAGATGTTAATCAGAAAAGGGTTTCCTGTGACAACGTCCCAGTTTTCTTCAATAATATTTTTGATACTGTGATAATCCAAAGCGTATGTCAGGATGCAGGTATTTTTGCATTTGTTATTCTCTGTGGGATTACTTAACATTTTTCTACTGGGGAGGTTGTGTGAAGGTGCTTCAGTCCTTTTCAGTTCTATAATGGGTTCCAGGATGTTTAACATCTGACTTTCATAGCCTCTCACTAGAAAATCATTCTCTAAGTTGCTCAGGTTTCTCAAAAATGGTTCCATCTCTGTGGTAATTCAAGCTAATCTATAGCCTTGGGATTTCACTACATTATACTTGTTTTTTGTAGGATGTAGACTTTTATGGTGGAGTAATAAGTTAACCCTCGTTGGTTTTCTGAATAGATCAGTGGTGATTCTGTTATTGTTGGTGTCCTTGGAATCTGCATATCTAAGAAAGTGGTTGAAGTGCAGCTATGGGAAGAGGTAAACTTCAGGATGGGGGTTGTTTGATTGAGGTAAGTGATAAAATCTCTAAGCTGCAAGGTGTCACCTTCCCACACAATAAAGACTGTCAATAAAACATAAATAGCATGTGATATGCTGCATGCAGTCTGTGTTGTTTAACACAAAGTCCTCCTCCCATTTGCCCAGGGCTATGTTAGCTATGCTGGGAGCCATGGCAGCCCCCATTGCTATACCAGTTTTTTGTTTGTAGTGTTTGCCATTGAAAGTAAAGAAATTGAAGTCCAGTACAAGATTAATGAGCTTGCCTAACTTTTGCAGTTGTGCCTGTGTACCCTGATTATGTTTCTTAAAATTTTGCAGTTGTGCCTGTGTACCCTGATTATGTTTCTTAAGAGACTCCATAGCTGCTGTTATACAGTAATTGTGAGGGAGCACTGTGTACAAGGATTCCACATCAATAGTTACCAAAATACTGTCGGCTTCTTGAATCTCTTTTGTATGACTTATTCTTTTCTGCTAGAGGTTTCAGCAAGTAATCAAGGTAAATGGCTGTGGCTTCAGTAAGGGAACCTCCACTTGCTACCACTGGTCTATAAGGTGGGTCTTCTCTGTTCTTGTGTGGCTTTGGTATTCTAAAAAGGTACGGTAAACGTGGGCATTGGCTCCATAAATAATTATAAAGATTTTCAGTGATAAGTTTTTCTTCCCATAATGTGGTGAGATTAGTGTTCCATAAATCATATGCTCTTTTTATGTCATCCATGGCAAATAACTCAAAAGCTGTTATCCTCCAGCATGTTCTCTATCTTTTGGTTGTAGCTAGTGGTATCAGTCACAAGTATACCTCCTCCCTTGTCTGCCTTCATTACACGCCTGGATTTATCATTGCCTAGCTCAAGCAATGCTTTTCTTTCTCCCTGTGTTGGTATAAAGTTTTTTACTTTGGAGGTTTTTTAAGCAGTTTCCTGATATCCATCTCACGTTTCACTTCGAAAGCAGCTAGTGTTTGATGTAGTGGTGGACAATAGCTGCTAAGCCTTTTTATAGTTTCATCAATAGGCTTATTTTCAATGTCATTACTTTTGCCATGAAACTGTACCCTTAAGTTGAGCTTCCTCACAAATATTTTAAGGTCTATCAGTACTTGAGCAACCTCACTCCTGCAGCTTGGTACAAAAGTAAGTCCTTTGGACAACACACTTTTTTTCCTCTTCAGTCAGTGCTTTAACAGAGTGGTTCCAGACAAGTGGAGCACCTGTTATTGTGGTACCTATTGTTGTTGTTATTGTACCTGTTATTGTGGCAGTTTCCTTTGAGTCTGGGACCTGGGTTGTAGTCGGGATTGCCCAGGTATTGTATTTCCCTCACCCTGTCCACTGTTTGGTTCTCCTGTCTCCCTGGGAGTTTGTGGATAGAGTATGAGACCTCTGGAATTCCTCCTCTGCTTTCTGGAATCTCGGTGGGTTGTAGTAGTATTCCTCGCTGTGGTATGGGGGGGACCTAGTAAAAGGGACAAGCTCTGGGGCTCTGGTGGTGGTCGGCGTTCTTGTTCTGGTATTGGTGCTGGCTTTGGTAATGGTGTGGTGGTTGATGTCTGTGCTGTCGATATTGGTCTTCCTGAAGAAACTGGTCTCTTTGATGGTGCTGCTGCTCCTGGTAGCTGGATTGTCTGTGGTCCCAGTTGTCCTGGTAGCCCTGTAATTCGTCTTGTAGAACTCTGTTGGTTCTGGTTGCCGCTGTGGCTTATGTTCCTTTCCTGATCCTTCTGTGATGTCAAAGGCTTCTGCGGAGTGTTGATAGCCAGAGGGGTTTGTGATTGTGGGGAATGAGATGTTGGAGGGGCAGTCTCCTGATGGCCCTGTATTGTGCCCCTGTCTGGTTTTGTGCGAGGATCTTCCCTGGGAAAATCCCGTTGAGGTCTGCTGGCACGGTTATATTTTCCCTTATATCCCCTGTAATAACTAAAACCTTGTCTGTTGTTGGTTCTCCTGTTGTTGATATTATTGTACCTCCTAGTAAGTCTCCCAGGATCATCTTTGTCCAGTTGATCTTGTTTCATTCTATTAATCTTTCTTTCTTTAATGGACTGCTCATATCCTTTCACTCTAAGTAGCTCAAATTTAGCATCTAGGTTATTGTGGTTCTCATTTTCCAATGTTGTTTTTAAAGATGTGATGTCAGCCTTTGTAGCTTCCTCCACACTAAGGTTGTTCCTTACTAGCAGACGAATAAGTTTGTAGCTGGCATCCTCTAAAATATCTTCCCATTCCTTAGAAAGTGAATCATCCATATTTTTCCACATTGGTCTTTTGTTCAATCTAAGTCCCCGGGGTAATCTCTTCTTATCTATGCTTTGTTGTAAATAAATGTGTTCCCAGTAGAGACCCTGCATGCGTTTCAGTTGCTTTTTTAGTTTAGAAAGTCTGAATTCATATTTTCTAGGCCCATTCTTCCCTGTCCATTTTCTGTATCTGTTTGTATCTGATCTGCTTCTGTATCATTCCAGATAGGTACAGTTAGTAAATCTTTTAGCCTGTCATCATCTATGTCTTAAAATGCTGGAATACCACACCGATTCAGGGATCCTTTAATGGAACAAAAACCTTGTTCTCAGAAACCAAAGTACCAACAAAAAACAAGTATTTTCGACTGGAAACAGACTGCCTGCCTTGCTTGGATTACTTTCGAATACTTAGTAATGCTGTAGAATTATATATTTTATATTATTACTTTTTGACTTGACGAGTTTACGTTCGCTTCTACTACTACTGTCTGATCTGATTAATATACAGTGATTAACTAGAAATATATGGACTGAAAATCTTCCACACAGAGAAGTTTCTTACACTGTTTTGTTTTTAGACCTACTACACTTTAGTAGGTTGTTTTGAGACTTCGGGATATCACGGAGATTACTTGTTATATATGGAAGAAGCATACAGAAGTGTTGAGAAAAGGTGGGAATAGGCAATAGTGGTTTTGGATAGTGGGGAAAGAAAGGGTTTTATCCTATAGAGGGAGCTTAGTTTCCTGTTGACAGTTTTGATGGTATTGTTGATATGGGTTTCAAAGTTCAGATTATCAAGGATTACCCCTAGAAGTTTAGTTGTTGGATCGGGAGACGAGTGTACCATTATTGGATAAGACTGAAAAGTTAATTGGGAGTGATTTACGGGTAGGAGTGAAGAGGAGGAGTTTGGTTTTTTTGGGGTTCAAGAGGAGGCAGTGTTGCAGAAACCAATTTTCTGTTTTATTGAACATTGTCTGAGAGTCTGTAGTTGGGATTGAGATTCAATCAGAGGGATCAGAGACATCGGACTCATGGTCTGTTAAATCAGAAGGGAAATCAATTATTTGACTTTTAGAGGGGGAAGGCTGACTTCCCCTAATTAGAGTTACAAGGTCTTCAGCCATTCTAAGCATTTGTTTCTGTGGCATGTGAGCTTGGGCATGCACTTTGGTCAGTTTTCTAGGTGTACTGCAAACTCTGGGCTTGAGAAACTCGGTCGTTTTAGCCTGAAATGAAGAAGTCTGTTTAATACGAACATTGGAAGGTCGGAATACACCCCCAGAAGCCGGTGCCTGCACAGCGGCTCCAGAACCATCCAAGGTAGAGACATCTGCAGGTTCCATAATTGAAGAAGCATCTCACGGCATACCAAACTCCGAATGGGTCTTAGCAGAGGCCTGCGAATCTGTAGAAGCGGATATCAGGGGCTGCAAAGGCGCCTGAGTACCAGCTAACTAGCAACTAGCTTAACGGAAGCGTCATCAGCAGTTTTGGACCTATGTGGTCTGTCTCCGTCTTTATCTTTACGTTTTTTTTCGGAAGATCGGTAGTCAGATGGCTTACCAAAGCCATTTCGGAATATGGAGAACGAGAGCGAAAGAATTTAGAAACAGAGACAGCCCGATGACAAAAAGTTCTGTGTTAAACAAGGCACAAAACAGACAGCGAGGGATGTCGTAGTTTGGGCCTAAACGGGTGCCGGAGTAAGAATGAAATTCTCTGTGAGGTATTTGCACACATTTGTATTTTTACACACGCAAGACCATCGTTAACTTTGACATCGATTAGAGCAAGAAAAAAGAATCCCAACGGGGTACTTAGCTTTAGAAGACTTCAGGTTTGAAACTCGAAAAACAAAAATTTCAGGTAGCGGCTGACGGCACTTGTTAACTGCGTCTGCTTCGGACTCCTGCACGGCAGGAAAAGCTAATGTAATGGTATCTGCTGCATGTTTTATACCCCTGACATCATGGAAAAGGCGACAGCATCTGATGCAGAAACCCCAAGACTATGGCAATCAGGCTGACTGAGGGCTACCTGCAGGCAGATAACCCAAGTGTGCTGACTGCTACAGTGAAACACGAAGAACATCTGCTCTGAGTTACAACAGAATGGCATTAAAAAATACTGATCCCAAGGATACTACCAATATCCTGGCAGATCGATTCAGTGCAAAGGTCACCCCCCTCTCACCCCCTAAAGGGCCTATCTCAATACCAAAAGATTGCCAAATTCCAGTAATAACAGCCACACAGGTTAAAAATACGCACTCTCCAAAGCTAAGAATACAGCATCCATGGGACCGGGTGACATCCCAGGCTGTATACTTCATGAACTACAAAATGAACTGGCACCTCACCTAAGTGTCATGTTTAATAATAAAACACTCAGTCTCATAAACCAGAAAACACAAATAGCAAGCTTCACACAGGGAGAATCACAAATTTTTCTTTACCACTTTATTTGGTACCTCGGCCTTTCACCTTTAAAGAATAATTACATTCTAGTGCTCCATTCCTTTATACCCCATTCAGTATACACTCATATAATTATACAATTAACTTTTTAAAGTCATATACATCTTAAATTTCATTTAAATACATTCTTATAAATAACTATATTCAAAATTATAATAACAGGTTACGATCATGTGCATCACTCTAACTATACATTTTAACATCTTTTTTATATATAAAAATTAAATACATAATGTCAGATTACCATCAATATTCAAACCTCTGGGATGCAAAGTTTTATAATACATTTACATTCCAACTTATCTAGATCATCTTTAAAACTTCCCCCATCTCTAAGAAATGGTCGAACCAACACAATGTAAAACAGACTGACATTATTCCGCCCATGTGTGGACCAAAAGTGCTCAGCTACTGGACTGAACAAATTTCTATTTTTTATGTCATTTAAATGTTCCAGGATTCTTACCCTCACCTTTCTTTTAGTCTGACCTATGAACCATTTTTCCCTCTCACATCCACAGCCTATTATATAAACAATACCCTGCAACTTACTTGTGTATCCTTCTTTTGCCTCTGCCTTCTATAACCTTTCATTAATCCTTTTTTTATCCAGATTTTTAACCCCACCATACACTGCAGTTTCCACATGGCCACATACCTTCCCTTCCTATCTTCTCAGTCTGCACTCTATCATCCCCACTTAATACTGTCTTCAAGTTAGGATATCTACCATAAGAAAGTTATATGTTCTGGAAATAAGGTCCCTACATTACCATCCTACTTAATCATATACCAAAAATTCCTTATTATTTTCTCCATTCTTAAACTGAAGGGTGAAAATTTTGTAACAAAACACATTTTCCTGTTCTGTCCTTCTCTGAATGTTCTTCCCATCAGCAAAATAACTTTTCCTACTCCACCTACTTTTCCTCTTTCATTTCCTTCTCTCAGAATTGTTTTCTTAGCATCTAAAATAATCTCTTCTGGGTATCCTCTAGATCTTAGTCTCAATATTGTATCCTACAAGACATCTAATTTAAACTTTTCCTCAGAAGTATTTAAAAATATTCGCTTCATCTCACCTAAAGGTAGTGCCTTTCATTAAATGTGGAGAATGCATGCTTCCTGCATGTAGGAAGTTATTTACAGCTGTAACTTTCCTGTAAGGCTTGAATTGCATTTGACCAAATTCTATCACATACAATTCTATATCTAGATATTTAATATTCTTAGAATCTACCTCATATACAAATTCCAACCCATGACTGGTTCTATTCAAATCTAGGGTCTATATTAGAACAAAGAAGTCTTGAAACTTTGAATGTTCTAATATCGAACCCTATTCATCGAACGCTGAAAATAGCGAAGCTGCAGAACACCAATTTTTTTCCTAGGGAAAGAATTCGGTTGGCCATTTCTGTCGCTTCGCTATTTTCAGCACTGTGGTGGAAAGTGAAAGGTCGGGTTCAGGTAAGTGTGTGATTGTGTGGATGGGAGGGGTTAGGGCGCGGGTGAGGTGAGTGTGCGATAGTGACGGACCTTAGGGTTAGGATTTGGGTTAAGGTAAGTGGATAGATAGTAGTGTATGTACACAGTTTAGTGTAGGGTTAGATGTAGTGTAGGGTTAGATGTAGGAGTTTAAGTGTATGTATGTGGATTGTTTTTTTTTTGGTGTGCTTGTGTTGTGTGTGCGTTTCGAAACAAATTTTTTCCCTGGGAAAAAATTCACTGTTCTGCAGGTTCAATATTTTATGCTTTCGCTGAATAGGGTCAATATTAGAACATTCAAAGTTTTAAGACTTTGGTGTTCTAATATAGACTCCAAATCTACCATAAACTCATCAAATTTCCCGATCGCGCTTGCAAATAAATATCAAGTCATCGATAAATCTTCCAAAAAATATCACATTTTCAATAAAGTATTTATTCTGATATACAAATTCCTTTTCAGATTCTCCCATGTATATTATGGCATATGAGGGGGCAAATGCCACCCCCACTGACATACCTTTTTTCTGCAAAAAGAATTTGCCCCCCCATTTGAAATAATTATGGGTTAAGCAAAATTCAAGCAGAAATAATAGAAAGGAACTGCGTGATCCTTCCCCCATAACTTTACCCATTGCTTCCAGACCTCCCTCAGTCTCAATGTTAGTGTACAAGGATTTTATATCCACTGTAGCCCAAAATAATCCTCTTTCCACTTTATTTTACTCGCTTTATCACATAAATCTTTAGTATTCTTTATATGTGATGTCACTCTATTTAGATACTTTTTCAAGTGGAAGTCCAAAAACCTTCCCGCATTTTCCATGTAATAACCTAACGAGACAATAGGTCTTCCTGGGGGACATTGTAGATTCTTATGTATTTTGGGTAGAGCAAAGAATTTGGGGTCTCTAGGTTCTTTTCTAAATGTCAATTAGAAAGTTAATTGTTTTAATTATATGAATATAGATACTATATAAACTGAGCTGCTACATTGTACATGAAGTTCTTTTCTAAATAGTTTTTGAACATCCTTGCTAGTAAAGAATCCTAGCCTTTCTCCCCTTTCCAATATTTGTAATAATTTCTCATTAAACTCTAGGGTTAACCTCTAGTTCTAAATACTCACTTCTTACCCCAACCAAATCCATTACCATTTTTTCATACCGCTACTTACTCATTACTACCCAATTTACCCCTTTATCTGCTTGGCGAAAGAGCACTTTATCCAATTTTAACCTCATCTGCTGTAGTTCCTTCCACTCATCTTTAGTTAAATTAGACTCCTTCCTTTCCCTACAAAATTACTCAAACTCCCGTTCAATTTGTCCACACACTACACTATCATGTAACTTAATGCACATGGCGGATTTTGGAGGCATAAATCTACTTTTATTAGATGCTTCAGTGGGTACTTCTAAATGTTCATACCCAGTGTTGAATTCATTATTTAAAAAAAAATTCTCATCATTTTTATGTACGTCTTCAAACATTTTTCCATTTCCAACATTAATTCATTTTCATAAATGCTCACATTTAACAATTCATCTTATTTCATCCTCAATTTCATTATTTTTATTTTCATTTTCTTTTAATTCATTTTTCTTAAATGCCCTTAAGTACAGTTTTCTGCAGAATATCTTCACATCAATTATAACATCAGCCAGACTTGGAAATCTAGTTGGCACAAATTTTGGGCCCAACTCCAAAACCCTGGTCAATTCTGCAGATAACTCACAGCCAGATTCCAAATGTTTAATTTCTCATCTCCTGAAAAAAACAGTGTCGGATTAACCACCTCCACAACACCACTTGCTTCACTGCTATCTAAATCAGCATGTATCATGTCATTCTGTGCCCCCCCCCCCCCCACACACACACAGGGCATTTTCCTCAGTTAATACTCCAAAGTCAAAGTACAGTTGTGTACACTTACCATAAATATAGATGTTAGAGTGTATTCACTGTTACAGTCAATACATTTGGGTTATCTGCATGTAGTAGCCCTCAGTCAGCCTGATTAACAAAGTCTTAGGTCCTGCTGTCCCTTCTTCCAGGTCGTCAGGGATATAAAACATGCAGCCGATGCCATGACATCAGTTTTTCTTGCCCCAGATGTCAGGTGCCCCCCTAATGGGTAGCAATTAAATCTATAATACAAGGACATACCTGCAACAAAAAAGCAAATACACCAAAAAGCTTTTTGAGCATAGTGAGAGAGCAAAGGTATAGCCAAAAGAAGAAATAGGTCTGGAGGGAAGGTAACTTGGAATGCAACAGTGAATACACTCGAACATCTACATTTATGGTAAGTGTACACAACTGGTAACCACAAAACGAGGAACAGTGCGAAAATCAACTAATAAACAAACACACTGTGAGAGGATAACTAAAGCACCGGACAGCAGAGAACTGTAATAAAATAGTATTTAATTGAACAAGTAATCCAACGTAAAACACTTAACAAATCACCGCGTTTTTTGTCTTTTACACACCAGACTTCATCAAACATCAATAATTAACTCCACATATTTATATGCTGACAAACATTTAAATTGACCAATGATGATAAAACATCTCATGAATATGTATGCATAAATTCATCCATTTCAAACTTTTAACTTTTAGTTATCCTCTCTGTGTGTTTTTTGTTTAAGTGTACACAACTGCACTATGTTCTTCATGTTTCACTGTTGCAGTCATTACATTTGGGTAGATTCCCAAAGCTAAGTTTGGGAGGAGGAATTTAAATAGGATTAGGACCGGCTATAAGGCCCTGCAAGACTGCAGTGGCAAAACCAGCTCTGGATTTAGAGAAAATTGGCAAATGATAATGCTTGGTGAAAGTACGTACAGAACTCCAGGTAGCAGATTCTAGGATGTCCCTTGTAGGGACGCCCCTGAGAAAGGCTGTAGAGGTAGATGCAGCCCTGGTTGAATGGGTTCTGATGCCCTGTGGGATACATTTTCCATGGTACTTATAGCAGAAATGAATGCAGTGGCCTATCCATTTTGAAATGGTTTGCTTTGAAACAGCTTTCCTCTCTGTCCCTGCAGCAAATACCACCAGCAGTTATTCAGATTTCCTTTGAGGTTTAGTCCTGTCCAAGTAGAATCTCAGTTCTCTGTGCACATCTAAGGAGTGCAGTATCCATTCCCCTTTGTTCTGTGGGTTAGCAAAAATAGGCAAATGAATGGACTGATTAACAGCCACACTTGATAACACTTTGGGCATGAAGGAGGGACTGGTTCTGAGAGACACCCTATCCGCATGGAAGATGACAAAAGGCTCCATTGCCATAAGGGCATGTAATTCAGATACCCTTCTTGCAGAAATGATTGCTAAAAGGAAAGCTGTTTTCCAGGAAAGGAATTTTAAATCTGCAGTAGCAGCTGGCTCGAAAGGAGTAAGAGTAAGTTTCTCAAAGACAAAGTTGAGGTCTCAGGCTGGAGTTGGAGCTCGCCTGGGTGGTCTTAAATTTTTGACCCCTCTGAGGAAAGTACAGTTGTGTACACTTACCATAAATGTAGATGTTAGAGTGTATTCATGGTTGCAGTCATTATATTTGAGTAATCTGCTGGCAGGTTGCCCTCAGTCAGCCTGAATTCCAAAGTCTTGGGTCCTGCGTCGGTTGCTGTCTCCTCTTCCATGATGTCAGATCGTCAGGGGTATAAAACATGCAGCTGACGCCATTTTCTTTAGTTTTTCTTGCCCCCAATGTCAGGTGCCCCCAAAAAGGTAGCAAATATATATATATATATATATATATATATATATATATATATATATATATATATACATACATACACACATATGCATCAATATAAACTTTACCTTCATCTACAAGCAAATACACCACATAGGTTGTACAAGATAGTGAAGGAAACATAAGCTCCAGAATGACAGGGGGATGGTGGTAGGGGAACCTGGACTGTAACTGTAAATACACTCGAACATTTACATTTATGGTAAGTGTACACAACTGTACTATGTTCTTCGTGTTTCACTGTTGCGGTCATTACATTTGGGTAGAATCCTAAAGCTATGGTTGGGAGGCTGGAGCTAAACAGCATTAGGAGAGGCTATAAGGCCCTGCAAAACTGCAGTGGCAAAGCCTGCCCTGGATTTAGAGTAGAGAGGCAAATGATAATGCTTTGTAAAGGTGTGAACAGAATTCCAAGTAGCAGCCTCTAGAATGTCTTTGGTTGGCACTCCTCTGAGAAAGGCTGCTGAAGTAGCTGCAGCTCTGGTGGAATGAGACCCAATGCCCTTGGGCACAGGTTTACCATGGTGTAAGTATCAGAAACAGATGCAGTGGCTTATCCACTTTGAAATTGTCTGCTTTGAGATAGCCTTGCCTTCTGATCCTGCAGCATATGACACTAGTAATTGCTCAGTTTTTCTTAGAGCTTTAGCCCTGCTTAACTAGAATCTTAGCTGTCTGTGTACGTCCAAGGAATGCAGAATTCTCTCCCCCTTGTTCTGCGGATTTGGATAAAGGTTGGCAGATGAATTGTTTGGTTAAGAACCACACTGGAAACCACCTTAGGCATAAAAGTAGGATTTGTCCTCAGATATACCCTGTCTGGGTAAAATATAATAAAAGGCTCTACAGCCATGAGGGCCTGTAGCTCTGAAACTCTTCTTGCTGAAGTAATTGCTAGGAGCAAAGCCGTTTTCCATAAGAACTTTATATCAGCGGTAGCAGCTGGTTTAAATGGAGGCAGGGTGAGCTTTGCCAACACATAATTGAGGTCCCATGCAGGCAGTGGGAATCTTCTAGGAGGCCTTAAATTTTTGGCTCATCTAAGATACTGCTTTAGTAAAGGATGAGAAAAGATTGGTGGCTCTGTATTGTAATGAGCCGAAATGGCAGAGGCATGGATTTTAATTGATGAGAAAGATAGGCCTTTGTCAAGTATCTCAGTTAAGTACTGCAATATCGGAGGAATATTTGGTTCTGCTGCATCAGTTCCTTGTGCTTGATTTCAAGCACAGAATCTCTTCCATTTGTCGGCATAAGATTTTCTAGTA
Organism: Protopterus annectens; assembly: GCF_019279795.1. NCBI lineage: Eukaryota > Metazoa > Chordata > Ceratodontiformes > Protopteridae > Protopterus > Protopterus annectens. Next base: position 674,100,926 of record NC_056750.1, on the reverse strand, counting down.
CTAGGCCTTCTGGCTTCCAAAATGACATCCATCACAGCTTTACTGAGAGGAGTTGTTTGTACGATTACATGATCAGCCATGCTGCCAGGTTCAGAGTCTGTAGTTGATTGTGCAGGATCTGATTGTTTTGCTGAGACAGTAGTTGTGGTCTTTGAGGCAAGGTCCAAGCCGAGTACTGAGACAAGTTCCTTAGGATTGTGTACCAGTATTGGCGGGGACAGTCTGGGGCAATTAGTATCATCTTTGGTTTCTCTTGTCTGACTTTTAGGAGGACCTTGGGGAGAAGAGGCAGAGGCGGAAAGGCATAAACTGATAGGTTTTTCCAACTGAAGGATAGGGTGTCCACTTTCCATGCTTGTCTGTGATAAGTCCTTGTGCAGAATTATTTCAACTGATAATTCTGAGGAGACACAAATAGATCTATGTCTGGGCTTCCCCATTTCTCTACCATCATGCTGAAGACTTGTGGATTTAGTTTCCACTCATGAGGATCCATAAGGTTTCTGCTTAAATCATCTGCCAGAGTGTTTTGTTTTCCTGGCAGGAATTGAGCTTGAAGATGTATTTGGTAGGTCAAAGCTGTGTTCCACAGTGCCATGGCTAATCTGCATAGGGGGTAGGAGTGTGTGACCCCTTGCTTGTTTATATACCACATGACTGTGGTGTTGTCCGTTTTAATCAATAGTTGTCCTGGATGAAGTAAGTCCTTGAAGGCTGTTAGGGCATTTTGAACAGCTAGCATCTCTTTCTGGTTGATATGTAGAAGCATTTGTTTTGGAGACCATATGCCCTGAATGCATCTTCCTGCCATGTGGGCCCCCCAGGCATAATCTGATGCGTCTGTTATGGTTTGGTTGGCAGGTGGTAGAGTGAATGGCCGTCCCATGTTTTGGTGACATGCCTTTGCCCACCACAGAGACTCCTGTTGCAGGCAGGAAATGAGAGGAATCACTGTTTCCAGACTGTGAAAATGCTGACTCCATAAACTTTTTAGGTACCATTGAAGTTTCCTCACATGCAGTCTTGCATACGGAATCAGTAGGATGCAAGATGCCATGAAGCCCAGAGCCTGCAGAATTTGTCTTGCAGAAGACTGGGTTTTTGTTGCCATCAGTTTGAAGTAAGTAGTCAGTTGCCTTTGCTTGTCTGGCATGAGGTAAGTCATCTGGGCAGTTGTATTCAAGCTTGCACCCAGGAATGTTATCTTTTGAGAGGGTACCAGTTGTGATTTCTTTTCGTTTATTGTGTACCCTAGGCATGTTAGAAGCCTTTTCACAAACGCCAGGTGTCAAAGAAGTGTGTCCTTTGTTCTATACTTGAATGAGACAGTCATCCAAGTAAGGATATATTTGTATACTTTTTTGTCTGCAAAATGCAATTACTGGTGCCAGGCACTTTGTAAAGACCCTGGGTGCAGTAGATAAGCCAAAGGGCAGTGCAGAGAATTGGTAATGCATTAAGCCAGCTTTGAATCAGAGGTATCTTCTGCACGATTGTCTTACTGGGACATGCAGATATGCCTCTTTTAGGTCTAACGTCACCAGCCAAGCATTCTTGCCCAGCATGGGCAGAAGCGGCTGCAAAGTCAGCATTTTGAATTTTGGAATGTCCAGGTATGTGTTCAAAATCGATAAATCCAGTATTGGCCGCCAGGCCTTGTCCTTTCTGGGTACCAAGAACAGTCGAGTAAAAACCCTGTCCTTTTTCCTGTTCTGGTACTGTCTGAATGGCCCCCATTATCCACGTGGGACGTAACCTGTTTCTGTGCCTCTGCCCACTGATTTTTTGGCACATCTGGCCAACCATTTGCCATTGGTAGAGTGTGGAAATGGAATCTCTATCCCTGTGATACAATGTTTAGTACCCACTTGTTCTGGGTTATTAACTGCCAATTTTGAGCAAAATGTGCAAATGTTCCCCCTATGGGTGCTGCCAAAAGATAAGTGATTGGTGCAGGCAGAGGGAAGTCATTGGGATTGCTTTCTGTAGGTTTGCGCTTTATCTCCTCCAGATTTGGAGGTGGAAATGCCCCAATGCTTTGACCTGCATGAAACTTGTGCCTGGGTATCTGGAACCCTTAGGGCATCTGGATTTGCCCCTTTGAGCTCTGTCTGACACAGGAAAGGACCAATTTTTGTAGGCCAGTGTCTACTGAATCTTGGTGGCTGCACTTGTAAGAAGTCTAACAGTTTGTATAGACTTAGCTTTGTCTTCCATTTTCTTTAAAACCTCTTCTGCCTTAATACCAAAAAGAAAATCATGCTGTAAAGGTGCATCTAGCAATTTAGCTTTAACATGATCAGGCAAATTTTGTTCCTTTAACCAGGCATGCCTCCTAATCACCGATCCAGTAACTGCAGCCCTGCAAGAGGCCTCTAAGGAATCAAAACCACATTGCAAAGTATGCTTTCCTACTTGTTCAGCTGCATGCACTAACTCCTGCAATTCTTTATTTTCTGTACATTCTGAAATAAACATCATTTTTTGTTTCAGCAATCCCATAACATGTTGTTGGTACTTAAGCATATGAAATTGACAGTTTAAGGCCCTGATTGCCAAGGTTGCAGATGTTTAAACCATTTTTCCCCCATCTATCCAGTGCCCTTGAATCTGTCGGGGGGGGGGGGGTAGGATTTTTTGCTGTTGAGGCCTTAACTCCCTTTGGACCCTGTGAAATAGTTTCAGGATCAGCAGCAGGTTTTCTAAATAAAAATTTATGAGAGTCAGGGACCCCATAATATTTGTCAGGCATACTGGGAGCCGGAGGCAAGGAGTTAGGGGACAAGCTTGACTCCGAAAACACATCATCCACAATGTCTAAAACAGGGAGAATGGCTAAAGGCCTGTGCTGAGGGAGAAGGAAATCCCGAGCCTCTTTTTTGATTCTAAGTCTTGACTCTCCCAGTGAAAATGCTCCCTCAAAGTATGCAAGGTTTCTCCAAATGAATAGTCCTCAAGAGGAGATGCAGATGGAATAGATTCCTCAGCATCAGAATCCTCATAGGGAGGCATAGATAATTCCTGATCAGAAGAGGAATCAGAAGAAATAGAAACCTGATCTGAAGATTCATAATCAGTGTCTTGCCTAGGCCTCTTACCAGGAAGGGGATGGGTACCCCTGATCAAGGTCTTCAGCCATTTTAATCATCTGTTTTTTAGGCAAAGAGGCCTGTGCACATAGCTCATGCGTCATTTTTTTAGTTTTAGAAGTTGTTTTAGTCTTTGGTTTTGCAGCTTTCATCGGTTTGACATACAAATGTTGAGGTCTGAATACACCCTCAGAAGCCGGCGTCTGCTCAGCGGCTCCGGACCCAGAGGGAGATACATCCGTCGGTCCAATACCTTGAGTATCTTGCGGCATGCCAGACTCCACATGGGTGTCGGTAGAGGCCTGCGACTCAAAAGTAGTGGGTATCAGGGGCTGCGAAAGCACCTCATTGAGTAGCGGAGAACCGGCAACTGGCTTAGGAGAAGCTTTGTCGTCTGTTTTGGATCTTGACTGCCTTTCTCTGTCCTTTTCTTTGCGTTTTTTATGTACTCCGGTAGTCGGATTACTATCAGATGACATTTCGGGATAGTTAAATCGGTTTCCAAAATACTTTGATGCAAAAATATACCGATGCTTAATAGTGCTTTGGTTAAATCCAAGACAAAACCAACAGCCAGGCACGTTGTGATCAGGGCCTAGGCAAGGAATACAGTATAAATGGAAATCCTTATGAGGTATTTGCTTTCCACAAGTAAAACAATTAACTTTTTCTGACATCAGAAAAAAGCAAGAAAAAAGTTTCCCCAATGGGGTATTTAGCTTTAGTGAAGACTTCAGTTCCGAAATTTAAACTCGAATATTTCAGCAGTCGGCCGACCGGCACTTGAAAAATGCTTCTGCTTCGGGCACCATGCGGCAAGAAAGACTGAAGAAAATTGTGTCGGCTGCATGTTTTATACCCCTAACGACCTTAAGTCATGGAAGAGGAGACAGCAGCCGACGCAGGACCCAAGACTTTGGAAGTCAGGCCGACTGAGGGCAACCTGCCAGCAGATTACCTAAATGTAATGACTGCAACAGTGAAACACAAAGAACATCTGCTTGAGCAGTGGGTGGGAGAAGGGAGGCTCTGTGCTATAATGAGCTGAAATGGCTGAAGCATGAATTTTGATGGAGAAAAAGGACAAGTCCTTATGAAGCACCTCGGTCAAATATTGCAGAATCTGAGGTAAACTGGGCACTGCTGCACTCATCCCTTGAGACTGGTTCCAGGTACAAAATCTTTTCCATTTTGCAGCATAAGATTTTCTAGTACTAGGCCTTCTACCCTCTAAAATAACTATCACTGATTTACTGAGGGGTGGCAGGGCTGCTAGATTCAGTGTTTGCAGCTGAGGGTGCAAAATATGGTTCTCCTGCTGAGACAACAGGGAAGGAGACTGAGGCAGGTGCCATGGGGCCAAGCATGACACTGTGCAGGAGGGGGTACACTAGTGTTGGCGTGGCCAGTTTGGTGCAATTAAAATTGTCCTTGGCTTGTCCTGTTTGACCTTTAGTAGTACCTTGGAGAGCAGAGGCAGAGGAGGAGAGGCATAAACTGATAAGTTTTTTATTTATTTTTTTTTAATTTATTTAACATTTGTTGACCGGGCTAGTCTAACTGGATATATGTCCATTTTCAGTAGAGGCCCGGGGAGAAAAGCTCCAAAAGAACAGACAATTTAAAACAAATCAAAGGACAAGAAGAAATACATAATAGTTTACAAATGTTAACAACACAGCTAAAATAAAAGGAAATCCTCATTCCTTTAAATCTATAATATATATATATATATATATATATATTTTTTTTTTTTTTTTTTTCCCCCCAGCTGAAGGATAGAGCATCCACTTTCCAAGCTAGTTTGAGGGGAATCCTTATGCAAAATTTGTCCAATTGATGGTTCTGGGGGGAGGCAAACAAGTCTGTATCTGGGCTGCCCCATTTGCTTGTCAACATGCTGAAAATCCTTGGTTCCAGTTTCCACTCATGTGGGTCCATGAGGTTTCTGTTTAGTCCATCTGCCAGTGTATTTAGTTTTCCTGGCAGGAAATGAGCTTGTAGATTCACTTGGTAGCTCAAGGCTGTGTTCCACAATGCCATGACTAGTCTGCAGAGGGGGTAAGAGTGTGTACCCCCCTGCTTATGTACCACATGACCGTGGTGTTGTCCATCTTTACCATTAGTTGTCCTGGAAGAATGTGGTCCTTGAAGGCTGTCAGAGCATTCTGTACAGCTAACATTGCCTTTTGATTTATGTGTAGGTGCATTTGACTTGTGTTCAATTTGCCCTGAATGCACTTCCCTGCCAGGTGAGCCCCCCATGCATAGTCTGATGCGTTTGTTAAAGGTTGGGCGGCAGGGGGTAGTGTGAAGGGTAATCCCATTTTGGTGGCAGGTCTCTGCCCACCAAAGGAACTCTAGGTGTAGGCAAGGTACGATAGGAATCATTGCTTCTAGATCCTGTGAATGTTGACACCATAGGCTTTTGAGATACCACTGCAGTTTCCTCATATGCAGCCTTGTATATGGAATTAGAAGAATGCAGGAGGCCATGAACCCAAAGGCTTGCAGTATTTGCCTTGCAGATAACTGGGTTTTTGTGGACACTTGTTTGAAGTAGGTTGTCAACTGAATTCTTTTCTCTGGCGTGGTGAAAGCCATCTGGAAAGTTGTATTCAATCTTGCTCCCAGGAATATAATCTAATGACAGGGTACCAGTTGTGATTTCTTTTTGTTTATGGTGTACCCCAGACAAGTCAGTACCCTTTGAAGAAAGGCCAGATGATTCAAAAGTACGTCCTGGCTTTCTGCCTGAATTAGACAATCATCCAGGTATGGGTATATTTGAATAAATTTCTATGGCTGCAAAATGCAATGACTGGAGATAGGCACTTTGTGAATACCCTGTGCGTAGTAGATGAGCCAAAATGCAGTGCACAGAACTGATAGTGCATGTAGCCTGCTTTGAAGCATAGGTATCTTCTGCAAGACTCCCTGATAAGGATGTGCAGGTAAGCTTCTTTTAAGTCTAGTGTTGTCAACCATGCATCTTTGCGTAGCATAGGAAGCAGTTGAAGAGTCAGCATCTTGAATTTTGGAATCACCAGAAAGGTATTTAGAGTAGAAAGGTAAAGGACAGGATAGGTCTAAGATATGAAGTAAACAGTGTAGTAAGAAATAGCCAGGGAAGTGTTATGGCTAGGCTTGTATAGGGCCCTAGGGCTGATAGCCTAGTACCAACCTATGAGCCTATGTATTGCCTTTTCTGGGTACCAGAAAAAGTCTCAAATAGAAACCTTGTCCCTTTTCCTCTTCTGGTACCAAATGAATAGCCCCCATGCTTAATAGAGAGAGTACTTGATTTTAGGCCTCTGCCCACTGATTTGGGGGTACATCTGGCCACCTGCTTGGTGTTGGTGAAGTGTGGAAGAGAAATCTGTATCCTTGGGACACTATATATAAACCCATTTGTCCTGGGTAATAAGTTCCCAGTTTTTGCCCTGCAGACCAATCTTTCAACCTAAAGGAGCATTCAGTTGGGAAATGCGTGGAAGTTTTAAAAGCAAGTCATTGAGACAGTTTTCCATAGGGGGAAGTCTTGCTACTCCCTGATTTGGGTGCAGAAACCCCCACTGCTTAGTCTTGTGTCCCCTGGGACTGTAACCTGGGGTTTCTGGAGTGTCTGGGTTTGGCTTGACAAGATCTGGAAGGGGCTAGAAAGGACCAATTCTTAGAGGGCCAGGGCCTACTAAATCTAAGAGGCTGAACTTGTAAGAAATTTTTAACAGTTAGCATAGATTTAGCTTTATCTTCCATCTTTTTAAGAACTTCCTCAGCCTTGTTGCCAAACAGGTGGTCCTGATTTAAGGGAGCATCCAACAATTTAGTTTTAACATGATCAGGCAAAGATTGCTCCTTAAGCCAAGCATGCCTTCTGAGCAGTCCCAGTAACAGCCCTGCAAGAGGCCTCCAATGAATCAAAACCACATTGCAAAGTATGGTTTTCCAACCTGTTCAGCAGAATGCATTAAATCCTGTAATTCTTTATTTTCCGCAGTGTCAGGAATAAACATCATTTTCTGTTTAAGCAATCCAATAACATGCTGCTGACACTTTAATATATGAAACTGGCAGTTTAAAGCCCTAATGGCCAAGGTTGCAGAAGTGTAAACCTTCTTACCCCATCTATCCAACACCCTGGAGTCTCTATCAAAAGGGGTAGGATTTTAAGCAGAAGCCTTAATGCCCTTGGGTCCCTGTGAAATACTCTCTGGATCCGCAGTAGGATTTTTAAAAATGAATTTGTGTGAATCAGGAACCCTGTAATATCTGTCAGGTTTTCTGGGGGCAGGAGGCAAAGAATCAGTGGCCAAACTAGATTCCGAAAAAGCATAATCAACAATGACTAGTACAGGAGGAATAGCCAAAGGCCTATGCTGAGGCAGGAGTAAGAAATTCCTAAGCCTCTTTTTTGAATCAGAGAAATCCTGGCTTTCCCAGAGGAAATGCTCCCCAAAAGTATGTACGGTTTCACCAAAAGAAAAATCCTCTGGAGGGGAAGCAGAGGGAATACAGTCCTCTGCATCAGAATCCTCATAAGTAGAAAAGGGTAAATCCAGTTCATCAGAAGAATCAGAATCCTGGTCAGAAGATTCATAAACAGCTTCAGTCCTAGGTCTCCTTGAAGGGGGAGGTTGGCTTCCCCTGATTAGAGTTATAAGATCTTCAGCCATTCTTATAATTTGTTTTTTAGGCATAGAGGCCTGAGCATGCGGCCTGGGCATCGTTTTTTAGGCATGGTTTGAGATTTAGGCCTAACTGAAGAAGGAGGCATCGGTTTAATATTTAAGTCCGTAGGCCTGAATACACCCTCAGAAGCCGGTGCCTGCACAGCGGCTCCGGACCCATCCAAGGTAGAGACATCTGCAGGTCCCATAGTTGAAGGATCTTGAGGCAGTCCGCACTCCGAATGGGTCTCAGTGGAGGCCTGCGAATCAGAAGTAGCAGGTATCAGAGGCTGCGAAAGCACCTCAATGAGTACCGGCAAACTGGCGACTGGCTTAGGAGAAGCGTCGTTGGCAGTTTTGGACCTTGGCAGCCTGTCTCTGTCCTTATCTTTGTGTTTTTTCGGAATCCCGGTAGTCAGATGGCTAACCAATGACATTTCTTGATAATTAAACTGAGAACCAAAATATTTAGAGGTGAAAATATACAGACGATTGATAGTGCGCTGATTAAATAATGCACAAAACCGACAGCAAGATACGTCGTAGTCAGGGCCTAGGCATGGAATACAGTACGAATGAAAATCTTTATGAGGTATTTACTTTCCACAAGTAATGCAATTATTTACTTTTACTGACATCGGTAAGGAGCAAGAAAATGTTTCCCCAACAGGATATGTAGCTTTAGTTGATTTCGGTTCTGAAACTCGAAAATTAAAATTTCAGGAGTCTGCCGACCGGCACTTCCGAACTGCTTCTGCTTCGGGCAGCACACGGCAAGAAAGACTGATGTAATGGTGTTGGCTGCATGTTTTATACCCCTGACGACCTGAAGTCATATAAGAAGGGACAGCAACTGACGCAGGACCCAAGACTTTGTTAATCAGGCCGACTGAGGGCTAATGCAAGCAGATAACCCAAATGTAATGACTGCAACAGTGAAACAAGAAAATCTATACTGTTTTTTAATGGAAAAAACGATAATTCACCAATCGCTCATAACACATACTTGTTTCCACATTCCTATTCCTACCCTTATCCAACAACCTATTCACAAACATTTCTAATCAAATTTTCATGCTTCGTATATTTAACATTTAAACCATCATGAACATTTGCATCAAGGTTTGACAAAAGACACACATTAGAACCCTTCTTATTACTTCCCAATAAACCTGAACATGTTTAGAAACAGAACCAGTCACAGAATTTGCGTCGGAACTCTGCAAAGAAGAGACATTAAAACTTCTACACTCTCACAGGTATATTGTTCATGACAGTGATCAGCATTGTTCATACTGTGTTGTGGCAGGTAACTTGTACTCACACAGTTTGATTCAAAGGAATGGAATTAAATTATAAAAGAATGGAGCACTAGAATGTAATTATTCTTTGAAGGTGAAAGGCTGAGGTACCAAATAAAGTGGTGAAGTAAAATTTGTGATTCTGCCTGTGTGAAGGTTGCTATTTGTGTTTTCATGTTTAATCGTAACCTCACCGCAGGCTTCTTGTCCACTGAGTGGCACACAGCTACAGTTATCCCACTCCACAACGGGGGATCCACCTGGGATTCTGGCAACTACTGCCCCATCAGTCTGAGCCTGATCTGCAAGGCCATGGAACATATTATCATGGAACTTATAAACAAAGACATTGGCAACCTTCAAACACTGGACCCCACGCAGTTTGGGTTAGAGAAGGGCCAATTTTGTCTCCTGAACCTGAATGACTTCTTTGAATCAGTCTCCAGAGCTGTGGACAAGGGTAAGGTGGTCCACGCAGCCTATCTGGACCTCGCCAAGGCCTTCGACGACATCCCTCACTCTGAATCATAGATAAACTTACTAAGCTGGGCATTAATCCCTACGTCACTCTATGGGTTGCCAACTGGCTTTCTGACAGAACCCACACTGTAAAAGTAGCAGAATCCAAATCCATCTCCAGACAAGTGGAGTACCTCAGGGTTCAGTCCTGGGACCGCTCTTGTTTGGCATCTACTTCTCTGAAGTACAGGCCAACACTAAGGGACTCTGGCTAACAAAGTTTGCAGATGACTGCAAACTGGGAGCCATTATTGAATCCCCAAATGATGTGGATATTCTACAAAAGGGCCTTACAGAAACAGTGTCACAGCCATGGGCTCAAGCGCAATGCCAAGAAATGTATAGTTATCCCCTTTGGGAAAAAACATGCACCCGTGAATTACCACATAGGTGGCAGTACATTAAACATCAAAAGTGTGATGAGACTTAGGAACACAGGTGGACAGTTGTCTCATCTTCGATAAACACATCGCCACAACAGTCAGGAAATCCCATGTGGCACACCTCATCACTAAGGGCTTTTCATCCAAGAAAGGGAGGTCATTGTCCCACTGAATTCATCCCTCATTAGACCCATTATAGAATACAACGCCCCTTTTTGTATGTACCTCTCAACACATCTGCAACTAGAAAGGACGCAGAAATACCTCACTGAAAGAATCACAGACCTTAAGCAGATGTCCTACGCTGACCATCTAAAAAAAACTCCACCTATATTCTGTCGCACAGTCTACTCAGAGGCAATCGCTGTTTAACATACAAGGCCATGTCAAACCCAGAGCTGTTGGACAAGCTACACTTGAAGAAATCCCAATCCCCCAGAAAGACACGCTCCAGGGATCTAAACCTTATCATCACAATGATGCAAAACATGCTGGAGGGTTAAGTTCCTGACCCAGAGACTCCCCAGACTCGGGAAGGAACCTTGATGATTGGATGGGAAATAGGAAATTCACCCCGGGGATCACGTCAGTCACCCTGCTAGACAGGGGTTCAGGGAAGTAAATACTGTGGGAAGAAATAGCCAGGGAATTGTTATGGCTAGGCTTGTATAGGCCCTAGGGCCGATAGCCTAGTACCCAGCCTATGAACCTATAAAAGGTTAGACCAGCTGCTACAAAAGTCTTCCTTAAAGATCCACTGTTATGCAAAGTACTTCACAAAACCGTGGTGTCTTAGTTCAAGGACTCGTACAACAGAAAAATCAGATGGCTAGAATCCTAAATAATCTGAATCTGTTGCATTCCTAATGCAGCATAAAGACCATTAGTCAAACAAGTTAGTAGCCAAGCCATGTTTTCCTCCTTCATGAACATATAGGTGCAGAAAATGTTTTCTTATCCTCAGTAACTATACCTAATGTGTATAATAGTCTGAGGGAACTGCTAAAATCACTGAAATGGAGCAATAGATGACCTCTGAAACTTCAAGATTTAAAATGAATTTTCTAAGGTGCTAACAAATGGGATTTCACCAGATCTTGCAAAACCTGGAAAATACTCCCTCACAAAATAAAGATACTGCAAGACTGGGACCTGGACCTGCATCAGTTCCTGAACCAGATTATGAACCAGTGAAAATTCTATTTTAAAACCATCTTAAATTATCTATAACATGGAAGGCACTTTTAAATATGAACTTCCTCTTCACTAAGTATCACACCTAGTATAACATCAAAGTTAACCTACAAATACAGGAAAACTCCAATATACTGTTTACCTCTAAACCACTGACACAAAACTGACAGCTCCACCACTTCAAAAAAAAGTGGTGTATGAAGGAGGGGCTGGAGGGCAGCTACTACCCTATTTTTCTTCTGTTAGAAAGGATTGAAGATTTACATCAATGAAGTGGCACGGATTCTTTCTCCCTTGCTACAGCTACAGATAATGGTTCCATTTTGTTTTCTTTCTTACAGGATGAATGTTCCCCACAGTGGGAGAAAGTATATAAGCTGCTGGAAAGGGCAACACAGTGCTGAGTAGCACTGTCACTGCAAAACGATATTCTCAGAGTCCGTTCTTGGAAGGAGGCGCCCTCTGTGTGGAGTCTGCATGCCCTCCTTGACTTTATGACTCTTCTTTGGGTACTCCTGTTTTCTCCCACATCTCAAATAATATGACAGGTGGATGTTTGATACTAAACTGCCCATACTCACTCACGCACATGACCGAAGAAAGTCCTAGCGTCTACTTTCATTCCCTACTTCCCTAGTAAACACTGGACTGAGTCTGCTTTTCAAAAGGGTCACTCCATACTGGATGCATTGCAGAGTAGAATTGATGAACAGCCCTTGGAAGCACTTCATTTTTTTCTATTCTGTCTTCTTTTCTCATATGCTTCTCTGTCCTTATCTGAGACTCTGTAAAACCTGCTTTTGACTTTTCAGTTCTTTATTTTGTCAACCCTCCTCAGCTTAATCATAGGTTCATAGGTTGGTACTGGGCTGTCTGCCTGAAGGCATATATTAACCCAGCCACGTTGTGCGGTATTCACCGCCCCTTTAGTAGTTCCCTAGACCCTTGTACTAGCAGCTAGTACCCTTGGCCCCTATCTAGTAGTGCTGTTGGTGTGATCCCCGGTGTGAACTTTCTGTTACCCATCCACTCATCAAGGTTAGTCTTGAAGAGTGATAGTGAGGGGCTCTCTGTCTTATGTAGATCGGGACCCTGTTCCATAGTAAGGGAAGTCTCTGCGAAGGGAATCTATCCCTCCAGCATGTTCTATTCATTGTTGTGTTGAGGTTTATATCCCTAGAGCGTGTAGCTCGAGTAGACTTGGCTTTGCTAAGATGGAGCATGTTAAACAATTCTGGGTTGGACATGGCTCTGTATGTTAGACAGAAATCACCTCTGAGAATGCGGTATGCAACATAGAACAGTCTTAGCTTTTTCAATCGTGCTGCATAGGGCAACTGTTTGAGGCCAGTAATCCTCTTGGTTAGGTACCTCTGTGGTCTCTCCAGCTGCTGGAGATGTCTAGCCAGGTACATTCTAATTGGTGCATTGTACTCAATAATGGGTCTGATGAGGGAAGAGTAGAGGGGCACCATTACATCCTTAGATCTTGATGTGAACCCTTTCGTGATCAGATGGGTCACATAGAAGGATTTTCTAACCACTTTGGCAACATGGTTATCAAAGGAAAGCTGACTGACTACTTGGGTCCCTAGATCCCTTATTTCTTCTTCAGATTTCAGGGGATTACCTCCTATGTTGTAGTTTGCGGGTACTCTGTTTTTCCAAAGGGGATTACTACGCATTTTTTGCATTTAGCTTGAGACCATGGCTTTGACACCATGCATCAGTCTCATTTAGGCCCTTCTGGAGGATCTCCATGTCGGCCTGAGACTCTATTATAGCACCCAGTTTGCAGTCATCCACAAACTTAGTCAGCCACAGCCCTTCCGTGCTTGCCTGTACTTCTGAGAAGTATATGCCAAACAGGAGGGGCCCCAGGACAGAGCCCTGAGGCACACCACTCGTTACTGGTCTGGATTCGGACATAGATCCCGCTACTCTTACTTTATGGGAGCTGTCTGATCCTTTTCCAATATATGCAAACTTTTTTTATTATAAAAGAAAGGCTTTTGAAGGCAAGTTTGCTTATACTCGTGGCTTTAAATGTCATGGCCCCCAACAGAAAAAGTTAGTCTACAGTAAGCATTTCTCTACAAACTGACTTGCTGCAAGACCTTTCAGTCATAGTGCAGCAATGTGGGCATTTATTCATCTTCATCTGTGTATGTATACATTAAATACAGACACACATACCAACGCATGCACTTCAGTTTCTTCTGAATAAGGAGAAAATTCTTGGATGACATTCAGGTGAATTACAGTATCACTCAGCACAACAATGTGCCACTGTGGCACCTCTTAGCAAATATGGCCTGTTTACCTAATCTAGCATTAATCTTGAAACTATAAAATACAAATGTGTGAAAAATCTTACCATAGCAGCAGACATCTGATATCCTTTCTAAGATCTCAATCGTTAATGGGCAAAGCCAGCTGCATTTATATCTTTCCAGCTATAGCTAATTTTAGCAGGTTATCTACATATTGCTCAGTGCCATATGCATCAGCAGGCTATGGCACTAGCAGTTAACATTTACATGAATGCAGCGCTGAGCTCATACTTCATTTCTGGGTATCTAATCCATTACGTAAAACAATTGTCCAATGGAAATTTACAATCTTGAACACTCCCACAGGGAAAAGGCAAAAAGCAACTAGCAAAGCAAACATTCACCAATACACCCAGGAGGCACAAAGCAAAAGCCTTGCACTACTAATCATGCATTTGTTGAAGACTCTGACTGAAACATGTCGGTTAAGGATGTGTAAGGATGAAGACTTCACTGGGCTACATCAAAGCTAAGCAGACTATATTGAAAACATCACAAAACTAAGCCTTGAACACCATCAGTATAAACTCTGACACATAAGCTTCCTCCTCACTGTAGGCCATTATGTACCTTGGGTATTACTCAACCACTTGTACAAGTCAATTAACAATGGACAGACAGATGAGCAATTTATTTATAAGAAATCATAAAAGATGCTTAACAGCAAGATCTAGCAATCAGACCTGGACAGGATGTCAAAACATCCACTGTTGCAGTTGCATCTTTGAACATTACTGTACTGTATCAGCATTCTCCCTGCTGCCAGTGTTGACCTTTGAGAAGAATACCCAGCTTTGAACAATTGATGGGAAAGGGAGAAGCCGCAACTTCTAATATACCACAAACCACAGCAGTCACACAACCTCCCTTTGCTTTGGAATTAACTTAGTAATATTTGGTCAAACTATGCACTGAAAAACTAAATGCAACTTTGCAGTTCTCTTACAAAATCATCAGAAAGCTGCAGTAGCAACACTACTATTCAATGTCTGCATCCCGACCTGTATGCAGTGGCAATAAAGCTACGAAATAAATTACAATGTAACAGAATAACTGACATACGAAGCTCCAGACAAATATTCTAAAACAAAACTCAAATCCCATCTTGGACCCAAAAACATTCTTAGGTCAACGTGCATAATGAACTCCATACAAGAATCGTCCAACGGTGAAAAAGGAAGATAAAAGTCGACTGCAAGCTAGACAAGAAGAAAATGCAAAAAAAAAAACAAACAAAAAAAAACAGAGACAAACCAAGACTGGTGAGTTTAGAGAGCCAAAACAGACTCAGAAGTTGTGCATAGGAATACACAAATCTTTCTTCTATTCATTCAGACACAAGACTTCTGAAATTCTCACTGTCAGACATACTCTGGTGGACAAGTGCTTAACTTGATGGATGTCACATTGTATCAGTTTATCTGTAAATTCTTCTGTGGCCACTTGCTGTTGAGATGTCGTCTTCTGGAATCTCAAGTTTAGCACATCTGTGAAATTAGCTTTCATCCCTATCAGAGCTGTAGGCATCATAGCATCTTATACTAAACTACCACCATGTACCTACCCCCCCCCCCCCGTTACATGTCATGAAAAACAGATACATGAACAAAGCAAATCATGGGTATAATACATAGTCCAGTTGTCGATTACACATAGATTTCCTCATACTTGTTATGGTCTGGTCACAAGGACTGAATGACCACACACACTAAGCGCGAGTAAATCTATTCATAACTCACATGAACTGTGCACTACAGCTACTACACAATGTTTTTTTCATTAGTTGTTTAAAGCATGCCTAAGACAAAAAAAAGCAAAAGTAGTGGTTCCTTTTGCTGTTTATACTACAAATTAGAAGAAGGTTTTCTGTGTCATGTGCCAGGAATAGGCACTTTTTACTGCTGCACGTGAGAATAAAACATGGTTTTATTTTTTTTTTTAATACCGGGTAATCTTAACATTTTTGTTGCAACACTGTTTACCCAAAATGACTGCTGCCAAGATGCACTAGGCTTTAAATTGTTTGTACATACCCATGGAGTTATGCAATGTGAATTTTGTGTGTCAGCAGCAGTTTCCTTGAGTCTGAACTATTTTATTTTAATTTTATTTTATTTTGCATAAATACCAGGCTGGAATAAAATTATATACTTGTCCAGCATTCAAGAAAATCGATATACAGCCATAAAAAAGCTGTCCAGCATAGCAGGACTGCCAAGAAGGAAATAAGCGCCAATACTAAAGACTTCCTTACACACTGATCACAGTAACAGACAAAAGCTTTGAATTCAAAGGTAAGTTAAGTTAATTGTTGAGAAAACTACACGCACAATATAACACAGAAAATTGTTGGGAAACTCTACAAGGGATAAAGAAAAAATAAACATGCTCTGGGAAGCCAAATGTAAGACTAATACCAAAAGGCAAGGGATTTTGTAGGCTGATTTTTGAAGCACCAAGGAGCCAAAGTAGGTTCAAATCCTGTATCAATTTCCACACGATAATGCTTGGTAATACTAAAACACTAATCAAGTGGTCTCAGGTGCAAATGTCTGAGATGAGGATTACTTAAGTGGTAACAATGTCATCCCCTGATAAAATGGCATTCAATGACAGTATTTTCCAGTGGGTGGGTTGCTACCTGCTGGCAAAAAAAGTTAAGTACTTAACACAACATTCCATGTGTGTTGTCAATCTCGCCTTTATTCTCACATATGGGACAGAGTCCCTAGCAACCTGAATCTTGGGTGGTTCATGGAAGAATATTCCTCAGAACCACTGATCCAAAGGAAGCCTTACCCCGGAGGCCAAATCCACTTTGTAATGAGTAATAAAGGTATGGGGGGGGGGAATTGACCACGTAGCTGCTGCACAACTATTGTCTAGACATTTTCTGACAAGTAAGTCTGAAGAAGCCACAGCTCTAGCAGAATGTGCTTTGACTGGTTTAGGTAACTGCTTATTTTGGGATTTATAAATGAAAGTAATACAGTCATAGACATTTTGACAAGATAACTTTGGAAAATGGAAAAGCCTTTTCTCGTTTCAGAAATGGAAATGATCAACTGATCTGTTTTTCTGAAGTCCTTTGTTCTGTGTACGTAAAAATACAATTGTCTGTGAACATCTAGTAAGTGTAGCAGATATTTTCCTTTGTTTTGGAAATTTGGGAAGAACATTGGCAATTCAATGGACTGATTGAGATTAGTCTCAGTTACCTGGGCAGGAAGGAATGGTTAGCTTGTACCGAAACTAGTTATTTATGAAATATTAAATAGGGTAAATTTATCGACCAGGCTTATAATTCAGATTCCCCCTTCTGGCAGAGTCACTAGAAAAACTGTTTTCCAAGCTAAGAATTTCAAATCACAATTTGCTGAAGGCTCAGACAGAGAATGTGTCAAATTCAAGTTCTAAGGGGCAGAAGGACTTTTGTAAGGTAACCCGAGTAAATGCCCATCAGTACCCGGGGCCTAATGAAACATGTTCCTTTCTTCCGTATTTAAAATTAAAAGGTTGTGGAGATAAACTAAATTATTCGTTGGTAGGTTACAAACAAGTATGTTGTTAGTACTTGAGGATAGTTTTTTATTTAAAAAAGGGTAATTATTTTATTCTGTTTTGGCAAGAAGAATTTCTAGTATTGGTTAATCTTAAAATTTTAAAATGTAGAAGAATTGTTTTCATTATTTGATTGCACCACAGTTTGTAATGTGAAGATTAGCTTCAATTGGGTAAGGTTAGGGTTAAGACTCCACTCTAAGGAATTTATTAACTGAAAATTCACAAGTTTAGTCACAGGATGGTGGTGGTGCTGTGGTAGCATCGTCGCCTCACAGTTAGACTTTGCCCGTTCGATTCTCAGTTAGAGCGTCTTCTGTGGGGCGACATGTGCGAATGGGCATTCATTCAAGGTTGTGTGTTAGGCCCCGCAAGCCAGCACGCAAAAATCTACTGCCAATCATTAGCGGACCGGAGTTCCACTGTGGCGACCCCTAACCGGGAAAAGCCGAAAGACACAAGTCACATGATACTTAAAAAAAAAATTTTAAGTGTGATTTGAGCGTTATTTGTTACCTGAGGAAGTCTGGTCATTGTACTAGACAAAAATCACTTAACTGTGTATTGTGAACTTTGTTTTTTGTGATTTTACTAAATCTTCAGTACTCCAGTTCTCAAGTTTTTAGCTGCTTCGCTTTTTTATTTTATATTTAGTTTGATTTTCGTGTGTTACTAAACTATTATGGTAGCTGCTGCAGCTCCCTTTTTAAAAAGTTTTGTTAGAAAATCCAGAATGAAGTGCAATGGAACAGTAAAAGAATCTACACTCTTTTCCATGGCCTATATGACAAATCTTTTCCACTTGGCTTTTGTAAAGTGTGTGTGTGGAATATTTACGTGAATAAAGCAAAATGTGCCGCAATGGAGAAGAAAAAAAAAAGGATGCGTGGTTATCATTGGAATTGGAGCAGCCATGCTATCAAATTTAGTTTTTTCAAGTCCAGAAGAGTCAGTCCTTGCAGATGCGAAAGGAGGTCTGGAACTGGGTCCAGGAATCCATGGATCCTCCTGGAGATGAGGCCGTAGATAGGGAAACCAAATTTGTCTGGAGTAGTTAAGGGCAATGAGGATGACTGTTCTCCAATTTTGCTTTCTGTAACACTATGGGAATCAAGTCCCAGGGGTCAATCGTGCACCGGTGCATCCTAAGTGACTCCCCCTGAGGGGGGCTTAGAGTAAAGCAGCTGCTGCATTTGCTGTTCATGGGAGATGCAAATAGACTGCAGCAAGGCTTGACACCATTTCTGGAAAATTCTTTCCACCCTTTCCTGTTTGAGACCCCACTCGTCCACTGCCAAACTCAGAGGGCTTCCCAACAACAGGGGTAAGATTTGGTTCTTGTTTGTTGATGTACCGGACTACTGACATATTGTCTGACTGGTCTGCTATTGTTCCCTGAAGAAAAATGTTTTGAAAGGCCTGCAATGTTAGATGCAATGCTCTCATCTCTAGAACATTTATTAGCAGATGGGCCTTGGACTGTCTTTCCCAGATAATGCCCCCCCACACCCTGGGAGGCATCTGTGGTCACAGTGGCCTGGGGTTGACTGGGTACAAACTGATGACCTTGAGACTTGACTGGAATAAATCCACCAATAAAGATCCTTCCTGCAGGCATCGGTTATCAAAATCTTGTGCGACATTGGTAAATCTAGAAATGACCACTGGATCAACAACCATTGCAGAATTAGCATATTCAGGTGGACTAGAGGTACCAGAATAAGGGAAGCTGTCACTGTCCCCAAGACAAAGTACTAGTTTTGCAGATGCTGTTTTCTTGTGAATTAGTACTTTTACCTGGTTTGTTAATGAAATAAATCTGTCGGGTGGAAGTCTCACTATCATTTCTTTGTTGTCTAAGGCAGCTAATATGAAAGTCAAATTTTGATAGGGTTTTAGAGCAGATTTCTAGAAATTTAAAGGTGATTCCCAGATGATAGCAAATATTTATAGTGGTTTCTCTTGCCCTGAAGCTTATGTCTGGTAGTATCACTTATGAGCCAGTTGTTTAGGTATGGAAATACTCCATCCTTGAGGTCTCAGGTGAGCAGCAACAAATGTCATGCATTTGAACAACACTCTGGGGGCTGTGGCAAGACCAAAGGGCAGGGCTTGAACCTGGCAGTGACTGGCTCCCAGCTGGAAGCAAAGATGCCTTCTGGAGCGCCTGTCCATTTTTATATGGTAGTACACATCCTGAAGGTCTACTGAGCACATCCAATAGTCTTTTCCAAGAAAAGGACTGTAGAGTGACCATTCGGAACGTGCTCTTTTTGATCGACTTGTTTACATTGCTGAGATCCAAAACAGGTCTTCAGTCCAGAATTTTCTTTGATACCAAAATGGCACGTAAAAATCAACTACCAATCATTAGCAGACCGGAGTTCCGCTGTGGCGACCCCTAACCGGGAAAAAGCCGAAAGACACAACCACCACCAAAATGAATCTTGAGTAAGTTCCGTATCCTCATTGGTCTGAGGGGACTTCCTGGATGACCCTTGTCTAGCAACTTTAGAATTTCAGTGGTTACTTGATCCATTTGACTGGGTTTTATGTCTGGAATTCTTTTGTTCTGAGGGAGGGGATAGGTGAAGGGAATGAGATGATCTCTGGATATTACATGAAGCATCCATTTGTCATTTGTAATGTCCAGCCAGGCCTGTGGTTGTAGGGTTAGCCGACCCCCGATTGCCTCCAGAGATGAGCAATCAGGCCTCCTTTCAGGAGTGCTAAAGGGCCTACCAAAGAAGGAATCTCTAGAGCCCTGATTTTGCAGGCCTCCCCTCTGCGAGGACGGCGTCTTCCATTATTGTTCCCTCCTCTACCTCTGGGGGAACTTTCACCCTGTGTCTCCTGGAAAGACCATTTTGAGATTTTCAGAACCACAGTTTTCCGCTACGTTTCTGACCTTTGGGGTAGGGTCTCAGAGTAGAAAAGCAGACTCCTATGGCCCACAAGATCTTGCCTTCTTCACAGCTGTTGACTATTTCTTTCACTTTGGGCTCAGACATGAGCTATCGAAAGGGACACTCACAAAGGAAGACTTTAAAGGCTTCGCAAAATCACAAAGGTGCATCCAGGCCTGCCTCTTAATCGAAATACCTGAACCTGTGGCTCTACTCGCTCTATCCGCTGCAAATGAAGTCAGTCCATGGAGAACTTAACCATGATGAATTTAGGGTGGCGAGCTGAGAGACTACTTCATCTGAGACCTCATCAGCCACAGCTCCTTGCAGGGTATGTGATAACTCTTTACTAGACTGCAAAGTGAGCTGCTGAAAGTGTTTCAAATAATTCAGCAAGCGCAATGTAAAGCCTGCTGAAAAAAAGACATGCTTCCTATATCTATCCATCAACCTAGAATCTTTGTTAGGAGGATGAATATTGGAACTGGTCTCAAAGTTACTTTTTAGTTGCTGCCACCATGACCACTGCATCTACTGAAACTCCCTTTGTAAGAAAGTTCTTATCCGGAGGTGAAGTGATGTACTGGTTTGGCCTCCTCGGGGTCGGATAAATGGAATCTGGGGTCTTCCATGCCTTCTGAGAGATGAACTCAATAAGCTAAATAGAAGGCAGGGTCACCCAAGAGGTGGAAGGGTGGGATCCGAAAGCCTTCAGGTATACTAACTATTCTGCTAAAGGAGTGTTGCACTTAGTCTACTTGCCGTTTCAGCAATTCTGGGATGTCTCCAAAGGAAACATCCTCTGGAAGAAACTGTGTGGGGGACTCAGCCTCATCAAGGTCAGAATCTTAAGTGACCTACTTCTCTGGGGAGTCCAAATGCTGCTTCTTACAAGTTCCCTTCTGAAGGACTTTTTCAGTGGGGTAATCTGGATAAGTTTTAGAAGAGATGGGGTCTCCCTAGGGCCATTCTGAAGGTTGGGATCCCGCTGTCCCTGTGGTAGGACTGACAGAGGCAGAAATCACCGGTTGGGGAAAGAAGACACTGGAAAGTTTGGACCCTTGACTAAGAGGCAGTCAAAGCTCTCCTCATGGTCCAGAATGCTCCCTGTCCCCGATCACAGGAGCCGATGAAAAACCTGGAGCCAAACATCCTCTGTGATCCAAGGAAGGAAGTTCTAAGGCTGAGGTAGGAGCCAAGCTCAACTGCACCGAAGCTCCAAGAGGCAAGGTGCAATCCTAAGAAAGAGAAGTTGGATCCCTCTCACCGGGTCCAAGGAGAGAGCTACAGCTCCTAGATTATTCCGCCTCCGACAAAGCAGAGGAACTCAGAGCTGAAGTCAGATCAGAAGAAACAGGTGGTCTCTGATCCGACTAAGACACAAGCAGGGCATCCAGATCTCCCTGCTTGGAACTCGATAAATGGGTTGGAGGACGAAGAGAAGAAGCAAAAGAGGCGAGTGATGTCTTTGGATCCGAAGCACCTGGGCTCTGATCCAGCAGTAATCTGGCTAAAGCTGGTGTCTTCAGCAGCCTTCTAACCAGCCTATCCACATATTCAACTGAAAGACTCCTGGTTAAATGGGTCGAAAAGGTTGGACATCTCTATAAAATTGGAGAAAGGACCCAAGAGAAAACTCTTTCCAATGATGGGAACCAGCTCTGTATAGCGAGAGACATCGGAGCCAAGGGAATCCGAGCCGATAACTTAGAATGCTCCAAAGTTCCCTAGGATCCATGAGCTGAGCCAACTGCTCCAAAAAAGCTGTTGAAGCAGACAACCTTGTCAACTTTGCTGCTGGCTCTGAAGATTCAGTTGGTGCCGGTGGTCTTTTCTTTGTCTTCTCAGACTTCAGATCAGAGGCAGTAGAAAAAGAAGAGGATCTAAGTTTTGAGGACTCCTTCCCATCTGAAACAGCTTAAGCAAAAGGGCCTGGAATCACACCCTTAAGCATAAGCTTGGTACACTTTTCTAGAATAGCTCTCTGATTAAAGGCGTGACATATACCGCAAGACTCCTCCAAGCGTGATAAACCACAGACAATAGACAGGTTTCAGGGGCTTTGCACCTTGTTTTTTCTTTGGATGGGGTATGGAAGGGGAAACCCTTTCCTCTGTCTATTATGTCCAAATCCATTTGTCCTTTGTTAAGCAATTTTTGAGAATAAAGATAATTTTCTAAAGGTGCTTTCTTTGAGCCTTGTCGGTGTCAAAGTCAAGTCATTGTGATTGCCCCTGTGACAGTGGGTCCTCCACTTCTCTGATTAGCTGGTTGCCATTGGGGGCCCCTGTAGGACCTCAATTCCCCTCTACCGAGCACGCCTGTTTTTTCCCCTTTGGAACTTGTCTGTGTCTGGAAAGGACCAATTCTTCGAAGGCCAATTCCTGCTGAACCTGGAGGAAATCTTTGACTGTTTGTACTGATTTAGCCTTTTCCTCTATTGATTTCAACACGCCCTGTGCTTTAAATTCAAATAGCTTGTGTTTTTCCAGAGAAGCATCTAGAAGCTTTATTTTAACATGATCTGGCAATGCCTGTTCTTTCAACCAAGCATGTCTGATCGGCCCCTGTCATAGCCCCTACATGAAGCTTCCAATGCATCATAACCACACTGAAAAAATGATTGCTAACCTGCTGAGTATTATGAACGATCCTGCAAGGCGTTTCAATCTAAAGACACAAGATAGGCTAATTTTTTCTGCAAATCATCTAGCAAAAATTTCTTGTACTGAAACATAAGAAAAGACAGTTAAGTGCCCTCATGGCAAGGGTGGTTGAGGTATAAACTTTTTACCCCACCTCTCCAGAGACCTAGATTCCCTGTCTGGGCAAGGATTTTTGGCATGGAACCACTCCTTTGGGCCCCTGAGAAATAGTTTCTAGATCAACAGAGTGGGCCTTAAAGAGATGTTTATGAGTTTCAGGAACCCTGTAATATCTATCTGGCTTGACAGGAGCAGGAGGTAGAGAATCAGGAGAAGTACTCGAGTCTGAGTACACATCATCCAATACATCTAACACTGGGGGTATAGCTAGAGGCTTGTGCTGGGGTAACTTAAGGAAAGTCCGAAGCCTTTTCCTGGAGTCTGAGAAATCCTGGCCCTGCCACTGAAAATGTTCTCTCATGGAGTGGAGAATTTCCCCGAAAGAAATATCCTCAGGAGGAGAGGCAGAGGGAATGGATTCATCTGAGGAAAGGGTATCTGCCTGCTCAACCCTAGGCCTTTTGTCAGAAGGCGGCTGAGAACCCCTGTCTGGATGAGCCTGAGCGCCCCTGATTAAAGAAATTAGATCTGCAGCTAAAGTCATAATCTGTTGGTCAGGGGTGGAACCCTGTGAGAAAGATTTAGGAGGGTGAGACTTAGCCAGGCTGGCAGCCTTAGCATGTGTGTAGGCCTTGATGGACATAGACACAGGAGGCCTAGCTGCCTCACGTGCTGGAGTAACTTTGTCCACCGGTATGGTGTCAGGCAAATCTTGGGCTTTGGATTCAGGAGGAAAATCAACAACCGGCACCGGGGTAGCCTCCAGGACGAGTGTCGGGAAGCAGTCGTCGGCCTGGGGGTTTATACCGCCTCGAAGAGACCGTGCACTCTAGCTTTGGGGTGGTGTCGGTGGAAGTCGCGGGCCGTGAATGTCGGTCCCGGTCCTTCCGTTTTTTTGGTCATATGTGCTGTCGGTATTTCCGATGGCATGGTATAAGAGAAATTTTCCCCAAAAAAGTCTTCAGCAAATTCTGC
Source organism: Protopterus annectens (assembly GCF_019279795.1). NCBI lineage: Eukaryota > Metazoa > Chordata > Ceratodontiformes > Protopteridae > Protopterus > Protopterus annectens. The sequence goes on along the minus strand of NC_056750.1, from coordinate 674,077,230 downwards.
CCGGCGCCTAAGTGTGCGCACAGTCAGCACAGGCCCACGCGTGGTCTGGAGGCAGGAAGGCAGTAAGAATGGAAGTCCTTATGAGGTATTTGTTTACAAGACAAACAATTATTAACTTTTGCAGTTTTATCCGACATCATCTGAGGCAAGAAAAGGTTCCCCAACGAGGTACTTAGCTTTTTGATGACTTCAGATCTGAAAACACAGGAGCTGGCGGACAACTGCTTCTGCCGGGGACCGCGCAAGAAAGACTGGAAGATGGCGCGGCTGATGCTTTTATACCCCCTCTGGGGGGAGGCAACATCAGCCGAAAGGAGACTTTGGAATCCCCACAAGGGCTGCCTGAGCAGGACAACCCATATGTCAGGACTGCAGTTGCATTCTTGAAGGACATTGTGGGCAAGTCTTAAAAGCACACCACCCTCATGAAAGGCTAACTATGGTTCTGTTGAAATGAGGGTCATAAGCTTGGAAATATTAAACAATGGTGATAGCCACCCACAAGTGCAAAGATATAATCTTCAGAGCTGCCATACAAGTCACTTCAATTGGGGCAAAGGCAACTGAAGTTCCAAAAGGTAAAATTTTTTAAAATGAAGCTGCAGAATGCTTTGAAACTTTTGGCGTGAGGAAGAGCTGAAACTTTAAAAACAAAACCCTGTTACAAACGGGACCCAAAATACTTACCAGTTTTTTTGGTTTAAAAAAGGGTTTTTTGGGGGAAAAAAAAAAAAAAAAAAAAAAAAATTTTTTTTCCAAAAAATCCTTTGAAGGGGTCCCCCGGGGGGGGTTGGAAGGGCCGGGCCAACCCCCAAATGTAAAAAAATTTGCATTTGGGAAAAACCCAATTTTTTTCTGGGGCTGGGGTTGGGGAAAACCCCAAGGGCCCCCAGGGGGGGGGGGGGGGGGGGGGGGGGGGGGGGGCGCGGGGGGGGGGGGGGGGGGGGGGGGGGTGTGGGGTGGGGGGGTGGGGGGGGGGGGGGGGGGGGGGGGGGGGGGGGGGGGGGGGGCCCTTTTTGGGGAAAAACCCTTTGGGCCGGGTGCCCCTGGTTTTCCAGGGGCTGGGAAGCCAAAGGGGGAAAGGGCCTTTTCCCCCCTGGGCGGCCTTTTGGGTTCCATTTTATATGGTAGTACACATCCTGAAGGTCTACTGAGCACATCCAATAGTCTTTTCAAGAAAAGGACTGTAGAGTGACCATTCGAACGTGCTCTTTTTGATCGACTTGTTTACATTGCTGAGATCCAAAACAGGTCTTCAGTCCAGAATTTTCTTTGATACCAAAATGGCACGTAAAAATCAACTACCAATCATTAGCAGACCGGAGTTCCGCTGTGGCGACCCCTAACCGGGAAAAAGCCGAAAGACACAACCACCACCAAAATGAATCTTGAGTAAGTTCCGTATCCTCATTGGTCTGAGGGGACTTCCTGGATGACCCTTGTCTAGCAACTTTAGAATTTCAGTGGTTACTTGATCCATTTGACTGGGTTTTATGTCTGGAATTCTTTTGTTCTGAGGGAGGGGATAGGTGAAGGGAATGAGATGATCTCTGGATATTACATGAAGCATCCATTTGTCATTTGTAATGTCCAGCCAGGCCTGTGGTTGTAGGGTTAGCCGACCCCCGATTGCCTCCAGAGATGAGCAATCAGGCCTCCTTTCAGGAGTGCTAAAGGGCCTACCAAAGAAGGAATCTCTAGAGCCCTGATTTTGCAGGCCTCCCCTCTGCGAGGCGTCTTCCATTATTGTTCCCTCCTCTACCTCTGGGGGAACTTTCACCCTGTGTCTCCTGGAAAGACCATTTTGAGATTTTCAGAACCACAGTTTTCCGCTACGTTTCTGACCTTTGGGGTAGGGTCTCAGAGTAGAAAAGCAGACTCCTATGGCCCACAAGATCTTGCCTTCTTCACAGCTGTTGACTATTTCTTTCACTTTGGGCTCAGACATGAGCTATCGAAAGGGACACTCACAAAGGAAGACTTTAAAGGCTTCGCAAAATCACAAAGGTGCATCCAGGCCTGCCTCTTAATCGAAATACCTGAACCTGTGGCTCTACTCGCTCTATCCGCTGCAAATGAAGTCAGTCCATGGAGAACTTAACCATGATGAATTTAGGGTGGCGAGCTGAGAGACTACTTCATCTGAGACCTCATCAGCCACAGCTCCTTGCAGGGTATGTGATAACTCTTTACTAGACTGCAAAGTGAGCTGCTGAAAGTGTTTCAAATAATTCAGCAAGCGCAATGTAAAGCCTGCTGAAAAAAAGACATGCTTCCTATATCTATCCATCAACCTAGAATCTTTGTTAGGAGGATGAATATTGGAACTGGTCTCAAAGTTACTTTTTAGTTGCTGCCACCATGACCACTGCATCTACTGAAACTCCCTTTGTAAGAAAGTTCTTATCCGGAGGTGAAGTGATGTACTGGTTTAACCCCTCGGAGTCGGATAAATGGAATCTGGGTCTTCCATGCCTTCTGAGAGATGAACTCAATAAGCTAAATAGAAGGCAGGGTCACCCAAGAGGTGGAAGGGTGGGATCCGAAAGCCTTCAGGTATACTAACTATTCTGCTAAAGGAGTGTTGCACTTAGTCTACTTGCCGTTTCAGCAATTCTGGGATGTCTCCAAAGGAAACATCCTCTGGAAGAAACTGTGTGGGGGACTCAGCCTCATCAAGGTCAGAATCTTAAGTGACCTACTTCTCTGGGAGTCCAAATGCTGCTTCTTACAAGTTCCCTTCTGAAGGACTTTTTCAGTGGGGTAATCTGGATAAGTTTTAGAAGAGATGGGGTCTCCCTAGGGCCATTCTGAAGGTTGGGATCCCGCTGTCCCTGTGGTAGGACTGACAGAGGCAGAAATCACCGGTTGGGGAAAGAAGACACTGGAAAGTTTGGACCCTTGACTAAGAGGCAGTCAAAGCTCTCCTCATGGTCCAGAATGCTCCCTGTCCCCGATCACAGGAGCCGATGAAAAACCTGGAGCCAAACATCCTCTGTGATCCAAGGAAGGAAGTTCTAAGGCTGAGGTAGGAGCCAAGCTCAACTGCAATCAAGCTCCAAGAGGCAAGGTGCAATCCTAAGAAAGAGAAGTTGGATCCCTCTCACGGGTCCAAGGAGAGCTACAGCTCCTAGATTATTCCTCCGACAAAGCAGAGGAACTCAGAGCTGAAGTCAGATCAGAAGAAACAGGTGGTCTCTGATCCGACTAAGACACAAGCAGGGCATCCAGATCTCCCTGCTTGGAACTCGATAAATGGGTTGGAGGACGAAGAGAAGAAGCAAAAGAGGCGAGTGATGTCTTTGGATCCGAAGCACCTGGGCTCTGATCCAGCAGTAATCTGGCTAAAGCTGGTGTCTTCAGCAGCCTTCTAACCAGCCTATCCACATATTCAACTGAAAGACTCCTGGTTAAATGGGTCGAAAAGGTTGGACATCTCTATAAAATTGGAGAAAGGACCCAAGGGAAAACTTTTTCCAATGATGGGAACCAGCTCTGTATAGCGAGACATCGAGCCAAGGGAATCGAGCCGATAACTTAGAATGCTCCAAAGTTCCCTAGGATCCATGAGCTGAGCCAACTGCTCCAAAAAAGCTGTTGAAGCAGACAACCTTGTCAACTTTGCTGCTGGCTCTGAAGATTCAGTTGGTGCCGGTGGTCTTTTCTTTGTCTTCTCAGACTTCAGATCAGAGGCAGTAGAAAAAGAAGAGGATCTAAGTTTTGAGGACTCCTTCCCATCTGAAACAGCTTAAGCAAAAGGGCCTGGAATCACACCCTTAAGCATAAGCTTGGTACACTTTTCTAGAATAGCTCTCTGATTAAAGGCGTGACATATACCGCAAGACTCCTCCAAGCGTATAAACCACAGACAATAGACAAAAGATATGTCAATCAGTCAAGGGCATTTTCTTGCCACATGGAGTGGTTTGTCTTTCAGCTTTTTCCCGGTAAGGGGTCACCACAGCAGAGCTCCGTTCCACTGATTGGCAGTAGATTTTTTACGAAATGCCGAGGTGCCAGCTCAACGCCCAACCTTCAACGAAGGCATGCCCATTTACGCACGCATGTCTTTTGAATGCTACCAAACCGCGGGGAGGACATACAGACTTCACACAGAAGGCGCTCCCAAGCCAAGCCCAGAATCGAATGAGAGAACCTCTTGCTGTGAGGTAACAACAGTACCGGTCTTGCAGCATGGAGTATATTTTTTAAAGCCTAGAGACTTGTCTCCCTTATCTTTTTGAGACATATTATTTAACAGCCTAAAAAAGAACCGGCACAAGCCAAAAAAAAAAAAAAAATACACTAACTACTCATAAATAGCTATCTCTAAATATTAATATACATTATATTATATGAAAAAGAAACTAGAAAAGTTCTACATCAAAAAAAACTGACATTCTCTAAATAGACTACACAAATTATACTAACAATATTTGTTTTATAAGTGGGATAAAGGGGTAAAAAGGGGAATGCAAAACGCCATGAAAAAAGTCAATGGACGATATTAACAGGAAAAGAAACACACTAACCGCTACTAGAAATTAACACTACGTTGAAAAATTATGAAATATTAAGAAATATTCAGAAATATTAATAAATTTTAAGAGATGTTTCTCACTTGGCCTAGAGCTAACAAAGGGACCAAGTCTCCAGCAGAGAGGCAAATGAGATCTGAGGTAATGGGGAAGTGTATTCTGGGAAGGGAAAAATGCCAAAGGGCTTAGCTGAAGATCACAAGCTTCTGCATAAGGCCAAGAAGAATCCGATGGATTAGATCAGACTCACATGTGAATAAAAATGAGACTGAAAACAACACATCATAAGTTAACACTGCTGCTGCCCTATGTACAGCAACGGAGAACCCCACCATTTCACTACATCTGTGCACCAGCTTCAGTTAGAAGTTCAGATGGGAATATATGTTACAGTTAAAGCAAGGTCGCCATTTTATGAAGTGAACAGAGATTTTAAACAATTTGGACGTCATGTTCAACAGGAAATGTGGGCAAGTCTTAAAAGCACACCACCCTCATGAAAGACTAATTATGGTTCTGTTGAAATGAGGGTCATAAGCTTGGAAATATTATAAACAATGGTGATAGCCACCCACAACAAGTGCAAAGATATAATCTTCAGAGCTGCCATACAAGTCACTTCAATTGGGGCAAACGCAACTGAAGTTCCAAAAAGGGTAAGAATTCTTTAAAAATGTCTGAAGCTGCAGAATGCTTTGAAGAAAGCTGAAACTGAAATATATTTAAGGCATCTACCTGACTGATATACATTGATGCTGTATATGTGTACTATTAATCGTGCATTAACTGAAACCTAATTAATACTCATGTAGACACCACAAGATGGATCAGAACCATACAAACTGCAAGTTGTCAGACTGAATCCATAAATGGTAACTTTCCATCAAAATAAAGGGGCTCTTCTATTTACTAGCAAAGGCTTGAAAAGTGAACAGCTTTATGACAGCTTCAGTTAACTTTAACACTTTATACAGACGAGGTAGAACAAGCTGGTACCCAAAGACACCCCTGAAGCAGAGCCACGTCACCTTAAGCACAGTCAAGGGATTTCCCAAACTTGGACTCAAATATTTTGTGCTGCCAGGAATCATATGGGTCTCAAAATGCAGCCTCTCCTTCAAGCACTGGGTGAAGGCAAGACATCTTGGCAGCTCATGAGTCAGATCCATGAATATGGTAAAAGAGGCAGAGCCAGATCAGAGGTCGGTTCAGAGACCCATCAGTTGAGGAATGAATGAAAATGATTTCTCATTCTCAAAAGTTGCCAAAATTATTTTAACATGACAGCTTGTCAGTAGAGATATTAAAGACTGAAAAACAAAGGAAAATATCTATTTGCCCTAAATTTGCAAAGAGCTCTCCTATACCTGGAGGAAAGAAAGATTAGCATTAAGAAAGTACAGTTGTGTACACTTACCATAAATGTAGATGTTTGAGTGTATTCACAGTTGCAGCCATTACCATTTAGGTAATCCCGCTGGCAGGTTGCCCTCAGTCGGCCTGAATTCCAAAGTCCTGGGTCGGCTGCTATTGCCCCTTCCGTGACGTCAGGGGTATAAAAGATGCGGCCAATGCCACTTTCTTTAGTTTTTCTTGCCCCAGATGTTAGGTGGCCCCTAAAAGGATAGCCGAAATATAGATATATATATATATATATATATATATATATAAATACATGCACCAATATAAACTTCACCTTCATCTACAAGCAAATACACCACATAGGTTGTATAAATCAGAGAAGGAAAGATAGGTTCCATTAGAAGAAAGGGGGATGGCGGGTGGGTAACCTGGACTGCAACAGTGAATACAGTCAAACATCTACATTTATGGTAAGTGTACACAACTGTACTATGTTCTTCGTGTTTCACTGTTGCAGTCAATACATTTGGGTAGAGTCCCAAAGCTATGGTTGGGAGGCTGGAGCTTAAACAGCATTAGGAGCAGCTATGAGGCCCTGCAGAACTGCAGTGGCAAAGCCTGCCCTGGATTTAGAGTAGAGTGGCAGATGATGGTGCTTTGTAAATGTGTGCAGTGAACTCCAAGTAGCAGCCTCTAAAATGTCCTTGGTTGGTACTCCCCTGAGAAAGGCTGCTGAAGTGGCTGCAGCTCTGGTTGAATGTGGCCCAATGCCCTTAGGTACTGGCTTGCCATGGTGTAAGTAGCAGAAATGAATGCAATGACCTATCCACTTTGAAATAGTCTGCTTTGAGACAGCCTTACCTTGTGATCCTGCAGCACATGCCACTAGTAATTGCTCTGTCTTTCTGAAAACTTTGGTTCTGTCTAAGTAGAATCTAAGCTGTCTGTGTACGTCCAAAGAATGCAGAATTCTCCCCCCCCCTGTTCTGTGGATTTGGATAAAAAGTTGGCAGATGAATCGTTTGGTTAAGAGAGACACTGGGCACCACCTTAGACATAAAAGTTGGGTTTGTCCTCAGAGAGACCCTGTCTGGATAAAAAAATGATAAAAGGTTCCGCAAAAGTTATGGCTAGGAGCAGAGCTGTTTTCCAAGATAAAAACTTTATATCAGCAGTAACCACTGGCTCAAAAGGAGGCAGGATGAGTTTTTCCAAGACATAGTTGAGGTCCCATGCAGGCATTGGTGATCTCCTTGGAGTCCTTACATTTTTGGCTCCTCTGAGGTACTGCTTTAATAAGGGATGAGAAAAGATTGGTGGCTCTGTATTCTAATGAGCAGAAATGGCAGAGGCATGAATTTTAATAGATGAAAAAGATAGGCCTTTGACCAGCATCTCAGTTAAGTATTGCAAAATCTGAGGAATATTTGGCACAGCTGTATCAGTTCCTTGTGCCTGGTTCCAAGTACCGAATCGCTACCATTTTCCAGCATAAGATTTTCTAGTACTAGGCCATCTGGCCTCCAAAATGACATCTATCACAGCTTTACTGAGAGGTGTGTTTTGTATGACTACATTACCTGCCAGGTTTAAAGTGCTGAGTTGGCTGTGCAGGATCTGACTGTTTTGCTGGGACAGTAGGTGAGGTATTCGAGGTAAGATCCAAGCTGGGCATTGAGATAAGTTCTTTAGGATTAGAAACCAGTACTGGCGGGGCCAGTCTGGGGCAATCAGTATCATTTTTGGCTTCTCCTGTCTGACCTTTAGGAGTACCTTGGGGAGGAGAGGCAGTGGGGGAAAGCATACACTGATAGGTTTTTCCAGCTGAAAGACAGGGCGTCCACTTCCCATGCTTGTCTGTGATAAATCCTTGTGCAGAATCTTTTTAGTTGGTAGTTGTGAGGGGAGGCAAATAGATCTATGTCCGGGCATCCCCATTTCCTTGTTATCATGCTGAAAACTTGTGGATCCAGCTGCCACTCGTGGGGATCCATGAGGTTTCTGCTTAGTTCGTCTGCCAGAGTATTTTTCCTTCCTGGCAGGAACTGTGTCTGCAGATGCACTTGGTAAGTTAATGCCGTGTCCCACAAAGTCATTGCTAGTCTGCAAAGGGGGTAAGAATGTGTGCCCCTCTGCTTGTTTATATACCACATGACCGTGGTGTCGGTCTTTATCAGTAGTTGTCCCGGATGAAGTAGGCCCTTGAAGGCTGTCAGGGCATTCTGAACAGCTAGCATCTCTTTTTGATTGATATGTAGATGTATTTAGGTTGAGGACCATGTGCCCTGAATGCATCTTCCTGCCATGTGGGCCCCCCAGGCATAATCTGATGCATCCGTTGTTAGTGTCTGCCTGGCTGGGGGTAATGTGAATGGCTGCCCCTTGTTTTGGTGACAAGCCTTTGCTCACCATCAAAACTCCTGTTGTAGGCAGGGAATGAGAGTAATCATTGTTTCCAGGCTGTGGCAATGTTGAGTCCAAACACTTTTTAGGTACCACTGAAGTTTCCTCATATGCAGTCTTCCATATGGAATTAGTAGGATGCAGGATGCCATGAAGCTCAAAGCCTGCAGAATTTTTCTTGCAGATAACTGGGCCTTTGTTGCCAACATTTTGAAATAGGTAGTTAGTTGTCTTTGTTTGTCTGGCGTGAGATAAGCCATCTGGGCTGTTGTATTTAAGCTTGCACCAAGGAATATTAGCTCTTGACAGGGTACTAGTTTTGATATCTTTTCGTCCACTGTGTACCCTAGGCATGTTATAAGTCTTTTCACAAACGCCAGGTGCTGTAGAAGAATGTCCTTTGTTCTCTGCTTGAATTAGACAGTCGTCCAAGTAAGGGTATATTTGTATTCCTGTCTGCAGAATGCGATTACTGGTGCCAGGCACTTTGTAAAGACCCTGGGCACAGTAGATAAGCCAAAGGACAGTGCAGAGAATTGGTAATGCATTGAGCCAGCCTTGAATCTGAGGTATCTTCTGCATAACTGTCTGATTGGGACACACAGGTATGCCTCTTTTAGGTCTAGAGTCACAAGCCAAGTGTTCTTGCCCAGCATGGGCAGAAGCTGCTGCAAAGTCAACATATTCAATTTTGGTATAGATAGGTCCAGTATTGGTCTCCATGCCTTGTCCTTTCTGGGTACCAAGAACAGTCCTGAGTAAAATCCTTGTCCCTGCTCTTGCTCTGGTACTTGTTGAATGGCCCCCATGTCCATGAGGAATGAGGCTTGTTTTTGTGCCTCTGCCCATTGTTTTTTTGGCAGATCTGGCCAGCTGTTTGCCTTTGGCAGGGTATGGAAATGGAACCTGTACCCTTGTGACACGATATTTAGAACCCATTTGCCCCGGGTTATAATGTGCCAATTGAGAAAAAAGTGCTAATGTTCCCCCTAAGGGTGTTGCCAGGAGATAAGTGCTTGGTGCAGGCAGGGGGAAGTCATTGGGACTTTTTCCTGTATGGTTGTGATTTGTCTTCTCCAACTTTGGAGGTAGAAGCACCCCACTGCTTTGACCTGTATGAACCTTGCGCCTGGGATCTGCCTCTAGGACGTCTGGATCTGTCCCTTTGTGGTCTGTCTGACACAGGAAAGGACCAATTCTTTGTAGGCCAGTGTCTACTAAAGATAGGTGGCTGTACTTGTAAAAAATCTTTGACAGTTTGCATAGATTTTGCTTTGTCCTCCATTTTCTTTAACACCTCTTTTGCCTTAACACCAAACAAAGTGTCATGCTGTAAAGGTGCATCTAATAATTTAACTTCGACATGATCAGGCAGATTTTGTTCCTTTAACCAAGCATGCCTCCTAATTACAGAACCTGTAACTGCGGCCCTGCAGGCCTCCAAAGAATCAAAACCACATTGCAAAGTATGCTTTCCAACTTGTTCAGCTGCATGCAATAAATCCTGCAATTCCTTGTTTTATGCACATTCAGAATTTAATAACATTTTCTGTTTAAGCAATGCCATGATATGTTGCTGATATTTGAGCATATGAAACTGACAGTTTAAGGTGGTTATAGCCAAGGTAGCAGATGTGTAAACCTTTTTTCCCCACCTATCCAGTGCCCTAGAATCTCTGTCAGAGGGGGTAGGGTTTTTTGCAGCGGAAGCCTAAACTCCTTTGGGACCCTGTGAAATAGTTTCTGGGTCTGCAGCAGGGTTTTTAAAAAAGGAATTTGAGAGAGTCAGGAACCCTGTAATATCTGTCAGGCTTAACAGGAGCTGGAGGCAAGGAGTCAGGGGTAAGACTAGACTCCGAAAACACATCTACAACATCTAACACAGGTGGAATGGCTAGTGGTCTGTGTTGAGGTAGTAAAAAGAAATCCCTGAGCCTCTTTTTAGATTCTGAAAAATCTTAGCTCTCCCAGTGGAAATGCTCCCTCATGGTATGCAAGGTTTCCCCAAAAGAATAGTCCTCTGGAGGAGAAGCTGAAGGTACAGATTCTTCAGCATCAGAATCCTCATAGGGGGGAAGAGAATATTCCTGATAAGAAGAGGAATCAGAAGAAATAGAAACCTGATCTGAAGATTCATAGTCAGTCTCTTGCCTAAGCCTCTTATCAAGAGGGGGATGGGAACCCCTGATCAAGGTAATTAAGTCTTCGGCCATTTCCAGCATCTGGTTTTTGGGCATAGAGGCCTGTCCACGTGGCTCTTCGGCCATTTTCAGCATCTGGTTTTTGGGCATAGAGGCCTGTCCACGTGGCTCTTGAATTTGTTTCTTTGCTTTAGTAGGTGCTTTAGTCTCTGCCTTTGAAGCTGAGGTTGGTTTAATGTAAAGATGTTTAGGTCTGATTACACCCTCAAAAGCTGGTGCCTGCTCAGCGGCTCCGGACCCATCTGAAGGAATAGTATCCGAGGCTCCAATACCTAGAGTTTCCAGCGGCATGGCCGACTCCATGTGGGAGTCGGAAGCGGCCTGCGACTCTAAAGTAGCGGGCGTCAGGGGCTGCGAAAGCTCCTCACTGAGAACCAGCGACTGGCTTAGAAGCTTCTGAGTCGGTTTTGGGCCTCGGTTGTCTGTCTATCTCCTTTTCTTTGCATTTTTTGTGGACTCCGGTAGTCGGACGGCTATCCGACAACATTTCTGGATAATTAAACCGGTGTCCAAAATAATTTAAAGCAAAATCATACAGACGCTTAATAGTGCGTTGGTTAAATCTAGCACAAAACAGACAACCAGAAACGTTGTGATCAGGGCCTAGGCAAGGAATACAGTAAGAATGAAAGTCCTTATGAGGTATTTGCTTTCCACAAGAAATACAATTATTTACATTTTCTGACATCTGTCTGGAGCATGAAAAAAGTTCCCCCAACGGGGTACTTAGCTTTATTGAAGACTTTGGATCTGAAACTCGAACACGAAAATCTCACGAGTCGGCCGACCGGCACTTGCGAACTGCTTCTGCTTCGGGCACAGCGCGGCAAGAAAGACTAAAGAAAATGGCATCGGCCACATCTTTTATACCCCTGACGACCTGACGTCAGGGAAGGGGTGACAGCAGCCGACGCAGGACCCAGGACTTTGGAATTCAGGCTGACTGAGGGCAACCTGCCAGCAGGATTACCCAAATGTAATGACTGCAACAGTGAAACACGAACATCATCTTTATAGAATTAGATAGAAGACAAATCTTTAGAATAGGCTTGCAGGTTGACTACCATGCGAACTGCAGGCATTAACAAAAATCATACTCTAAAGCTGAGGAGAGAGTAAGAGCAAATGGCTGAAATCCCAAATAAAAACAGTACTTGTAACAAAGGCTGGCATATCATATTGTACCTCCCTGAAACAGAAAAATCATGAGTAGTAGTTTCAGAAAATCAAATTCTGCCAAGAGAGACTGAAGAAACACCATCTTCATAATCAGATACTGGGACTTTAACAGAAAAAGAGGATGCCTTTTCTCGGAACATATCCTGGATAAAACAACATGTGGAAATCCTCAGACAGGAATTTCCCATAAAAGAAAAACTTTAATGCCTGCAATAACCCCTGAAGCAAACCAATGAAGTATTTCATATTTATAGAAAGAGATAAGGAACATAAAAAAATTTAAGTGTCACATTTTCCTAGGGGCATCCTACAAAGAAACTCCTCCATGGAGCTTCTCCCTAAAGAACAGACTTCTTACCTTATTTAAGTAGAGATACTCTCTCCTTCCTCCTAAACAGACTAGAATGGCTCTCCCATGCTGAGCCAGGGCATCTGAACAGCCACACAGGACGTGTCCAACCTCCAGCCCTTAACGGCTGAACAGAATACACTAGAGGGTCCAGAAAAAAAAGTAAATTGTTTCAGGAACCAAAAAAGGCTACAGCAGAGTCACCCAGCAGAGACTGGAGCACAGACTGAGCCTGCTGTTAGTAAGGGCTCCAAAATAATTTTCATATTCTTGGGTTCAAAGGAAGGTAGAACTGTGGGACCAGTAAGCTGTTCCATGGTTCTGTCAAGGAGAAAAAAAAAAAAAAAAAAGAGCCTGACACTCTGGTAGAAAAGCTAGTTTGGATCAGTGACAGCCAAGCTGTTGTTGGTAGTCTTCACAAGCAAAGTACACCAACAATCCCAAAACACAATAACCATTGCTGATAAAACAGTATTCACCTTCAGTAAAGTGCATTTTTACATGAAGTGTTTCAATTAGATAAACAGCAAAAGTAAAACAAAAGGTAAACAAGTCTGGCAGACTACTCTGTCTTGAAGCAAAAACAGAATATCAGAAAACCTACCTAAAAACACAGCTGTATAAAAACTTAACAGTAAATGTCCTTTCACTGTTGCAGTATTCATTACCTCTGGGATCTCCTGCCAAGGTTAGTCCAACATCCAGCCAGTATACCAAAGCCTTTATTACTTATGAGTGTTGTATGTCAGATGTATGCTCCCCACACAAGCGTAGGATGTAAAGGCCACTTATGACTGTTCCCAAACCAGAACTGAAGTGCCCTAGGAGCCAGGACTGCACAGTGAAAGAACATATATATCCAAAGGTGGAAGGAACAGGAGGAGATGATCAAAGTCTCAGCCAGAAAGGAAATATTGCCCATGGAAAAGGGGCAAAAGAACAGAGGGAAGAAGAGAAGACTGCAATAGTGAAAAGTAGGGCATCTACTGTTAAGGTAACATTTTACACAACTGTACTATGTCCTTCCATATCACTGTTGCAGTACAAATCAGATCAGGAAGAGTACATACTCCACTGTGAAGGAAGGCAAGGAGGATCCCTCCACCTACCCATGAAGGACAGCCTTGGCATATACTGCCTTGCTTCTGGAAATGGCATCCAACTTGTAATGTTTAGTGAATGTTTGAAATGAAGACCAAGTAGCAGCTTCAAGGATGGATTTGGTTACCCAAATCCCTGAAGAAAGCCCCGGAGGAAGCCACTGCCCTAGTAGAAAGAGCTCTTAAAATCAGACAACTGACATGAAAACAATAAAAAGACATGGCCCAGGACTGGAAATCCAGGAGGAGACGGTTTGCTTAGAAACTGCCAAACCTAATGTCCTGGTATGAAAAGTAAAGTTTGTTAGTTTTCTGGTATTGAGTTTCCTGGTCTCCAGCAGGACCCTAAGCAAGTCCTCAGGAAACTGGAGTCGGAAATTAATCAAAACCTTATCACCTAAAGTGTCAATTGAAGGCTAGACAGGTGAGGGTGAAGGAGAAATAATTTGCCCTATTTGAGAAGATCCATGGGGTGAGGTAACTAGCGATTATTGCCCATGTTCAGGTGGAATAAGGGGGGAGGGGGGACCAGTGCTGTCTGGGACAAAATGGAGTTACCAAACAGTTTTTTGGCAAGTCGTTCTCAATCTTGTGAAGGACGTCTGAAAGGGGAGGAAAGACATACAGGAACATTCCTTCCCAAGAAAAAGGCATGGCATCCACATTCAAAGCCAAAGAACTTGGGACTCTGGAACAGAACAGAGGGAGTTGCCTGTTCAGTGGGGAGTCAAAGACATCCACTCAAGAAATAGCCCACCAAGGAACTATATTTACAAAAGCAGCTCTATGAAGCATCCATCATAAGTCTGTGACCTGTACCTGCTGAGAGAATATGCCACTAGACTGCCACTGACAGAAAGACTGCTTCTAGGGTCAACTGAAGTTTGATGGCTATTTCCCATGCTTAAAGACTAGTCTCCATAGAAAAGACCTAGTGCTGCCTTGTTTGCCAATGTACCACACAACTGTGGTGCTGTCCATACAAACCTTTAAGGGACCTGGCATCCAGAGAGAGTGGAAAGCTTCAAGAGCCAAAATGAGAACACTCATTTCCTTGATGATGACATGATCTACCCTAGGCTGAGGGGACCAAAAGCCCTGAACCTACAGGGTGCCCGAAGCGGCTCCCCACTCCAGCTCTGAGGCATCTGTGAAGAGTTCCTGGGATGGTTGAGGAGTTTGAAAAAGCACACCTGGATTGAGAGATCTGTTGAATCCACCAGCGAGATTCCATTTTGACACAAGGGAGCAGAGAAACTGGATACTCTAGCGGGTGGCAGTGTTGGAGCCATATTTATTTTAGATACCATCTATACTTCCTCCTATGAAGCTTGCCCAGGGAAGCAGGGGAATGGTAGAGGCCATGAACCTAGAGGCCGAGAAACTCCATGGGCTAGAAGACAGGAAAGGGGAAGCAAGGTAAGAAAAAAGTTCATGACAGACAAAACCTTAGAGGCAGGAAGACAGACAATCATTGGAACAGTTTGGATTCTGCAGCCTAGAAAAATGTGATCTTGAGATGGAGTCAACACTGACTTCAGAAGTTTGATAGTGAACTCCAGGCTGTGTAATACAAGCTGGGTAAAAGTGAAGATCCTGTAATAGCTTGGCTTGGGATGGGGTCTGAAGCACAAGGTTGTCCAGATAAGGAAATATCAGAATGCCCCAAAGCCTGCAAAAAGCGACTACTGGAGCTAAGAATTCTGTGAGCACACGAGGCTGTTGAGTCCAAATGGCAAAGCAGAGAACAGAAAATGATAGGATAAAACAGAGAAACGCAAAAATTTCTTAACTAAAGGGTGGATAGGAATATGAAGGTAGGTGTCCTTCTGATACAGGGTAGCTAGAAAGGCCTAGGGGAGCAACAAAGAAAAAGTCTGAAAATGAAGCATTCAGAAGGATGCACTTTGAGAAGTGTTCAGAAAAGAACAGTTGTGCAAAATCTTACCATAGATGTCCTTTTCTTCCATGTTGCAGTATTCTTAGTGTAGGGATTCTCAGTCTCAAGCGACCCGAACATCTGCTCCTATATATAAGCTTAAGCCTGGTTGCTGGAGGTGTGTGCAGCATGACACACAGGGCCATAAAACAGGGGACCTTAAATGTGACATCTGCATGCACAGACCTCAGAACTTAACTGCCCAGTCGGACAGTTAAGCTAATATGAGCCAAATGATGTCCACAAAGTGTGCAGTGCCATTTGCTGGTTTGTCTGAACATAGTCTAGGTGGTACTCCAGGATGCCTTCTAGACAGACCAATTGGAAAGAAGGGGGATATGTGGGGGGGTGGGTACTGCAACATGGAAGAGAAGGGCATCTACTGTTATGGTAAGATTTTACACAACTATCATATGCCCATGTTGCAGTATTGTTAGTGTGGGAGAGTGTCACATCTTAGGAAGAAGGAAGAGTGGATTCCAGAAAACCCTATAGGACTGTCCTAGCAAACCCTGCTCTGGCTCTGAGATGTGGTCCAATTTGTAGTGTCTAGTGAAGGTTTGTACAGATGGACAAGGTGGCCACTTCCAGAATGGAGGATGTGTCCAGGTCTATGAAGGAGGCTTTGTAGGATGCTATGACCTGGTAGAGTGAGAGCCCTTACTCCCTGAAGTAGGTCCTTGCCATGGTAGGAGTAGCAGAAGTGGATAGTTTTCCTGATCCAGCAGGAAATTGTTTATTTGGAGACTGCCTTGCTCAGGTCCCTGGGGTGGAAGGATATAAATAGTTAGATTTTCTGATGGCCTTAGTTTTGTCCAAGTAAAACCTCAGTTGCCTGTGCACATCCAGGGAATGGAGTACCCTCTCACTGTCATTAGTGGGAGAGGGGGAAGAAGGTGGGCAGATGAATGGACTGGTTTACAGACAGTTCACTGACCACCTTGGGCATGAAAGAAAAGCTGGTGCACAGTGTCACCCTGTCCTTGTAGAAAATAGTGTAGGGTGGGACAGGTCAGGAGAGCTTGCAACTCTGACACCCTTCTAGCAAAGGTAAGGGCCATCAGTAGAACAGTTTTCCAAGTGCACATTTAGAGAGTTGCAGAGCTGGCTGGCTCAAATGGAGCTAGTGTCAGTTTTTATAGGATAAAAAGTTTAAGTCCCAAGGCAGTGGGACTGGTTTCCTTTGTGGTCTGATGTGCAAGACCCCTTTCAGGAAGAATTTTACATCTAGCCTGGATAGCAGGGGGGGGGAGTCTAGGAGTAAGCAGACAGGCCACAGATAGGTGGACTTTCACTGAAGAGTATGAAAGGCCAGCCTTGATAAATTCACAAACAAGTTAGGACTAGAGGCACATCCGCTCAAAAGGGATCCCTATGCTTTTTGAGACACCATTTGGAGAATCTTCCCTATTTTGAAATGTAGGACCTCCTGGTAGTAGGTTTCCTGGCTTCCCTCAGGACTGAAGGCACGTCCTCACAGCAGTGGTGTCTGAAGGGAACTAAAACTTTATCACCCATAGAGCTAGGCATAGCATATGCAGGAGAGGATGAATGTTCCCTTCTGCTGTGAGTAGGTCCACCTTGGTGGGTAAGTTGTGGTGATTGCCCTTGGTGATTGAAGTAAGGGGAATCAATGCTGCCTTGGCCAGTAGGAAGTCACCAGCAAGATCTTTGGTTTGTCCTTCTTGATCTTCAGGAGGACCTTTGGAATTTGAGGGAAGGGGGGAAATGCATATAGAAACTGCCCCCTTCCATGAAATGTTGAAGGCGTCTACCCTGCAGGCTATTGGGGAGTGGTCCTTGGTGCAGATTTATTTCAATTGTGTGTTCTGGGGGAGGGAAACAAATCTACTCGAGGTGTGCCCCACTGGTGGACAAGGTCTAGGAAAAACTTCTGTTCAACATCCACTCATGATGTGGAGAGGATGATCTGCTGAGAACATCTGCCTGTTGGTTGTCTGGGGTGGGATGTAGGTTGCCTGCAGAAATAAGTTGTTTCTGGAGACTAGGTCCCAAATCTGTATTGCTATCCTGCAAAGGAGATGGGACTTGGTCTCTCCTTGTTTGTTGAGGTACCATTTGACTGTGGTACTGTCTATGAAGATTTGATGGGGACCCAGTTGTAGGATTGGGGTAAAGGCTTTTAGGGCCAGAAGGACTGCTGTCATCTCCCTCACATTGATTTGTTTTTTTCCAGAGGGCAGGATGCCAGTTCTCCTGTACCTCGAGACTCTTCATGGTAGCCCTAACCCAGGTCCGATGTATCTGTATGTATATGTTGAGCTGGTGTGGGGGCAGGTGGAGTGGAAGGCCTGGGTTCAACTGAATTTCTTGTATCCACCATTTCAATTCTGCTTCGAGGCACGGTAAGACTGAGATCAGAAATTCTAGAGTGTGTTTGTGTTGGGACCATACAATTCTTCAGATACCTTTGCAGTTCTCATATGTATCCTGGCTAAAGGCAGCATAAGAATGGTGGCTGGCATAAGGCCCAGAACCAGTAAAAATTCTCTTGCTGATAGCTGTACCTGGATCAGGTCCTGGAAGTGGGCAGTAAGGGAGAGAACTTTCTCCAGAGGGAGGAATACCCCCATCAGGTCTGTTCTGATCCTGCATCCCAGGAAGATTTTGTCCTGCTGTGGGATTAGGAATGAACTGGGGAGGTTGAGGGTGAACCCCAGGCCTTGTAGCAGGAACATGGTGAACTGCAGGTGGTTTCTTACGGTATCCTCTCTTTCTGCAAGAATTAGGATATCATCTAGTTATGGGTAAATTTGAACGTCTTTGGTTCTGCAATGGGCTATTGCTGGGGCCAGGCATTTTGCGAATACCCTGGGTGCAGTATTTACACCAAAGGGTAAGGCTGTAAATTGAAAATGAGAACAGGGCCCAGTAAAACTGAAGTACTTTCTGTGAGACCGTTTTATATGGATGTAGAAGTAGGCTTCCATGAGATCTAGTGTGGCCATGAATGCCTTGGCTGGCAACAGTGGAAGAGGGGTCTGGAGCGATAACATTCTGAAGGATGGAACTCTTAGGAAGAGGTTTAGAAAGGACAGATCCAAAATTAGCCTCCAAGGACCATCCTTTTTTGGTATAAGAAATAACCTTGAGTAAATATCTTCTCCTTGTTCTGGGGGAACGGGTTCTATATTTCCATGGTTCAAAAGATCCTTTAGGTTCTGGTGAATGTGTAGTAGAATCTTGGGTGGGAATGGTATGGACCTTGTAGGGGGCCGTTCCTTCCAAGAGAGGAAATATCCCTCCTACTATTGCCAGGAACCAGTGGTCTGTGGTGATAATTCTCCAAAGGGGTAGGCAGTGTGACAGGCGGGCTGATGGGAAGGTGGGCAAGGCAGTCACGCGTTGTTGGGAGCCATTTCTGTCATGAAAGGGCCATCTTTGGGTAGGTTGAAAGGAAACTGGTCTGTATGTGGTTTGTCTCCAAGCTCCTTTCCTATGTCTGGAAGAGGAAGAAATGGTAAAGGAGGGGGTCCTCCTGACAAAAGTAGTCTTGGCTTAGTGATTTATAGTATTTAGGAATGGGAGACACCAGAAGGTGTTTAGTAACCTGGAGCTCCTTGCTTTTCTCCTGAAGGTTTTTTTAAAATGTTCTGCAGACCATTTTCCAAACAGGAAGCTGTGGTCAAGAGGGGCATCAAAAATTTTGGACTTAAAGTCCTCTGGCAGGAGTTGAAGGTGAAGCCAAGAATATCTGCACAGCACTGATGTGGAAGCAGCAAGATCATGCAGAGGTCTCTGCTGCATAAATGCATCTAATTGAATGTCTGACCACTTGAGAAGCGAGCAACAGTTTTGATGCTACCTCTATCTTGTTAGGGGAGTGAGACAAGGAGGACAGGAGATTAGAAGCCTGGGATACCAAGTCCAAGGCATATTTTACCTTAAGAGTAGATAGTTGACAGCTCTGAAGGCTAGGGCAGAGGAGGTATAAACTTTCTTGCTGATCCTGTCCATATTCTTACTGTCCTTGTCAGTAGGTAAAAGGGACAGATGAGGAGGGTATTCATTTTGACTTTGTCAGGAGATACAGCAATCACTGCTGTGTCTGCCAAGGGGGGCTTCACCAGGAATTTCTCTTCATCAGGCACCATGTACGAACGGTCAGGTTTCTTGGGGTAGGTGGCTGTGAATCGGGATTTTGCAATGCTGAAGAAAATGCATCAAGATAAGCAGGTATAACTGGTGGGATGGCAGATGGAGATTCTACTTGATGTAATTCAAAACATCTTGAGTTTGTCATTTGGGAAGTATCCCATTTGAAATATTTTATTTTGGTAATGATCTCCCCAAATGTGGTGTCCTCTGGGGAGAGTCCACCTCAATGGATTCCTCATCAAGAGAATAATATTCCAGTGGTGAGGCAATCTGTGATGAGTAAGTAACTGATTCAACTGATGAGTAAACTTCCTCCTCTTCTCCTCCTGTATAAGTGGGAATATGGATTGAAGTAGCTGAGGCAGGCCTAGGGCTGAGAACAGGAATGGTGAAAGGTAAAGAGGCCAAAGGCCTAAGGGATATGAAAGCTTGCATCAAGGATTGCGTGAAGGATTGCCAGTCAGGTAATCCCTCAGGTGAGGGAGACAAATGCTTACTTTTCTGTCTCCTTTTCTGTCTCCTTTTCAAAGGAGTAATTGTGTGAGAAGGCCTAGTCTTAGGGGCCTTCGTGAGAGCTGGGGCTTCAGGTTGTGATATCCCAGTCGGGTGTCTGGCAAGGCCTGGTTCCCCCTCGACATCAGTAAAAACCGAAGTCTGAGCTCCCTCTATGGACATGCTGGTTATTACTTCTGAAGTGGCTTCCTCGAGGGGAGTCGAAGTAGAAGCCTCTAATGGATGTCCCTCAACTAAAACAGAAGCTGCCGGGGCATCGAACAAAAAGGCAGTAGTAGTAGTAGGCTGTGACAACTTGGCCTTTACGTGTGGAAACTCTGCCAGGGTGGCCGACTCTGGATCCATCCTAAGCACTAATTTCTTTAGCCTCTGATTTTCTAAGTAAAGATTAAGGGTGGCCAGACGGCTTTCTGAGTGCCTTAGATATGAATGACTGGCAAATTGAACAAGAGGTATGGTCATGTTCTCGGCCTAAGCAAAAGGCAATGGTTATCGGAGTCTTTATGCAGAATCCGATGCCTGCAACGGCATTTACCCTTCTTAGCTGACTTCGGGTAAAAGGGGAAAACAGCAAACTAAGCTCAAGCAAAGGTAAAAAACGAAATACCCAATGGGGTACTTAGCTTTAGACATTTTGATAGTAGAGGAGCAATGCGACTGATGTGACGTTCAACTGTGGCTGAAAAGCTCTGAGGTCTGAGTGTGCAGACATCACATTTAGGGTCCCTGTTGGCCCTTTGTGTGACATCCCACGCACCTCCAGCAACCAGGCTTAAGCTTTTGTAAAGGAGCTAACGTTCGTGTTGACTGAGGCGGATAATCCCCACACTAAGAATAATGCAACATCGGAATAGAAGGACATCAAAAGATCCACGACAGGTCTCAAAGATCCCTCTTTCCTCTCTACCAGAAACAACCTGGAGTAAAACCCTGAACCCCTCTTGCTCTTTGGAACCAAATGAATGGCACCCTAGTCCAATAGACCCTGCAACACTCCTAGGAAATGAAACAATTCTGCAAAAGGTTGAAGGATACCAGAGAAGAAAGGGAGGGTTTTCTAGGCTTATACTACACCTGGTGGATAATGGACAGAACCCAAGAGTCTGTGGTGATTTTCTGCCAAACTGGGAAAGAGGGAGAAATCCTGAGGGACAAGGAAACCTGGCTGAGAGAAAGACTGAAGAATGTCAGTTGGATGCAGACTTATCAGGAAAGGACAGCTTTTGGGAGCCAGGCATTAAAGTATGCTTATCAGAAAGAAATGGGCATAGGAGCCTTCCTACCCTTGTAAGACTGTCTAGCCAGTTAGAACACAAACGCAGTTTTTACATGCTAGTTCCTCTAACTTGGGAAAGGGA
The DNA here is from genome assembly GCF_019279795.1 of Protopterus annectens. NCBI lineage: Eukaryota > Metazoa > Chordata > Ceratodontiformes > Protopteridae > Protopterus > Protopterus annectens. The sequence goes on along the minus strand of NC_056750.1, from coordinate 674,056,169 downwards.
GAGACAAAGATGAGTTTCAAAACTTCCATAACCTTACACTGTCCCTGCAAAGACAAAACACTTCTGGCACACAACTGACTACCAATTTTGGTTATCCAAAGGTGGATCTAGAAGCTTTGTATTAATATCTACAAGCTTTGTATTAATATCAATCATTAAGGATCGAAAGCGAAAACAGGAATACTACCACGTCACAGAACTGGAGGAAGAAGCCCTAGAAGAGGCATAAGCCGCATCACAAAGTACAGTTGTGTACACTTAACATAAATGTAGAGGTTAAGAGTGTATTCACTGTTGCAGTCATTACATTTAGGTAATCCTGCTGGCAGGTTGCCCTCAGCAGGCCTGAATTCCAAAGTCCTCGGTCCTGCGTCGGCTGCTGTCACCCCTTCCCTGACGTCAGGTCGTCAGGGGTATATAAAAGAAGCAGCCGTCATCTTCTTTAGTTTTTCTTGCCCCAGATGTGAGGTGGCCCCGAAAAGGGTTGCCAAAATTTATATATATATATATATATATATATATATATATATATATATATATATATATATATATATATTTACATGCACCAATATAAACTTTACCTTCAACTACAAGCAAATACACCACATAGGTTGTATAAATCAGAGAAGGAAAGACAGACTCCATCAGAAAAGGGGGATGGCAGGTGGGTAACCTGGACTGCAACAGTGAATACACTCGAACATCTACATTTATGGTAAGTGTACACAACTGTTCTATGTTCTTTGTGTTTTACTGTTGCAGTCATTACATTTGGGTAGAGTCCCAAAGCTAAGATTGGGAGGCTGGAGCTAAACAGCATTAGGAGCAGCTATGAGGACCTGCAGAACTGCAGTGGCAACGCCTGCCCTGGATTTAGAGTAAAGTGGCAGATGATAGTGCTTTGTAAAGGTGTGCACTGAACTCAGAGTAGCAGCCTCTAAAATGTCCTTGGTAGGTAACTCCCCTGAGAAAGGCTGCTGAAGTGGCTGCAGCTCTGGTTGAATGTGGCCTAAGGCCCTTAGGCACTGGCTTGCCATGGTGTACATAGCAGAAACAAATGTATCACTAGTAATTGCTCTGTCTTTCTGAAAACTTTGGTTATGTCCAAGTAGAATCTAAGCTGTCTATGTACGTCCAAAGAATGCAGAATTCTCTCCCTCTTGTTCTGTGGATTTGGATAAAAAGTTGGCAGGTGAATAGTTTGGTTACGACCACACTGGACACCACCTTAGGCATAAATGTTGGATTTGTCCTCAGAGACTCTGTCTGGATAAAAAATGATAAAACGTTCCACAGCCATGAGTGCCTGTAGCTCTGAAACTCGTCTTGCAGAAGTTATTGCTAGGAGAAGAGCTGTTTTCCATGATAAAAACTTTATCAGCAGTAGCACCTGGCTCAAAAGGAGACAGGGTGAGTTTTTCCAAGACATAGTTGAGGTCCCATGCACGCAATGGTGATCTCCTTGGAGGCCTTAATTTTTTGGCTCCTCTGAGGTACTGCTTTAATAAGGGATGAGAAAAAGATTGGTGGCTCTTGGTTGTAATGAGCCGAAATGGCAGAGGCATGAATTTTAATACATGAAGATAGGCCTTTGTCCAGCATCTCAGTTAAGTATTGCAAAATCTGAGGAATATTTGGCACAGCTATATCAGTCCCTTGTGTCTGGTTCCAAGCACAGAATCTCTTCCATTTTCCAGCATAAGATTTTCTAGTACTAGACCTTCTGGCTTACAAAATGACATCCATCACAACTTAACTGAGAGGTGCGTTTTGTATGACTACATTATCCATCATGCTGCCAGGTTTAAAGTCCTGAGCTGGCTGTGCAGGATCTGACTGTTTTGCTGGGACAGCAGATGAGGTATTTGAGGTAAGGTCCAAGCTGGGCATTGAGACAAGTTCCTTAGGATTGGATACCAGTACTGGCGGAGCCAGTCTGGGGCAATCAGTATCATCTTTGGCTTCTCCTGTCTGACCTTTAGGAGTACCTTGGGGAGGAGAGGCAGTGGGGGAAAGGCAAATACTGATAAGTTTTTCCACCTGAAAGATAGGGTGTCCACTTTCCATGCTTGTCTGTGATAAATCCTTGTGCAGAATCTTTTTAGTTTGTAGTTGCGAGGGGAGGCAAATAATCTATGTCCGGGCATCCTCATTTCCTTGTTATCATGCTGAAGACTTGTGGATCCAGCTGCCACTCATGGGGATCCATGAGGTTTCTGCTTAGTTCGTCTGCCAGAGTATTTTTCCTTCCTGGCAGGAATTGTGCCTGCAGATGTACTTGGTAAGTCAATGCTGTGTCCCACAAAGTCATGACTACTCTGCAAAGGGGGTAAGAATGTGTGTCCCCCTGCCGGTTTATATACCACATGACCGTGGTGTTGTTTGTCTTTATCAGTAGTTGTCCTGGCTGAAGTAGGTCCTTGAAGGCTGTCAGGGCATTTTGAACAGCTAGCATCTCTTTTTGATTGATATGTAGATGCATTTGGTTTGAGGTCCATGCGCCCTGAATGCATCTTCCTGCCCTGTGGGCCCCCCAGGCATAATCTGATGCATCCGGTGTTAGTGTCTGCCTGGCTGGGGGTAATGTGAATGGCTGTCCCTTGTTTTGGTGACAAGCCTTTGCCCACCATCGAAACTCCTGTTCCAGGCAAGGAATAAGAGAAATCATAATTTCCAGACTGTGGCAATGTTGAGTCCAAAAACTTTTTGGGTACCACTGAAGTTTCCTCATATGCAATCTTGCATATGGAATTAGTAGTGTACAGGATGCCATGAAGCCCAAAGCCTGCAGAATTTTTCTTGCAGATAACTGGGCCTTTGTTGCCAACATTTTGAAATAGGTAGTCAGTTGCCTTTGTCTGGCGTGAGATAAGCCATCTGGGCAGATGTATTTAAGCTTGCACCCAGGAATATTACCTCTTGAGAGGGTACTAGTTTTGATTTCTTTTCGTTGACTGTGTACCATAGGCATGTTAGAAGTCTTTTCAGAAACGTCAGATGCTGTAGAAGAATGTCCTTGTTCTCTACTTGAATAAGACAGTCGTCCAAGTAAGGATATATTTGTATTCCTCTGTCTGCAGAATGAAATTACTGGTGCCAGGCACTTTGTAAAGACCCTGGGCGCAGTAGATAAGCCAAAGGGAAGTGCAGAGAATTGGTAATGCATTGAGCCAGCTTTGAATCTGGGGTATCTTCTGCATATTTGTCTGATTGGGGCATGCAGGTATGCCTCATTTAGGTCTAAAGTCACAAACCAAGCGTTCTTGCCCAGCATGGGCAGAAGCTGCTGCAGAGGCAACATTTTGAATCTTGGAATATCCAGGTATGTGTTTAGAATACTTAGGTCCAGTATTGGTCTCCAGGCTTTGGCCTTTCTGGGCACCAAGCAGTGTCTTGAGTAAAATCCTTGTCCCTGCTCTTGCTGTGGTACTTGCTGAATGGCCCTCATGTCCATGAGGGATGACGCTTGCTTTTGTGCCTCTGCCCATTGATTTTTTGGCAGGTCTGGCAAACCATTTGCCCTTGGCAGGGTGTGAAAGTGAATCTTGTAGCCTTGTGACACTATATCCAAGACCCACTTGTCCTGGGTTATTACTTGCCAATTTTGAGAAAAAAGTGCTAGTTTTCCCCCTAAAGGTGATGCCAGAGGATAAGTGCTTGGCGCAGACAGGGGGAAGTCATTGGGACTGTTTCCTGTATGGCTGTGATTTGTCTTCTCCGCTTTTGGAGGCCGTTGTTTAAACCTGTATGAGCCTTGGGGCTGGGATCTGCCTCTAGGGCGTCTGTATCTGCCTCTTTGTGGCCTGTCTGACACTGGAAAGGACCAATTCTTTGTAGGCCAGTGCCTGCTAAATCCTGCAGGCTGTACCTGTAAGAAATCCTTGACTGTTTGCGTAGATTAAGCTTTGTCCATTTTCTTCAACACCTCTTCTGCTTTAACACCAAACAAGGTACCATGCTAACATGGAGCATCTAATAATTTTGCTTTAACATGATCAGGCAGATTCTGTTCCTTTAATCAAGCATGCCGCCTAATGACAGAACCTGTAACAGCGGCCCTGCAGGAGGCCTCCAGAGAATCAAAACCACATTGCAAAGTATGCTTTCCCACTTGTTCAGCTGCATGCAATAAATCCTGCATCTGTTTTCTGCACCTTCAGAATTTATCAACATTTTCTGTTTAAGCAGTGACGTAATACATTGCTGATATTTAAGCATGTGAAACTGACAATTTAAAGCCCTTATAGCCAAGGTAGCAGAAGAGTAAATCTTTTTTCCCCATCTGTCCAGTGCCCTGGAATCCCTGTAAGAGGGGGTAGGGTTTTTTTGCATTTGACGCCTTGACCCCTTTGGGACCCTGAGAGATAGTTTCTGGGTCAGCAGCAGGGTTCTTAAAAAGAAATTTATGTTAATCAGGAACACTGTAGAATCTGTCTGGCTTAACAGTAGCTGGAGGTAAAGAGTCAGGAGTCAGACTGGAGTCTGAAAGTACATCATCTACAATGTCTAACACAGGTGGAACAGCAAGGGGCCTGTGCTGAGGTAGTAAAAGGAAGTCTCTGAGCCTTTTCTTAGATTCTGAATAATCTTGGCTCTCCCAGTGGAAATGCTCCCTCGTGGTATGCAGTTTCCCCAAAAGAATAATCCTCAGGAGGAGAGGCTGATGGGACAGATTCTTCAGCATCAGAATCCTCATAGGGAGGAAGGGAATATTCCTGATCAGAAGAGGAATCAGAAGAAATGGAAACCTGATCTGAAGATTCATATTCTGTCTCTTGCCTAGGCCTCTTAGCAGGAGGGGGATGGGAACCCCTGATCAAAGTAATTAGGTCTTCGGCCATTTTGAGCATTTGTTTTTTTAGGCATGGAGGCCTGTCCATGGGGCTGTTATACTTGTTTTTTTGTCTTTAGAGGTGCTTTAGTCTTTGCCTTTGAAGCTGAAGTCATTTTAACATAACTGTGTAGGCCTGAAAACACCCTCAGAAGCCAATGCCTGCTCAGCGGCTCCTGAACCATCTGAGGAATAGTTTCCGAGGTTCCAATACCTTGAGTTTCCAGTGGCCTAGTCTGCTCCACGTGGGAGTCAGAAGCGGCCTGCAGCTCTAAAGTAGCGGGCGTCAGGGGCTGCGAAAGCACCTCACTGAGAACCGGTGAACCAGAGACTGGCTTAGAAGAAGCCTTGTCGTCAGTTTTGGACCTCTGATGCCTGTCCTTTTCTTTTTCTTTGCATTTCTTCTGAATTGCGGTAGTCGGATGGCTATCAGGCGACATCGTGTAATTAAATCTTCTGCCAAAACAGTGAAATGCAAAATCGTACCGACGCTTAACAGTGCATTGGTTAAATCTAGCACAAAACCGACAATTAGCAACGTTGTGATCAGGGCCTAGGCAAGGAATACAGTAAGAATGGAAGTCCTTATGAGGTATTCGCTGCCCACAAGAAATACAACTAACTTTTTCTGACATCGGTCTGGAGCAAGAAAAAAAATGTTTCCCCAATGGGGGTACTTAGCTTTTAATGAAGACTTCAGATCTGAAATTCGAACACGAAAATCTCAGGAGTCTGCCGACCTGCACTTGTGAACTGCTTTTGCATCAGGCACCACGCGGCAAGAAAGACTGCAGAAAATGGTGTTGGCTGCATCTTTTATACCCCTGATGTACTGACGTCAGGGAGGAGGCGACAGCAACAGACGCCGGACCTAGACTTTGGAATTCAGGACAACTGCAGGTAGCCTGCCAGCAGGATAACCCAATTGTAATGACTGCAACAGTGATTGTGCTGCCAGTTCAGATGATCTGGTAAAGGGGTAAGGTTGTACAAAGCTAATAGTCCTCTCAAAGATAGTGCCACACACCCTTCATGCTTGCTTGTATTATAGCTTCCTCCAGTGTGTGCTCTCCTAAGCTGGTGATGGGAGGGGGAAATGGGCTAAGACCAGCAGGAAAGTAGTATGAAAGTATGTAGTTAGGGAGGCAAAAAATTCTATAACACAAGTGCAGATGTACACACAATCATACTTGCTTAAGTACTCAGAGAACCCCCCCCCCCCCACACACACACACACACACACTTAAAAGCCATGTTAAGTAAAAAGCCTGTTTTACCTTTGGAATGTGACGACAACAGTCCATGCACATTAAGGCCAAGTGAATCAAGGGGAACTTCTGTGTATTCTTTATTGGTCTCCTGACCCTCCATTTCGATTGCTGCAAAATAAAAGAAATGTTTAGTACTTCATTAAAAATTCACTTTAGTGGTAACTCACTCTATTCAAACCATGTAATCAAGGGCATCTAAACAAAAGGATAAGTGATTCCACACAATATCAAGCAAGTCAAAAATGAGATGGCCCACAGAAAAATTTGAAGCAGGTCTCTGACACCCTCCAGTTCACCATGGTCATATGATGTTCATGCAAGATAAAATCTTCTTGTACTCTAAGTTAGCCTAGAAATTATAAGCCTAATGAAGAAACATCCCTCAAAGGCTGTACACAATGCTCTCAACAGCAGTCTCAGTGGAGACCCTTCTATATCACTGATGCAGAATTTTACTTACCATTTGTTTACCGGGAAAGTCCGACTGGACACAGGCCCTTTTTCAGTGGAGGCCCGGGGAAAAAAGCTCGGAGTAACAGAAAATTTTAATACACGAATTACAATAATCAAAGTATAAAGTAAACAAAATGTAGTATATATAAGAAAATACAAATTTGTTACATCATGACAACAAAACCTAGGCTCTGAACTCAGCTAGCACTATTTGTAAAGTATGACTTATGTCAAGATATAACGTTAAGACAGGCTGGTAGGCATAAAAGATTAAACACAGGGGAAGAAGTTGGATATAGGTTACGGTATACTGTGATGTATCAGAGCATTGACTAGAGGTTAGTACAGGAACATACCACTTACTTTTAGATAAGCTTTAACTGATGGCTTAAAGTGGTTAGTGGACAAGATTGAAAGAATGGAGTTGGGGAGTTCCATATACAAGACATATACCTGGAAAATAAAGATTCTCCTGCAGTGTTGTTGGCCTTGAAGACGGTGAGCAAGTTCTTATTGTTAGATCAAAGTGGTCTGGTGAACTCAAGAATGAGATTTTGTAGTACAGGGATTCTGGTTGGTTGTGTTACGATTTTTTGAGTTCGAGAGAGTTGGTTGTAAAGAACAATGATGGGAAGTTCAAGCCAGTCGAGTACCTTAAAGCTATACAATGACGTGTTCTATATGGGCAGTCAGATGCAAACTAGCAATTTTATTTAACATGCTTCTCTAGCCTAGATAGGTCAGTTTTCCTAGGATTACTTAAAATTGGAGAGGCATATAGTACAGTGGAGAGCAGATGGGTTTCTACTAATGTAATTTTGGCCATTTTGGTCAGGTACCTTTTGTGCCTATATAGACTTCCAAGTTTTACGGACATTTTTATTGTTGGGGAGATACAAGTCAAATTTTAGGTTATTGTCGATTTCCTCTCAAAGAAGTTTTGTATGGGTTGTCAGGGAGATGGCAGTACTATCACTGGCTATGATGTTACATTGTGGTTATGAGATAGATGTCTTGTTAGGTTGAAGAGTAATAATGTAGTTTTTATTGGGTTCAGGATTAGATGGGCATTGGCTAACAATGTTTCAACAGAAGTGAAAAATTCCTGTGTTTGATGATGAACAGTTGATAGAAAAATGCCAGCACAGGTATGTGCTGAATCATCTGCATACTGTATTATAGAACCATGTGGAGTAGCTGTGTGTAGATTGAGAGGGCCTAAGATAGATCCTTGGGGGACACCAACGGATATCCTTCTAGAGCACTGTTGCAGTATTCCTTAAAGGAACACCCCTCCCCACCCAAGCAGCTAGTCACTCGGACAGCATGAATAAGCTTGAAAAAGATCTTGTTTGCATCATGTCACATTCATGCTCCTCATACCAAACAGGGTATAAAAACGATGTACAGATGCAACAACCCAGAACCTTTGCCACCAGTTCAAAAGCTGTTGCCAGTTGGTTTGAACCTTTTTTTTTTTTTTTAAATGTTCTACATTTTTGCAATACCATACAAGTGCCCCCGTTGAGGTTATTTTTTTCATTTTTAATTTGTATTTTTATTTTTAAAAATGTGTTTTCTTGAGCTTGTATTTTGGGAGGCAGACTCCCCTAAGGATCATAACCAACAGTCTTTTTGTTTGGGCACTTCCAACGACCATACCTCTTGTAACATCTGTAAGGCGTTTGTGCCTAAGACACTCAGAAGAAGTTTGTCTTCCCTGGCCATTTATCTTGAAAATCAATGGCTTAGACAGCCCAGGGTTCCATGACAGAATCCTTTAACCCCAAGATACTCCTGCTTGGACAGAAGCCAGCCAAAAAGTCTTGGCTGGATTCTTAGCTCTCTATCCTCCACAGGATGTACCTCTAGAAGTAGATAATAGCTCTGTAGATCATTTTGTGTTTACATCGGATTCACCTGCTGTGACCCTGTCAGCATGGATCAGTCTTTTCACACGTCATCGGAGGCTTTTTGCAGGCAATCTGCTCCAGATGTCAAGGTAAACAGTGGTTGATAAACTTGAAGGGTGCTAGAGGGACTCTGCAGTTATTGGTCTCTGGGTTCTCTTCTCAAATCTTGCCATGGGTTGGAACCTCCAATATTTGTTAGGGCTAATGTCCCCTCTAAAAAAAATTAGAAATTGAAGCATGTTTCAGCCTGTCCTATGGATACTTAAAGGGAAAGGCAGGAGATTACTTGTTCTCAGCCTCAAGGGGTTTCAGTACCCACTCCTGCTTGGACCTCTACCCCTTCTAAATAGTTAAACTAGATTCCTCGGATGAGGATTCCCTGCCTGGTGAGGGGTCTTTGCTCTGTTTTTTAACAGATGCCTTTGCTTTTGGTTTATGGTTCTGATGAACAGGAGTCTGTTAACCCTGAGCCTGTTTCGAGGAATCCTCCTTTGGAAGGAACATTTGCTAGGATGATGGAATTCTTTAAGTGGGATTCTTCAAGTGTCAGACATTCAGAAAAGATACAAGTTGTGGCAGGTGCATAATCCTAAACCATCAGCAGCTCCTCCTATGTTGGCTGCCTTGTTAGATACTTTCATTGCTGCTTCCAAGTCTCCTGATTCTCAGCCTCCTGCTCTTGAGAAACCTAACAGGTTCTAAGGTTCCTCGGGATTGTCTACATTTTTATTTAAATGTCCTTCTGCTGATCCTGCTGTGTTGTCAATTTCTTCTGAAAAACCTTCTAAACTTTTTGCCCTCTTCCAAATGTTTGCCTTCTGATAAAGACAGCAGGGCAATGGAGAGGATTGGCAAAAAAGTTTACACTTCTACTTTGGTCGTTAGGGGTATTAATTACCAGACCACATGAGCAGGTATGCTATGGTCTTGACTGCTCAGGTTTGTCAGGTTATCGCTGCCCACCTTGATTCTGATGGCAAATCCTTTACCTCATCTTTTTTAGGTTCTGCTTCTCAATTGGCTTTTATAGAGCTGCAGCTTTGCGGTACATCATGAGGCATTTTTCTTGACCATCTCGAGTCTCTTCCTGTGGATATTATGGCCAAGTTGCTGTATGCTTCTTTGGATAATACTCATCTTTTTCAGACTGTGCTACTGACTTGTTTAAGTCTCTTAAAAAGAAAGGCAAAGACTTGCAATACCTTAAACAAATTTTGCCTCTCCTATCCCTATGTTCCACAAGTATTATCCTTCTAGATCTGCTTATGTTTGCAATCCTACCAAGACTCTAAGGGTAGGAAGGGTGGGAGATGCCCCCCGCTAAGGCTTTTCAGACTTCTTTAACCAAGTAGCCTCCTTAATTTGATCAGTCTGCTTCTCTGACAATTACCCCCTACCCACCTTTAGACCAGTTTCCTTTATCCCTTCAACTCTCCCTTTGTCCTCCAAATTGGCATCTCATCACTTCAGACTCTTGGGCTCTTTCTATCGGTCAGGGTTACATCAGGGTATGGAAATCGCCCACTCCTTCTGGAATCCCTCAAGCTCCTCTAGTAAAACTTCCTCATTTTTCTGGATGTTCTAGGGTACCTGTTGAACCAAGGGACCATTCAACCTGTCGTCCTTTCAAAGTGGGACAAGGTTTTTATTCCAGAACATTTCTGCTTCGTCAAAAGAAGGGTACATGAGAGACCTATTCTGGATTTTTCCCAGCTCAACACCTATCTCAAGATCCCTTCTTTTCAGATGTTTATTCTTCAAACTCTTCTGTTATTTCCCCAGGCTTTTTTGGTGTCCTTGGACCCAAAATATCTTACCTTTATATCCCTATTCGCCCTCTCTTCAGGAAGTTTTTGTTTTTCTCTGTGACTTCTCATTTTCAGTTCTCCGCTGGGCCCTTTGCCTCTCTATTGTCCCAAGGGTATTCACAAAATGCCTAGCTCATTTGATTGCCTTCTGCAGTCTCGAAGGCATTCATGTTTTTCCTTATCTGGATGACCTGTTGCTTCAGCCACCTTCTCCTGGTCGAATGCTGCAGGATCTACAGTTCACCATCTCTCCTCTTCAAAGTCTGAGGTTTACTATCAACTTCCAAAAGTCTGTCCAGAGTCCCTCTCAGGATCATGTGCATCTGAATTGCAGGATTCTTATGGTGCCAATGTTGGCCTCCCTTTTGCCTCCCAGGGTATTGTCATTGACAGCCTTCTTTAGGTCTCTTCTTCCCCTGACTGCCATGACAACCAGGGAGGTTCTTCGGGCCCTGGGATTCATGGCCTCTTATTCTGAGGCTGCCTCTTGCCAAAATGCATATGCAGAAACTTCAATAGTACCTCAGTCAGTTTGGCTGCAGCATAGTCACCCTCTGACTTTCAGTGTAACTCTCATTCCTTGTCTCAAAGATTCGAATGGTGGATTTGATAGTTCGCTCTCAACCCAGGTTGGCCCTTTCAGCCTCCAGTCCCTTCTCAACAGCTGTTCAATGCCTTGGACATGGTGTGTGGAACATCTTGTGGTCACCTGAAAGATCATGGTCTATGGCCTCCCTACCAAAAGTCAGACCATATCAACATCAAAGAGAAGAGTGCTCATTCTGGTCGTTCAGGCTTTTCACCCCATGTTCTCTCCAGGCCCCTTGAAGGTGTACAAAAACGACACGAAAGTGATGTGATATGTCAACCAGCAGGGAGGTGTGAAATCTTACCTCCTCTTCAGGATGGTGTTTTAGGCTTGGGAAGTGGCTGTTTGTTATTAGTTCAGGCAGTATACATTCCTTCAGAGTACAATTTTGTGGCACACACTGAGCAGGTCCCAAACACAGGCTCACTAAGAGATGCTCAGAGACATGTTTCAATAAATTGTCCATCGGTGGGGTACTCCTCAGGTAAATCTTTTTCCCTCTCCTATAAACAGGTATCTTCCTCTCTTCTGTTTCAGAGTCCTGTGTTATCTGTTCTGGAAGACGGACACCTCATCCTTTCCGTGGAAGATTTCTTTATACTTTCCCCTCCTCTTCCTCTGCTTCAAAGAGTCCTGCAGAAGACTCATCTAGATGCCACAAAAATGTTACTAGCGACTCCCTCTTAGCCAAGACAGCAATGGCTCAATCTCAATGAATCTGGACAGGGGCAATCACCACAAGTTACGTCACTGGTTGGATCTCCTCACACAGGACAAGGGGTCTCTCATCCATCCCCACTTGTCCACTCTGCAACTGACATTGTGGGGGATAGGAATTTCATCCTTTTCAGGAACCTCTCTTCTGAGGACATGCTCAGGATTTTGCACAAAGCAAGGAAACCCTCGACCAAAAAATCTTATGGCCAAATGGAAAACATTTTCGGTCTGGTGCCATGCCATGCTCATATACAAGACCCTTTTTCAGTGGGGGGGTCCCTCTGGCTCTCTATTTGTGTGAGTTGCTCTAATCTGGCTTGTTCTATTCTTCTGTGAAGGCCCATTTATCAGCCATTTCTGCTTGTCTGCTCTTGACTCCTCCTTTGACTTCTTGTTTTGAGGTCAAAACAATTTCTTAAAGGCATCCTGCACATTAGGCTTCAAAGGATACCTATTCCTCCTACTTGGGACCTTAATTTTGTTTTGGAGAAATTGACTCTGGCTCCTTCCTGAGCCTACTGCTTCTGCTTGTTTGCAACATTGTACTTGCTAGACTACCTTGCTGTTGGTTCTTACTTCGGCTCAGAGGGTTTCTGTGTTCCAGACCCTTACAGCCATTCCTTTTTTCATTTTTCACAGAGACACAGGGTGTCCCTTTGTACTACTCCTCCTTGTATGCCCACTGTGGTAAATGAGCTGTCCCTTAAATCAGATGGTAAAACTCCCTTCCTTTTTCCCTTCTCCTCAGTGTACTACTGAGAGGGTCCTGCTTACTAGAATGTGCACAGACAGCACAGGTACTATTTGAATAAAACTAGCACTGTTCCTAAATCTGGTCAGTTTTTTGTTTCCTTTCATCCCAGGTCTTTGGGTTTGGCTATTTCTAAACAAACTACCTCCTCCTGGATATCCAAGGTCATTTCTTCTTGTTATTCTTTTCATGGAAAGTCTCTATCTGCTTCTGTTAGAGCTGTTGCCTCTTTGGTGCCTTCTACCAAGGGGTCGGACACCAATTCCATCCTTGAACCTGCTACGTGGTCTTCACTGCATACCCTTTACTAAGCATTATAAGTTGGATATGGTTCTAGGGCCACAGCAGGTTTTCCTGAAACCATTTTATATGGGTTTGTTGAGAGCTCTTCTCAGCCTTCCATCTCCCACTCTGTTTTTTGAGCCTTTTTTTTTTTCTGACCCTTCGTCAAGGGCTACTACAACAATGATACAGGAAGACAGCACAGTTGTGTAAAATCTAAACATAACAAATATCCTTCTCTAAACTGTTGCAGTATTCGCTCCCTCCCACCCAGTCTCGTTTATTCTACATTTTTTCCTTCTGGCTGTGCATGGACTCCTTCATTCTATGACAACTGTTCTCTTCCGGGGCAGTTCAGTTCTGTGTAGCTGCGTCTGTACATACCTCTTATGCCCAACGTTCTGTAGGAAGAGCATAAATGTGAAGTATGGTACAAAATATTTTTTTCAAGCTCACATACTGGTCAAGCGACAGGCTGCCTAGGGCTGGACATCCCCTCTAAGGTATAAGAGAAATGCATCTGTTATGTTAAGTTAAGATTTTACACAACTACACTTTCTCCTACAAAATAAATAGGCAATGAAAGCGATGCTACTTGGGCAGGATTATCTTATGCAGCTACATCTGTTTTTCTTCTAGGGACATCATGAACCTTGGGAAAAAAACTTCTGCCATAAGCAAAGTAAAACAGAAAAAGTAAATGGAATACAGCTAAGCCAAATTATAAAACTGTTTGAGAAATTAGTACCTACATTATTCTCAGGAAGTCACTTTAAGAGAGCAAGACAGATGTACCAACAACCAAGTGATTCATAGAGCAAAAATGCCATGAAGATAGCACAGGCTGCTCTCACGTCTAGCCAGATGGCAAACCAATACCGTGAACAGGGGAAAGGAGTTCAACTTCTCAGCTCTCTCGACATTCAATAGCTCAAAGTCGTGCTGAAGGTGAATGTCTGCCTGTGGTTATACATGGCTGGTGGGTTTCTGGGAATCTGCCTTGAGATAACATGGTCTTTAACAAATATGGATACTCCACTACAGTTCCCATCATGTCTAAACTTGTGGTAGGCACAACACCCTAGTAGAAGGGGGACTGCTTTCTGCACTTTTAAACCAAGATTCAGTAATAAACGATTATACTCCAAATGCAAAAAGGCTTCAATGTTAGGCTGTTATTTCAATTCTTAGCACTGAACAGCATTACACTGATGCTGTTCAGCATTTTGTTACATTTATCGTTAAGTACAGCCATTACATGGATTCTGCCTAAAAAGGAGCTAGATTGGTAGCACAGGCTTTAGCCAGTATGCGGAAGCTCTGGAAAGTACAGTTGTGTAAAATCTTACTGTAAGAGTAGCTGCCCTTCCCTTCACTTTTCATAGGTGTTTACTAGGCTAATGACCACAAAAGGGCCTTTTTAAGCCTAGCCATGCATCCCAAATCACTGACAAGTTCTGATACCTTTTAAAAGGTTAAGTATGGGCCTGGGAAATGACCCACTTACAGGTTACCTGTGTCCAGTAGAGACATAGGTACCAAACTAGGGATGAATTTCTGGTTTCACATGCAATTGTCCAAATTGGACTTGAACTGGATTATGGAGGAACTCTGCTTCACATAGTGGGGAGCCTGTTCCATAGACGGGGTAAGTCTCTCGGACACACACCTATCTCTTCAGCAGGTCCTATTTATATCACAGGCAAGGTTTAAGTCTTTAGAATGGGTACTTCTGGTGCTGTTTGTTTTGTGGATATGCAGGAAGTCCATCAGAGTGGGGTCTGACAACGTCCTGTACGCCAGGCATAGATCTCCCCTCAAAAGCCTGTAGGAGACTGAATACAAGGATAGGGCCTTGAGGCAGTTTGCACAGGACATATTACTTGTGCCCTGTATTCTTTTAGTAAGGAACCTCTGTGAACGTTCCAGTTGTTGGATATGCCTGGTTAGGTACATACCAAAGGGGGCACTGTACTCAATGACAGGTCAGACGACTGCCGAATACAGTGCAACAATAACTTCCTTGGACTTGGTTGCCATGCCTTTGTTTAAAAGTTGTGCAACACAGAATGTTTTCCTCACCACTGTAGACATGTGATGATCAAAGGCTAGTTTACTGTGTGTGCCCCCAAGTCCCTGACTACTACACGTCAGCTCTAAGGGGTGTTATGTCAATGTGATAACCAGGAATGGATGACTTCCCAAAGGATACTATTATGCATTTCTTGGCAATTAGTTTTAGTCCTTGCCTCTGATAGCAGTTGTCTGTGTCAGCCCTTCCTGGAGAACATTTGTGTCAGTATGAGATTCAATGACAACTCCTAATTTGGAATCTGCAAATTTAGTAAGCCAGAGACAAATGACATTGGCCTTGACATCTAACAAGTAAATGCCAGAAAGGAGTGGTCCAGGGACTGATCCCAGAGGGACTCAACTTGTGACTGGCCTCTTTGCAGAGGTGGACTCCCCAATTCTAACTTCCTAGGTCCCATCTGTGAGCCTGTTGGCTATCCCACTGGGTGACATACGGGTTTGTACATAACCTCTTGAGTTCATCAATAATGCCCGAGTGGAGTATTTTGTCAAATGCCTTGGCCAGGTCAGGGCAGGCAGTGTGAACGATTTTGCCCTTATCCATTGCTTTGGTGACCTTTTCAAAGAAGTCCACCAGGTTGAGTAGGCATAATCTGCCCTTGAGTAAACCAAACTGGATTGGGTCCAGCATCTGTAGGGTTACTATACCTCTACTGATCATCTCCATGATAATTCTTTCCATAGCTTTACATATACGACTAGTAAAACTAATGGGTCTGTAGTTTCTACGGTCGGTAGATGGCCCACCTTCGTGCAGAGGGATGACCGTTACCTTTCTCCATTCATAAGGTATGAAAGCCTGTTTGGAGGCTACAGTTTAATTCCAGAGGCCCTGATAGGTCATGTTTCATGCCACTGAAAAGGCATCCTGGGATATTGTCTGGGCTCACTGATGCAGTATTCCTGGTCTTAGAAACAACATTAAGGAACTGCTCCCTAATGATAGTAGGGGGAGTTGCATTTTATATTATTTCCGGAAATAAGGCTAAGGCGGGAGAAAGGAGCAAAGTTGAAGCTGGATTTGTCAGCCAGGAGGTTTGCTACATCTGCTCTGTATAGGTGGCTCCACTTACAATGAGCTCTGCATACAACTGTGGATTGCCTTTGAGGTTGCAGACATAGCTAAAGAATACTTTGTGGTTGTCCTTGGCCTTTTAAGACAAACTTGCCTCAAATTTGGCTTTGGTAGACTGTCCTCTGAGTTGTTTGTTTAGTTTGATGAAAGTGCTTTTATTCTACTGGGTGTGGCACCTCCTAATTTTTGCCATGATTTTCTTCCTCCTGTTATACATCCGACTGATCTTGTGATTCCACAAGGATGGCTTGTTTGAGTTAGTTCTCTACTTCTTCCTAGTGGGCCTCTATGCAGCTATTAACATGCTTGTACAGAAAAGTTCTGCATAGGCAAAAGTGTTCTCAGGGTTTATGAGGGCTTGAAGATTTGCCAGGTTCTCACTTAATATCAGGAGGTTAGCCTTAGAAAAGTTACTGAATATTCCCGGTTTGTTTGGGGGTCCAGGTTTTATTTTTACTTCAAAGGAGACCATTTTGTCATCTGACCTTACCAGGGAAGGCATTACAGTAGGGGGTGTGCAGCAGTCTACCATATTAGTGAGGATCAGATCCAGTAGGGTTGCACCTCTGATTGGTGTATTGGTCGAGGGAGTTTGTGCTGACAAAATCCAGGTATCTCTGTGCATGTACGTTTGGTGTTGTATAGGATTCCCAGTTAATAGTGGAGTAATTAAAGTCACCCATGAATATGGCACTGGGTTGGATGGTTAGTGTTTCTAGTAAAGTTAAATACATCGGGCGCTAGAATCCGCCACATAACACAAGCACTCGGGTCACTCCATGGCAAGTACAAATATGACACAGTCATTGTCCATGCTGGTGTGAACGACCTGAGACGTACCTCCCTGGACTACATGAAAAGAGACATAGAGGAGCTCTCTGATTATGTAGCCCAGGCAGGTATGACCCTAACCCTGAGCAGTATCCTTCCTTCACCAAGAATGATGCCACAATATAGAGACAAGATGATCAGCTTTAACAATTGGCTTAATGTCTGGTGTCATTCAAAGGGGATCCAGTGTCTGTCTGCCTGGGATGACATGCTTGATAAGCCACGCTGCTTCGCAAGGGACGGCTTGCACCTGTCACCCTGGGATTCCGGATATTGGCTAAGGCTCTTGCCACCCCATAGTGCCTTTTTAGGCAAGGCTCAAATTCTAAACCTACCACCCTAGAAAACAAAAATGGGAAGAAACTGAGGGTAATGCTGCTCAATGCCAGAAGTCTAAATCTCAAAATGCACGACTCGAGGCCCTTCTCAGTATGGAGAACATCGATGTCTGTGCTGTAACTGAAACCTGGTTCAAGGCTCCTGAGAGCACCCGGCACTATTAGGTTTTACCTCATATCATGCCCGCCCCAAAACCCGGACCACACCACAAAAGGAGGGGGTGTATCCATATTCATAAAGGATACACACACCTCCAGGTTGGTGGCAACGCACGAAGCTTCGGAAACCATCCAGGTGCAACTAACCATAGGCAAAACTGCTCTACAAATTGTAGCATGCTACAGGCCACCCTCTCAAACTCAGGAACCCCACACAGCCTTCCTGAAGACACTGGAGGGTATAAATGTATCTCTAAACACCATCATATTGGGTGACTTCAACTACCCGAATATAGACTGGGAACATTACTCAAGCCCTAACTTTCTAGCCCAACGGTTCCTGGAGTTCATAAATTAATGCCATGGAACAGCTAGTCACTGTTCCCACGAGAGGAGAAAATATACTAGATCTCATTGTCACAAACATGGGGACAAAATGCTCCACACCGAAGTATATCCTCATTGGTGAGATCTGATCATAAACTAATCTCACTGGAAATCCACATCCCGCCCACCCCAAGCAAAGACCATAGTGAAGAACTTCTAAAGCAAACTTCACACTACTCAAGACTGGTGTGGTATCCTTCAAGGCCCCTGAGCCAGAGGAAACCACAACCCAAGCTGGAAGCCCTTACAAATGCCTTCTATGAACACCTCCAGGACTGCATGGATCAGGCAATCCCAAATAAAACCAAGACTCTTTCCACAAAGGGCAAACGTCCAGTCTGGTGGACCCCAGCCATTAACAAACTTTACAATAAGAGGAGAAAGCTATTACATGATAGAACAAAATCCATAAAAGGGAAGTCACCCCTGATCATTATTAGTAAAAAATACGAGCACTCATAAAATCAACTAAGGCCAATTTTGAGAGAAAAATTGCCATGGATTCAAAGGACAATCATAAGGCCTTTTTCAGCTATGTTAGGAACCTGGGTGGAAACTCCCAGATATGCTCAGAATTAGTCCAAAATGATACAAAAATCACTGAACCCACAGACATTGCCAACATACTGGCAGACAGGTTCAGTGCAAACTTCACCCCTCTCCCCTAAAGGAGAGATAACTATCCCAGCCGAGTGTAGCCTCCCGACATCTCAAATGCGCAGGTGAAAGCTGCTCTCTAAAGCTAAAAACACAGCATCAATGGGACCGGATGGTGTCCCCGGCTGTGTGCTACACGAGCTAAATGAGGAATTAAACCCACACATAAGGCAGCTGTTTAATCTCAGCCTTACCACAGGATACGTGCCCAAGGAGTGGCGACGGCAACTGTGGTCCCACTCCACAAAGGCGGTGCCTCTACGGACCCTGGTAATTACCGCCCATAAGCTTAACAAGTCTAGTCTGCAAAGCTATGGAGAGGATCATAATGGAGCTCATAAACAAAGATATAGGGACTTGCAGACATTGGACCCGACCCAGTTTGGCTTTGTCAAGGGAAGATCATGCCTTTTGAACTTGGTTGACTTCTTCAAACAGTCACCAAGGCCATTGATGAGGGAAAGGCAGTCCATACAGCCTACCTTGACCTTGCAAAGGCTACACAATACCCCACTCGGGTATTGTAGAAAAACTTACCAGCTTAAATGTAAACCCATATGTCACAAGATGGGTTGCAAACTGGCTTAAGGACAGAACCCACAGGGTTAGAGTTGCTGGCGCTGTGTCAGACTCCAAGCCGGTCACAAGTGGTGTCCCACAGGGCTCGGTCCTTGGCCCCCTATTGTTTGGCATCTACTTCTCAGAAGTACAGAACAACATGGGAGGACTTTGGCTGACAAAGTTTGCAGACGACTGCAAACTGGGCGCCATAGTGGAAAGTGCATCGGACACGGATATCCTTCAGAAGGGACTCACGGAAACAGATAGCTGGTGCCAGAGCCATGGCCTGAAGTTAAACGCCAAAATATGTATAGTCATACCCTTCGGGAAAAACAAGGTAACCCCAAGCTACCATATAGGTGGCAATCCACTAAGCACAGAAGAGGTTATCAGGGACCTGGGGACCCAGGTTGACAGTGGCCTTTCTTTTGACACTCACATTGCTAAAGTGGTTACAAAGACCTTCTACATTGCCCACCTGATCATGAAGGGATTCACATCCAGATCTAGTGAGGTCATTGTTCCCTGTACTCTTCACTTATCAGACCAATGATCGAGTACAATGCCCCATTCGGATGTATCTCACCCGACATCTGCAGCAATTGAGAGACCCCAAAAGTTCCTCAGCAAAAGGATAAAGGGACTCCAAAATCTGTCATATGCTGCCAGATTGAAGAAACTCCAGCTCTATTCAGTCGCATACCGCCTGCTCAGAGGTGACATGTGCCTGACATACAAGGCCATGTCCAACCCGAATTAATGGACATGCTCCACCTCAAAAAATCCAAATCCACCAAAACCACTAGAGCAAGCGACTTAAACCTTAGCACGGATATAAATAGGACGTGCTGGAGGGATAGATTTATCACTCAGAGACTCTATGCTGTGGAATAAAATCCCGGTCCATGTGAGGCAGAGCACCTCGCTGACTCTGTTCAAGAGAAATCTAGACCTGTGGATGGGAGATCGTAGGTTTACCCCAGGAATCATCTCTGTGTCACTGCTGGACAGAGGCACAACAAACTAATGGGCACAGTATTTTTTCATATAAGGGGTGGCGTAAGCCACAATAATTTGGGCTAGGCTTATAAATGCCTTAGGGCAGATAGCCTAGTATAAACCTATGAACCTATGAACATGGTATGGGTTTTCCTTGGTCATAGAGGGGGACCTATACCTTGCAAGGAAGTGGTATTGGATTTTACCTATAGCGATTTGAATATGGATCAGCTCATATAAATTGTCCTGTTTGACCAGCCGTAAATTATATTTATTTTTGATGTAGAGGCACTTCCACCTTCAGTCTTTGCCTGTGAAGTAGCTGGTCTAAATGTGTGGAAAGCATTATAACCTTGCACTGATGGTGTGCTCTCCACAGCTTTAAATTACGTCTCAGTGACTGCACAGATATCAGCATTCTCTACGGTAAAGAGCTTCTAGGTAGTAGAGTTATTTGTTTAGACTCCTAGCATTGAGCAGTAATACCTTTAGAAGTTGCAGTATACTTAATAGGGATCCCCAGCCGAAGGAAACTCTACATCCAGCCAATACAGATAAGCCTTTTGGGTGTAAAGGGTATGCCATACGTCACATGTATGCACCCTGCGTACAGCATAGGACATAATGGTGACGTCTGTACATACCATCCTCAGAACTGAAAAAGCTCCAGTAGGAATGACGGTCCAAAGATAAAAGTAATTAACACAATCAGAAGGAAAAAGGAAGTTAATACTGTAACAGTGAACATAAGGATGGACACTGTTATGGTAAGATTTTTAACGGTATTATGTCCTTCCATATCACTTTTGCATTATTCTTTACAACAGGGAGAACGCAAAAGCTCAGGAAGAAGGTTGCAATGAGTAAGGGCCAGCACAGGCCTGTAGGAAGCCATGGACAATGGCCACGCCTAGCCCTAGAAATCACATCCAACTTAGTGCTTAGTAAAGGTATGCACAGAAGTCCAGGTTGCTGCCTCAAGAATAGAATTAGTATCCAATCCCTTGAATAGAGCACCAGAAGAAGTCACAGCTCTAGTGGAATGAGCCTTCATAGAAGGGAGGCTCTTCCTATGAAAATTGCAAAAAGAAATGGCTTTAGATATCCAAGAAGAAATGGTTTGCTTAGAAACAGCCAAACCTAAAGACCTAGGATGAAAAGAAAACACTGTTCACATTTACAAAAACCTTATCTTAATCAAACATAGTCAGAAGTTTCTATGCAAGCTAAAGTATGCAAAACCTTCCATCAGACTGCGGAGAAGGGAAAAAAGTGGGCAAATGAATAGACTGATTAAGTCAGAACTCACTAACCACCTTGGACATAAAAAAAAAAAAGGATTAGTACAGAGAGACATCCTTGTCTTTAAGGAAAACTAAAAAAGGAGCAACAGCTATAAGGGTTTGTAGCTCAGACACCTGTCTGGCAGAAAGCCAAAAGAACAGTCTTAGAAGAACAATGCTGTAAGGAAGCTGAAGCAACAGGCTCAAAAGGAGCCCGAGACAAATTTTCTCAAACAAAATTAAGCTCCCAGAAAGGAGGGGGGGATTCCTAGGAGGCTTAATGTGGAGGACACTTTCAAGAAACTGTTTGGCCTCAAATCTAGAGGCAAAAAGGAAGTTAAAGAAAGACGACGAAAAATAGCTGATAATAGAAGAATACGCCAACCCAACACTGAGCAATTCACACAAATGAGAGAACAAAAGGAACCTCCACAGTAAGTGGATCCAGGTTAACACAAAGACACCAAGCAGAAAACTTCCATTTGGATAAGTAAGAGTTCCTGTTAGTGGATTTCCTGGCCTCCTGCAGGGCCCGAAGCACATCCTCAAAAAAGGGTGTCTGTAAACCCCATCACCCACAATAACAACTGAAGTGTGGACATGTAGGGATGGATGAGAGACCCATTTTGTCTTGTGTGAGTAGGTCCACTCTGTGAGCTGACTTGTGACAACTGTCCTTGGTAAAATGCAGAAGAGGGAACCAATGCTGTCTGGGCCAAAGGGGAGTCACCAGTAAGATTTTTTGGGAGCATCCTATTTTATCTTGAGCAGGACTTTTGGAAAGAGGAAGGTGAGGGTAGGCATAAAGAAACATCCCCTTCCATAAAAGAGAGAGGACCACTTTCCTAAGGCAATGTGAGGAAGATATAAAATGCTATTTAGAAGTTAAACAAAATAATAAATATTTTAATTTAACAACTTCTAAGAGACGAGCATTTGAATCGTTCATAAAAAATACTAATACAGTGATAAAACCAGTGGATAAGGGGGGTGGTGGTAGTCATGAACACACACTTCTATCAGAGCAAAATATTACAAATGTTACAAGAACAAACTTTTGAGCAGATTTCTCCACTTATGGTTAAGAATGTAACAGATAAGGTGAAGCATACATTTACTGAGTTAAGACGTATAGAATTATTATCAGAAGATCTGTATAAGTTTTTATGGATAGAATATCCGACTATACCCATCTTCAAGGAACTTCCAAAAGCGCATAAATACTTGACCAAACTCCCACTGAGACCAACTGTCTCAGGAAGGGGTTGGATCACTGAGAATATTTCTATCTGACTAGAATGCACTTTAAGACAATTAATGGGACACTTCCCCAAAAGATGTGGGACATTTTTTGACCCTGTGATACAAAACTATAACACAAAGAAAGGAACAAGAGCACATAATGGTTACATTACATGCAAAAACCCTGTTCACAGTTATCAGTAATATGTACAGCTTACTAGCCATAGAAAAATACTGAAACACTGAGGCCCTACAACAGACCCAGAGAAAATTAGCAAGTGAACTATTATGGATTACTGTGGAGAAAATCTTTATGACTCAAGAAGCATATTATTGTCAAAAACAAGGGGTGGCCATGGGCACCCCTTGTGCTAATACTTGTATAAATCTTGTGCTAGCACATTGCAGTCAACATCAATGGAAAGATTTGTTATATTTTTATGTGAGATTTGTGGAGGATATATTCCTCTTGTGGGGGGGGGGGGGGTCTGAAAGATTTGATTAATTTATAGAATATCTAGAATCATCCACTGCTTTCCTATGGTTCACTATGCATTACTCAAAGGAGAGTTTAGGCTTTCTAGATGCAAGACTTCTCAGAGACGAGAAGGGGATTATACATACAACCCCATTTAGAAAAGCTTGCTGGAAGAAAGTACAGTTGTGCACACTTACCATAAATGTAGATGTTCGAGTGTATTCACTGTTGCAGTCATTACATTTGGGTTATCCTGCTGGCAGGTTGCCCTCAGTCAGCCTGAATTTTAAAGTCTTGGGTCCTGCGTCGGTTGCTGTCGCCTTTTCCCTGACGTCAGGTCGTCAGGGGTATAAGAGGTGCAGCAGATGCCATTTTATTTAGTTTTTCTTGACCAGATGTCAGGTGCCCCTAAAAGGGTAGGCTAAAATTAGGCAAATAAAACATACATGCACCAAAATAAGTTTTACCTTCATCTATAAGCAAATACACCATATAGGTTGTATAGATTAGAGAAGTAAAGATAAGTTCCAGCAAAAATAAGGGGGATGGCGGGTGGGTAACCTGGACTGCAACAGTGGATACACTTGAACATCTACATTTATGGTAAGTGTACACAACTGTACTATGTTCTTCATGTTTCACTGTTGCAGTCATTACATTTAGGTTGAGTCCCAAAGCTATGGTTTGGGGGCTGGAGCTAAACAGCATTAGGAGCAGCTATGAGGCCCTGCAGAACTGCAGTGGCAAAGCCTGCCCTGGATTTAGAGTAAAGAGGCAGATTGTAATGTTTTGTAAAGGTATGCACTGAACTCCAAGTAGCAGCCTCCAAAATGTCTTTGGTTGGTACTCCCCTGTGAAAGGCTGCAGAAGTGGCTGCAGCTCTGGTTGAATGTGGCCTAATGCCCTTAGGCACTGGTTTGCCATGTTGTGAGTAGCAGAAACAAATGCAGTGACCTATCCACTTTGAAATAGTCTGCTTTGAGATGGCCTTTCCTTGTGATGCTTTGGCATATGCCACTAGTAATTGCTCTGTCTTTCTGAAAATTTAAGTTTTGTCCAAGTAGAATCTAAGTTGTCTGTGTACATCCAAAGAATGCAGAATTTTCTCCCCCTTGTTCTGTGGATTTGGATAAAAAGTTGGCAAATGAATTGTTTGGTTAAGGGCTACACTGGATACCACCTTGGGCATAAATGTAGGGTTTGTTCTCAGAGAGAACCTGTCTGGATAGAAAATGATAAAAGGTTCCACAGCCATGAGAGCCTGTAGCTCTGAAACTCGTCATGCAGAAGTTATTACTAGGAGCAGAGCTGTTTTCCAAGGTAAGAACTTTATGTCCACAGTAGCAGCTGGCTCAAAAGGAAGTAAGGTGAGTTTTTCCAAAATTAATTGAGGTCTCATGCAGGTGTTGGCATTCTCCTTGGAGGCCTTAAGTTTTTGGCTCCTCTGAGGTACTGCCTTAATAAAGGATGAGAAAAGTGTGGTGGCTCTGTATTGTAATGAGTCGAAATGGCAGAGGCATGGATTTTAAATGATGAAAAAGATGGGCCTTTGTCCAGCATCTCAGTTAAATATTGCAAAATCTGAAGAATATTTGGGACAGCTGTATCAGTTCCTTGTGCTCGTTTCCAAGCACAAAATCTCTTCCATTTCCCAGCATAGGATTTTCTAGCACTAGGCCTTCTGGCTTCTAAAATGACATCCATCACAACTTTACTGAGAGGTGTGGTTTGTATGGCTACATTATCCGCCATGTTGCCAGGTTTAGGGCCCTGAGTTGGCTGTGCAGAATCGGACTGTTTTGCTGGGACAGTAGATGAGGTATTTGAGGTAAGGTCCAGGCTGGGCATTGGGACAAGTTCCTTAAGATTGGATACCAGTACTGGCGTGGCCAGTCTGGGGCAATTAGAATCATTTTTGGTTTCTCCTGCCTGACCTTTAGGAGTACTTTGGGGAGGAATTGTTTTGAGGGGAGGCAAATAGATATACGTCTGGGCGTCCCCATTCCATTATCATGCTGAAGACTTGTGGATCCAGGTGCCACTCGTGGAGATCCATGAGGTTTCTGCTTAGTTCATCTGCCAGAGTATTTTCCTTTCCTGGCAGGAATTGTGCCTGCAGATGAACTTAAGTCAATGCTGTGTCCCATAAAGCCATGGCTAGTCTACATAAGGGGTAAGAATGAGTTCCCCCCTGCTTGTTTATGTACCAAATGACCGTGGTGTTGTCTTTATCAGTAGTTGTCCCGGATGAAGTAGGTCCTTGAAGGCTGTCAGGGCATTTTGAACAGCTAGCATCTCTTTTTGATTGATATGCAGATGCTTGTGGACCAGGTGCCCTGAACGCCTCTTCTTGCCATGTGTGCCCCCCCAGGCATAATCTGATGCATCAGTCGTTAGGCTCTGCCTGGCTGGGGGAAGTGAGAATGGCTGTCCCTTGTTTTGGTGACAAGCCTTTGCCCACAACTGAAATTCCTGTTGCAGGCAGGGTATTAGAGTAATCATTGTTTCCAGACTGTAGCAATGTTGTTTCCAGACACTTCTTAGTTACCACTGAATTTTACTCATATGCAGTCTTGCATATGGAATTAGTAAGATGCAGGATGCCATGAAGCCCAAAGCCTGCAGAATTTTTCTTGCAGATAACTGGGCCTTTGTTGCAGTTTCCTTGAAATAGGTAGTCAGTTGCCTTTGTTTGTCTGGAGTGAGATAAGCCATCCGAGCAGTTGCATTTAAGCTTGCACCCAGGAATATTATCTCTTGAGAGGGTACTAGTTTTGATTTCTTTTTGTTGACTGTGTACCCTAGGCATGTAAAAAGTCTTATCACAAAGTCAGATGCTGTAGTAGAATGTCCTTGTTCTCTGCTTGTATGAGGCAATCGTCCAAGTAAGGATATATTTCTATTCCTCTGTCTGCAGTAAGCAATTACTGGTGCCAGGCACTTTGTGAATACCCTGGGCGCAGTAGATAAACCAAAGGGCAGTGCAGAGAATTGGAAATGCTTTGAGCCAGCCTTGAATCTGATGTATCTTCTGCATGACTGCCTGACTGGGACATGCAGGTATGCCTCTTAGGTCTAAAGTCAAGAGCCAAGCCTTGCTGCCCAGCATGGGCAGAAGCTGCTGTTAGGTCAACATCTTGAATTTAGGTATATCCAGGAAAGTGATTAGAATAGATAGGTCCAGTACTGGTCTCCATGCTTTGTCCTTTCTGGGTACCAAGAACAGTCTTGAGTAAAATCCTTGTCCCTGCTCTTGCTGTGGCACCTGTTGAACTGCCCTCATGCCCATGAGAGCAGCGACTTGTTTTTGAGCCTCTGCCCATTGATTTTTTGGCAGGTCTGGCCAACCGTTTGCCCTTGGCAGGGTATGGAAATGAAACTTGTAGCCTTGTGACACTATGTCTAGAACCCATTTGTCCTGGGTTATAATGTGCCAATTTTGAGAAAAAGTGCCAGTTTTCCCCCTAAGGGTGCTGCCAGAAGACAAGTGCTTGGTGCAGGCAGGGGGAAGTCATTGGGACTTGTTTACTTTACGGTTCTGATTTGTCTTCACCTTTGGAGGTAGAGGCACTCCACTGCTTAGACCTGTAGGAACCTTGTGGCTGTGATCTGCCTCTAGGGCATCTGGATCTGCCTCTTTGAGGTCTGAGACTGTAAAGGACCAATTCTTTGTAGGCCAGTGTCTGCTAAATCTAGGTGGCTATACCTGTAAGAAATCCTTGACCGTTTGCATAGATTTAGCTTTGTCCTCCATTTTCTTTAACACCTCTTCTGCCTTAACACCAAACAAGGTATCATGTTGTAAAGGAGCATCTAATTTTGCTTCAACATGGTCTGGCAGATTGTTGCTTTAACCAAGCATGCCTCCTAATGACAGAGCCCGTAACAGCGGCCCTGCAGGAGGCCTCCAGAGAATCGAACCCACATTGCAAAGTACGCTTTCCAACTTGTTCAGCTGCATGCAATAAATCCTGCATTTCTTTGTTTTCTGCACATTCAGAATTTGCCATAATTTTCTGTTTAAGCAGTGTCATGATATATTGCTGATATTTGAGCATATGAAACTGGCAATTTAAAGCCCTTACAGCCAAAGTAGCAGATGTGTAAATCTTTTTTCCCCATCTATCAAGTGCCCTAGAATCCCTGTCAGAGGGGGTAGGGTTTTTTGCAGTAGAATCCTTGACCCCTTTCGGGCCCTGTGAAATAGTTTCTGGGTCTGCAGTAGGGTTTTTGGAAAGGAATTTATGAGAGTCGGGGACCCTGTAGTATCTGTCCGGCTTAACAGGAGCTGGAGGCAGAGAGTCAGGGGTCAGAATAGACTCATCATCTACAATGTTTAACACAGGTGGAATAGCTAGAGGCCTGTGTTGAGGTAGTAAAAGGAAGTATCTGATCCTTTTCTTAGATTCTGAAAAATCTTGGCTCTCCCAGTGGAAGTGCTCCCTCGTGGTATGCAAGGTTTCCCCAAAAGAGTAGTCCTCTGAAGGAGAAGCTGAAGGAATTGACTCTTCAGCATCAGAATCCTCATAGGGGGGAAGAGAATATTCCTGATCAGAAGAGGAATCAGAAGAAAAGGAAACCTGATCTGAAGATTCATAGTCTGTCTCTTGCCTAGGCCTCTTATCAGGAGGGGGATGGGAACCCCTGATCAAGGTAATTAAGTCTTCAGCCATTTTGAGCATCTGTTTTTTGGGCATGGAGGCCTGTCCTTGTGGCTGGTGAACTTGTTTCTTTGCCTTTAAAGGTGTTTTAGCCTTTGTCTTTGAAGTCGGTTTAATATATTATTGTTTGGGTCTGAATACACCCTCAGAAGCAGATGCCTGCTCAGCGGCTCCAGACCCATCTGAGGATCTCCGAGGCTCCAATACCTTGAGTTTCCAGCGGCCTGGCCGACTCCACGTGGGAGTCGGTAGTGGCCTGCGACTCTAAAGTAGCGGGCATCAGGGGCTGCGAAAGCGCCTCACTTAGGACCGGTGAACCAGCGACTTGCTTAGGAGAAGCTTCATCGTCTGTTTTGGACCTCAGTTGCCTGTCTTTCTTTTCATTTTTTGTGAACTCCAGTAGTCAGATGGCTATCCAACGACATTGTACTATTAAATCTTCGCCCAAAATAGCTTAATGCAAAATCGTACCAATGCTTAATACTGCGTTGGTTAAATCTAGCACAAAACAGACAACTAAGAACGTCGTGGTCAGGGCCTTGGCAAGGAATACAAAAAGAATGAAAGTCCTTATGAGGTATTTGCTTCCCACAAGAAATAAAATTATTAACTTTTTCTGACATCGGTCTGGAGCAAGAAAAAAGTTTCCCCAACGGTGTACTTAGCTTTTAACAAAGACTTCAGATCTGAAACTCAAACACGAAAATCTCAGGAGTCGGCCGACCGGCACTTGCAAACTGCTTCTGCTTCGGGCACCGCACGGCAAGAAAGACTAAATAAAATAATGTCGGCTGCATCTTTTATACCCTTGATGACCTGACGTCAGGGAAGAGGTGACAGAAACCGACACAGGACCCAAGACTTTGGAATTCAGGCCGACTGAGAGCAACCTGCTGGCAGGATAACCCAAATGTAATGACTGCAACAGTGAAACACGAAGAACATTAGTATGCTAGCATACGATAGCATGCACCCCAGGTATACTTTTAACAGTTTAAGTGGACAGGTTGATAGGATATCACGAATATGTACTGATGATGCAAAATTTGAACAAGAGTTATGTAAGTTGGAAAGTACAGTTGTGTACACTTACCATAAATGTAGATGTTTGAGTGTATTCACTGTTACAGTCATTACATCTGGGTTATCTGCTTGCAGGTAGCCCTCAGTCGGCCTGATTAACAAAGTCCTGGGTCCTGCGTCAGTTGCTGTCCCTTCTTCCAGGAAGTCAGGCTGTCAGGGGTATAAAACATGCAGCAAACGCCATTACATCAGTTTTTCTTGCCCCAGATGTCAGGTGCCCCACTAACAGGAAACAATTAAATATAAAAGCACAAAGATATACCTCCAACAAAAAAGCAAATACACCAAAAAGACTTTTCAGCATAGCAAAGGAAAGTAGAGGTATAGCCAAAAGAAGTTAGGGGGCTGAAGGGAGGGTAACCAGGACTGCAACAGTTAATACACTCGAACAGCTACATTTATGGTAAGTGCACAAAACTGTACTATGTTCTTAGTGTTTCACTGCTGCAGTCATTACATTTGGGTAGATTCCCAAAGCTATGGTTGGGAGGAGGAATTTAGGTAGCATTAGGGCCAGCTATAAGGCCCTGCAAACTGCAGTGGCAAAGCCAGCTCTGGATTTAGAGAAAATTGGCAAATGATAATGCTTGGTGAAAGTACGTACAGAACTCCAGGTAGTAGCTTCTAGGATGTCCCTGGTAGGGACGTCAGGCTGTAGAGGTAGATGCAGCCATGGTGGAGTGACGTCTGATTCCCTGGGGGATAGGTTTTCCATGGTGCTTATGGCAGAAATGAATGCAATGGCATATCCATTTAGAAATGGTTTGCTTTGAAATAGCCTTCCCCTCTGCCCCTGCAGCAAATGCCACCAGCAGTTGTTCAGATTTCCTTTGAGATTTAGTCCTGTTCAAGTAGAAACTAAGTTGTCTGTGCACATCTAAGGAAGGCAGTATCCGTTCCCCTTTATTCTGTGGATTGGGAAAGAAGGTTGGCAAATGAATGGACTGATTAAGAGCCACACTGGATACCACCTTGGGCATGAAGGATGGATTGGTTCTGAGGGACACCCTGTCTGCATGAAAGATGATGAAAGGCTCCATTGCCATAAGGGCCTGCAATTCAGATACCCTTATAGATGAAGTGATTGCTAAAAGGAAAGCTGTTTTCCACGAAATATTTTAAGTCTGCAGTAGCAGCTGGCTCGAAATGAGGTAGAGTGAGTTTCTCCAAGACAAAGTTAAGGTCCCAGGCTGGGGTTGGAGCTCTCCTGGGTGGTCTCAAATTTTTGGCCCCTGTGAGGAACTGCTTGAGCAGCGGATGAGAGAAGAGGGGCAGTTCTGTGTTATGAGCTAAAATGGCTGAGGCATGGATTTTAATGGGGGAAAAAGACAGGCCCTTGTGAAGCATCTCAGTTAAGTATTGTAAAATCTGAGGTAAATTGTGCACTGCTGTGCTGATCCCTTGAGTGGTTCCAGGCACAATTTTTTTTCCATTTTTCAGCATAAGATTTTCTAATACTAGGCCTTCTTGCCTCTAAAATGATATCCATCACAGGTTTGCCGAGGGATAGTAAAGGAGAGATTAAGTAATTAGCCAGGTTGGAAGGTTCAGTGTTGGAACCTGAGGGTGCAGAATCTGGTTCTCCTGTTGAGACCAGCAGGGAAGGGATTCGGAGGCAGGTGCCATGGAAGGGTACCAGTGTTGGCGCGGCCAGTCTGGAGCAATCAAAATCATTCTTGGTTTGTCCTGTTTGATTTTTAGTAGTACTTTGGAGAGCAGAGACAGAGGGGCAAGGCATAGACTGATAGGTTTTTCCAGCTGAAGGACAGAGCATCCACTTTCCAGGCTTGTTTGTCCTGTTTGAGTCCTTGTGCAAAATTTGTCCAATTGGTAGTTCTGGGAGAGGCAAAGAGGTCTACATCTAGGCTCCCCCATTTGCTTGTCAACATGTTGAAAATCCTTGGTTCCAGTTTTCACTCGTGTGGGTCCATGAGGATTCTGCTTAGTCCGTCTGCCAGTGTATTTAATTTTCCTGGCAGGAATTGAGCTTGTAGGTGCACTTGGTAGCTCAAGGCTCTGTTCCACAATGCCATGGCTAGTCTGCAAAAGGGGTAAGAATGTGTACCCCCCTGCTTGTTTATGTACCACATAGCAGTGGTGTTTTCCGTCTTTACCATTAGTTGTCCTGGAAGAATGCGGCCCTCGAAGGCTGTCAGAGCATTCTGTACAGCTAACATTTCTTTTTGATTGATATGCAGGTGCATTTGACTAAGGTTACATTTGCCCTGAATGCACTTCCCTTCCAGATGAGCCCCCCATGCATAGTCTGAGGAGTCTGTTGTTAGGGTTTGGGCGGCAGGAGGTGGTGTGAAAGGTAGTCCCTTATTTTGGTGGCGGGCTTCTGCCCACCAAAGGAACTCTAGGCGTAGGCAAGGTATGATAGGAATCATTGTTTCCATGTCTTGAGAATGTTGACACCAAAGACTTTTTAGATACCACTGTAGTTTCCTCATATGCAGACTTGCATATGGAATTAGAAGAAAGCAGGAGGCCATGAACCCAAAGGCTTGCAGTATTTGTTTTGCAGACAGCAGGGTTTTTGTGGCCACTTGTTTGAAGTAGTTTGTCAAATGAATTTGTTTCTTTGGCGTGAGGTAAGCCATCTGAGAAGTTGTACTCGTGCTTGCTCCCAGGAATATAATTTGTTGACAGGGTACGAGGTGTGATTTCTTTTCATTTATGGTGTACCCCAAACAAGCTAGAACCCTTTGTACAAAGGCCAGATTCAAAAGTATGTCCTGGCTTTCTGCCTGAATTAGACAATCATCCAGGTATGGGTATATCTGAATATTTCTTTGCCTGCAAAATGCAATAACTGGAGCTAGGAACTTTGTGAATACCCTGGGTGTGGTAGATAAGCCAAAGGGCAGTGCAGGGAACTGATTGTGTGTAGCCTGCTTTGAAGCATAGGTATCTTCTGCAAGATTCCCCGATTGGGATGTGCAGGTATGTTTCTTTTAAATGTAGTGATGCCAACCAGGAATCTTTGCCTAGCATAGGAAATAACTGAAGAGTCAGCATCTTGAATTTTGGAATCTCCAAAAAGGTGTTTAGAGTAGATAGGCCCAGGATAGGACGCCATGAATTGTCTTTTCTGGGTACCAGGAAAAGTCTTGAGTAGAAACCTTGGCCCTTTTCCTCTTCTGGTACCAGCTGAATAGCCCCCATGCTTGAGAGAGAAAGTACTTTTTTGGCCTCTGCCCACTGATTTGGGGGTAGGTCCGGCCACCAGCTTGGTGTTGGCAATGTGTGGAATTGAAATCTGTATCCCTGGGAAAGTATATTTAAAACCCACTTGCCCTGGGTTATGAGTTCCCAATTCTCTGCATGAAGAGCAATCTTTCCCCTCAAAGGGGCAGTCAGTTGATAAGTGCTTGGAAATTTCAAAAGGAAGTCACTGAGACAGTTTACCATAGGGGGTCTTATTATTCCCAGATTTGGAAGTGGAGGCCCCCCACTGCTTAGTTCTGTGTGCCCCTGGGACTGAAACCTGGGTTTTTTGCTGTGTCTGGGCTTGGCTTGAGAAGACCTGGAAGGGGCTGGAAAGGACCAATTCTTAGAGGGCCAGTGCCTACTAAATCTAGGAGGCTGAACTTGTAAAAAATCTTTAACAGTTTGCATAGAGTTAGCTTTATCTTCCATCTTTTTAAGAACTTCCTCAGCCTTGCTGCCAGGTTTAAAGGAGCATCCAACAATTTAGCTTTAACATGATCAGGCAAAGATTGCTCCTTGAGCCAAGCATGCCTTCTGAGCACAGACCCAGTAACAGCAGCCCTGCAAGAGGCCTCTAATGAATCAAAACCGCATTGCAAAGTATGTTTTCCAACTTGTTCAGCAGAATGCATTAAAGCCTGTAATTCTTTATTTTCCACACAGCCAGGAATCAACATCATTTTCTGTTTAAGAAGTCCAATAACATGTTGCTGATACTTTAACATACAAATGGCCAAGGTTGCAGAAGTGTAAATCTTCTTACCCCATCTATCCAGCGGCCTGGAGTCTCTATCAGAAAGGGTAGGATTTTTAGCAGTAGAAGCTTTAATGCCCTTGGGCCCCTGTGAAATAGACTTGGATCTGCAATAGGATTTTTAAAAAGGAACTTGTGTGACTCAGGGACCCTGTAGTATCTGTCAGGTTTTCTGGGAGCAGGAAGCAGGGAATCAGGGGCCAAAACTAGACTCCGAAAAATAGTCAACAATGTCTAGTACAGGAGGAATAGCTAAAGGCCTATGTTGAGGTAGGAGAAGGAAATCCCGAAGCCTTTTTTATTTTAATCCGAAAAATCCTGGCTTTCCCAGTGGAAATGCTCCCTTAAAGTATGTAAGGTTTCCCCAAAAGAAAAATCCTCAGGAAGGGAGGCAGAGGGAATTGAGTCCTCTGCATCAGAATCTTCATAAGTAGATAAGGGTAAATCCAGATCAGAAGAATAATCAGAAAAAAAGAACCCTGATCAGAAGATTCATAATCAACTTCAGTCCTAGGCCTCTTAGAGAAGGGGAGGGGGGGGGGGGTTGGCTACCCCTGATTAGAGTTATTAGATCTTCAGCCATTCTTATCATTTGTTTCTTAGGCATAGAGGCCTGAGCATGTAGCCTGGGCATCGGGTTTTTAGGCATGGATCGAGATTTAGGCCTAAGTAAAGAAGGAGGCGTCAGTTTAATATGCAAGTCCGTAGGCCTGAATACACCCCTCAGAAGCCGCTGCCTGCACAGCAACTCAGGACCCATCCAAGGTAGAGACATCCGCAGGTTCCATAGTCAAAGCATCTCGCATACCAGACTCAGTCTCAGCAGAGGCCTGCGAATCAGAAGTTGCAGGAATCAGGGGAGAACTGGCTACCGGCTTACAAGCGTCATCTGCAGTTTTGGTCCTCAGCGGCCTGTCACTGTCTTCATCTTTGCATTTTTTCAGAATCCCAGTAGTCGAATGGCTAACCGACATTTCTAGATAATTAAATCGAGAATCAAAATATTTAGAGGCGAAAATATAAAGATGATGGATAATGTGCTGATTAATAAAGCACAAAACCGACAGCAAGGTACGTCGTGGTCAGGGCCTAGGTAAGGAATACAGTATGAATGAAAATCTTTGAGGTATTTGCTTTCCACAAGTAATGCAATTAACTTTTACTGACATCGGTAAGAAAAAAGAAAAAGTTTCCCCAACGGGGTACTTGGCTTTAGTTGAAGACTTTGGTTCTGAAACTCAAAAACATAAATTTCAGGAGTTGGCCGACTGGCACTTGCGAACTGCTTCTGCTTCGGGCACCGCACGACAAGAAACAGTTACATTTTATTTAGCGCTCTTCTGTCAAATCTAAATCTTCCTGAACAGACATTAATGTGCACATCTGACCCTCACAAATCTTATGAATAAGATTAACAATGTGCATTTTCATACCAATACCCACACGGCTTGTAAAAGATGTGCTGTTTGACCGCTTACTTACCAGGCACCATTCTAGAAATCAAGCCATTGCTACCATTACCTTTCTTTTTCATTAATGTTGAGCTTTTTTCTCTCCTCATTTTCACTCAGAGCCTTTATTTACTAATTTCCAGTCCCACAGTCAAACCAATAAGCTGAACAGTTTGAAGTTCACTAGTTCTAGGCAACAAGTAAAATTTAAGATCTTACCATAACAGTAAATGCCCTACTTCTTACTGTTGTTGTATTCTTCACTCTTGGGATATCCTGCCAAGGAAAGACAAACATTCAAGCCAGCATACCAATCCATTTACACCTTCGAGGTTGCCATACGGCAGACATATGCCTAATATACAAGGCATAAGACACACCTGTATTGAAGGCGCACCTAATCCACAGAACTGAAGTGTCCCAGAATAACCACAACAACCCCAGAGGAAAGCAACATGTACATCCAGGAAGGGAACAAGAAAGGATTTAAGACAGACTTCTATGCCAGGAAAAAGGCAACAGAAAGTAACAGGTACTAGGAGGTAGGGACAGAACACTGCAACAATGAGTAGCAGGACATCTAAAGCAATGGTAAGAATCCACACAACTGTGCTACAGCTTCCCTTATCACAGCTGCAGTACTCTTCCCTCTTGGGAAGAGTACAAACATTACTGGAAAGTATGGTTGGAGGAAGCAAAACAAGCTTCCTTCAAAAAAAACAAAGGAGTGCCCTAACAAAACTCACTGTAGCCCAAGAAATAGCATCCAGCTTGTAATGTTTGGTGAAAGTGTGAAGAGAAGACCAAGAAGCACTTGCCAAATGGATCTAGTATCCAGACCCTTTAAAAAAAGCACCAGAAGAGGCAAATACCCTGGTAGAATGAGCTACCCAACAGAAGAGGAAAGCTGCTTTCCATGAAAGGAACAAAAAGAAATGGCTTTAGAGATCCAGAAGGAAATAGTCCGCTTAGACACTAGCAGACAATTTCCAGGTAAGAAAAGAAACAAAGCTGTGTAGATTTCCTAGCACGTTTTGTCTTGTCTAGGTACCCTCTCAGCTCTCTAAATCCCTGTCACCAAGACTACATAGAGAAGGGAAAAAATGAAGATGAATGTACTGATTCCAGGGAAAACAAACCACTTTACGCATAAAAAGAATTGGTATGAAGAGACGCCCTGTTCTTGTGAAAAAAAAAACTAAGGGTGGAACTGCTGCCAGAGCTTCAAGTTCAGAGACCCTTTAGGGAGAATTAAGAGCTACCAACAATACAGTCTTCCAAGTACAATGTTGTAAGGAAGAGGAAACTGTAGGTTCGAAAGAAAACTCGATTTTCTGAACAAAATTAAGGTCCCAATGAGGAGGAATACGCTTTCTTATAGGCCAAATATAAAAAACACTTTTCTGAAATTGCTTGACTTCAAAATTAAAAGAGGAGGTGGATTCAGAGGCAGACTAGTGAAAATGGATGATAAAAGTATTAACAGATGAAAATTAAAAGAGGAGGTGGATTCAGAGGCAGACTAGTGGAAATGGATGATAAAAGTATTAACAGATGAATATGCCAAGCCAGAATTGAAGAACTCGCACAAAGAAAGGGGTGCATGATTACCCACACAAAAAAGGTCTTGAGACAACATAAAATCTCTTCCATTTAGACACAACAAATTTTCTGATAGGGGTTTTCTGGCCTCCTGCAAAAATTCAAAGCACGTCCTCAAAAAAATTGAGGTTTAAAAGGAATCCAAAACCCTACTGCCCAAAGTGTTGACTGAAGGGTGGGGGCAAATGAGGGTGAATTAGAGATCCTTTGTCTTGAGTGAAGATCCATAACTTGTGATGAATGCCCCTGGCTAGGTGAAATAGAAGGGGGAAACCAGTGCTGTTTGGGACAAACGAAAATCGCCAGTGTAATTTTGGGTTAGCCCCACATGATCTTGTGCAGGACCTTTGGTAGTAGAGCAAGAGGAAGATACGCATACAGAAAACATCCCCGCCAAGAAAACGATATGGCATCCACTTTCCAAACCAGAAGACATGGCACTCTTGACTAGAACTGAGGAAGTTGTCTGTTCAGAGGGAAGGCAAAAAGAGCTATTGGAACTCACTGAAGTACAATGTCCAGAAATGTGAAGCTTTCATTTGTGAGGATTTCTCCTGGATCTTCTCAGTCTGCCACAAGGCTGCACTCTGAAGGAAAGTAAACCTCCTGAAGAATCAAGTTATCACATAATGCAAAGTCCCAAGCTGAAGAGTCAACCTGCAAAGGTGGTATGATGTTGTGCCTCCTTGTTTGCTGATGCACCACATGACTGAGGTATAGTCTGTAAAAAACTTTAAAGGACCATGAACCCAAAGGGAGCAAAAAGCCTCAACAGCTAGAATTAGAACCCTCACCTCTGAATTTGATATTGTCTGCCAGTTGTTAACGTGACCTACAGTAAGACCATGGATGTTGGGGTTACTTGAGGAGATTCTCTAACCTTGACAAGAAGCATCCTTGCATAGCTCCTGAGTAGGGAGATGAACGTGTAAAGGCAGACCTGGATTTGGGGAAATCTAGTGAATCCACCAGTTGAGCTCAAGCTTGAGACAAGGCAAGAGAGGAACTAGATACTCCAGAGGATGACAGTGCTGGAGGCAAACAGTCTTATGCTATCACTGAAATTCTCATGTAGAGTTTGGTAGAGGGAACCATGGGAATGGTCTAAGCCATGTACCCCGGAGCTCTGAGAAACTACCTTGCAAGGAAGAATGGAATAGGTAGAAGGGACTTGCAATAAGCAGCCAAGAGAGAGGACCTTGGGAGGCAAACCATCACTGAAATGGTCTAAAACCTGCAACCTAGAACACTTGATCCAGACAGGGAGTTAAAACAGACTATTTGATATTGAAGGTTAACCCCATAATGCACAGAAGCAACATAGTGAAGTCAAAATCCTGAAGCAGGAGGTGCTGATGGGGGCTTGAATCAAAAGGTCATCCAAATACGGGAATATTACAACCACAAGAAAAATATATCAAGTGTATTCATCGAGTGCATTTGTCAAACTGTTGGTAGGACACCTATTCAAGTCACTGCCAGCTACAGGACCCCTCCAAGAAAAAGGACACCCACTCTGCCTATTTGGATCAACTTGAATCTATCAAGATCTATCCGAACACAATGGTTTTGGGTGACTAACTACCCATCCATTGACTGGGTAAATTACTCAGACTCAAACTCACTTGTCCAGGGTTCCTTGACTTCGTTAATTCCAAAGCCCTGGACCTCCACACAAGGGGTGTCAAAACCCTAGATTTGGTGCTTACCAAGATGGGGGACCACTGTAACACTAACACTGTGAGGGCTTCCCTGGTGAGATATGACCACAAACCAGTCTCAAACTACACCTGCCCCCCCCCCCCGGCAGCAACTAAATAAAAGTCTGCAAAACAGATTACAACCTCTTATGGAATGGTATAAAATAGCTTCACTGCACTCCACCCCTCAGATGCAACTGGCAACTATGCAGAGTTCTACACCAATGCTTTATACCAACACCTGTAAAACTGCATCGACTCTGCTGTACCTGATAGGACCAATACAAATTCCTCATGGAAGAGCAAACCTGTCTGGTGGACAACTGCCATTAACAGGCTTTACAATTAAGAAGAAATTACTGTCTAAAAGTAATGGGGAGCAAGCCCTAAACTGCAAACACCCCGTCTTCAGCTTAAACAAGCGAATAAAACGTATGATATCACTAACTAGTCACCAAGAAGGCTGTCTTCCAAGATAAGATCTGTAAATCCACAGTGGCAGTTGGTTCGAAAGGTGGAGAAACCAGGACATGTAAAATCAGAGTCAGATCCCAGAGAGGCAAGGGGGTCCTTGACTGATAGTTTAAGGAGAAAAGTGCCCTTCAAAAAAGCCTTGCATAGCTTAGAAGCCGCCAAGGTGGCAGAATTCTCTCCCACATGGAAATCTGAGATGGCTGTCAACTGGACTTGAATTGCAGAAAAACTGTCCCTAAAATCATGGTCTAAAGCTAAATGCCAAAAAGTGCATAGTCATCCCCTTTGGAAAAAAAGTACCCACAAACTACCACATAGGTGGTAGTCCCCCAAATATGGAAGACGTAATAAAGGATCTGGGGACCCAAGTAGATAGTAATCTCACCTTTGATAATCACATTGCCAAAGTGGTTAGAATATCCTTCTACGTGGCCCACCTAATCACAAAAGGGTTCGCATCCAGATCATAAGAGGTCGTTGTGCCCCTCTACTCATCACTCATCAGAACCATCAGAGTAAAACGGCCCATTTGGGATGTACCTTACAAGACAACTGCAACAGCTGGGAAGACCACAGAAGAGGATCACTGGCCTCAAACAGGAGAAATTACAGCTGTACTCGGTTGCATACCGCCTACTCAGTGGTGATCTCTGCCTGACATACAAGGCCATGTCCAACCCAGAATTGATGGACATGCTCCACCTTAAGAAAACATACCAGAGCGCCACACACTCTAGGGATCTAAACCTCAACACAACAATAAACAGGACATGCTGGAGGGATAGATTCCTGTCACAGAGACTTCCCATGCTTTGGAACAAGATCCCAATCTACACTAGGCAGAGCTCCTCGCTAACACTCTTCAAAAGAAATCCTGACGAGTGGATGGGAAACAAAGTTTACCTTGGGGATCACTTCAGTGGCTCTACTGGACAGAGGCACAGGGAACTAATCTAAGGGGGCGGCAAAAGCAAACACATTCTAGCTAGGCTTATAAATGCTTTTGGGCAGATAGCTAATACGTACCTATGAACCCATGTTGTGGAAAATATGGGCTAGAAAACCTAAAATGACTAGAAGAGCTGTAAAATGATCCAATTTGTGCTGCGACACCCAGATGGAAAAGCATTCCCATTTACTGGAACAGATTTTCCTAGTAGAGGCCTTGTGAGCTGAAACAAAACTATTGGAGTGGTGAAGAGAGCGGTGGTGGAGTCCTAGCCATCAAAGGAACTGGAGAAGCCAAGCGGAAAGCTTCAGGCTAAGTCTGGATGTGGAACCCCTGATGGGTGAGAGACTAGAATCGTGACTGGATCCAGTATCCAGGACGGACACGCCAGATGGCACCAAAGAGTGGGGAACCAAACTTGGCGAGGCCAGAAGGGCGCAATGAGAATGACTTTACTCTAACCATTGGGCTTTCTGAAGAAACTTGGGAATCAGAAGCAGAGGGGGGTAAGAGTGAAGTAAACTGGAGGACCAACTATGGGCAGCTCCCCTGGAGGGAATCATAGCAAAATACTTGCTGCACTTTGTGTTGGAAGGAGAGGCAAAGAGATTGCAGCAAGGATGGCCCCACTTTCGAATGATCATGTCCACCACCAAAGGATTCAGAGACCACTCAGAAGGCATCAGAATGGATCTGCTGAGCCTGTCCGCTAGAATGTTGGACTAACCCAGAATGTGCATTGCCACCACAAACCGGTTGGAAGCAATCACCCATTCCCACAATCTTATGGCCTTGTAGCAAAGGGGATGAGATGTGCCCCCCCCCCGATGATATACAAAACAGGCATGTTGACCACCTGGATGTCAAATGCCCAATGGGAAGAAAGGCTTGAAGGGCTTGCAAC
Source organism: Protopterus annectens (assembly GCF_019279795.1). Classification (NCBI taxonomy): domain Eukaryota; kingdom Metazoa; phylum Chordata; order Ceratodontiformes; family Protopteridae; genus Protopterus; species Protopterus annectens. Next base: position 674,016,659 of record NC_056750.1, on the reverse strand, counting down.
ACCAGAAGCACCACTCCTCTCCAGGACACTGGTATGCAAATTGGTCTCCAAGGGGGACCACGGGCCTTGGACTATCCGTCTCATGCAATGCCCCCTCCACCTGAGCTGAGGGGCATTTGTGGTCACCATGATCAAGGGGGAAGGAAGAACAAATGGGCGGCCTCTACAAGGAGGTCCAGAGAATGAAACCACCACTGAAAGAAGTCTTGACAAGCCCAGGAAAGTTGAACCGGGTCAGATAGAGAAGATTAGAATAGGGACCATTGTAGAATCTTCATGTGTAGTAGGGTTATCATGGCTGCCATGGACCCCAATGCTCAAAGGACCATACCCGCTGGGGGGGGGGGCAGTAGGGGGTCTGTAAAATAGACTGCACATGCTGTTGAAGTGAAAGTAACCTGTCTGGAGGCAGAAACACCATGCCATGTATTGTATCCAACAGAGCAATTATAAAATTTAACACCTGAACAGGTTCCAGCTTGGATTTGGACAGATTGATGGTTATGCCCAGGGAAGGAGCTAGGAGGAGATCATCCCTGGCTTGAAGCAGTTGATGCCTGGTGGGAGCGGAGAGGAGCCAATTGTCCAAGTAAGGAAAGACTTGGACTTCCTGCAGTCTCAACTGAGCCACCACTACCACCACCACTTTGGTAAGCACCCAAAGGGCTGTCATGAGTCCAAAGGGGAGTACTCTGAATTGGAAGTGACTGGCTCCCAGCCAGAAGCAAAGAAACCTTCAGGAGCACCTGTTCATTTTTATGTGGTTGTTTGCATCCTGAATGAACAGCAAGGGCATCCATCCATTGCTCTTCAGAAAGGGCAGAATGGACTGTAAACTGACCATCCAAAACTTTGTTTTGGCAATGGACAGGTTCAGGGTAGCAAGATAGTACAGATGTGTATACTTAACAAATGTAGATGTTCGAGTGTATTCACTGTTGCAGTCATCACATTTGGGTTAGCCCTGCCAGGGTAGCCCTCGGTTGGCCAAAATACCAGAGGCTTAGTATTTCTGCATCGGTTGTTGACGCTCCAGGACTGACGTCAGGTTGTCAGTGGTATAAAAACAGGCAGCTGACACCATTACAGTTTTTCTTGGCCTGTCAGGAGCCCCCACTAGGGAGTTAGGTTATGGTGGAAGAACACCACTAGTAGAAAGTAAATACCAAACATTCCTTGTAAGGAGAGAGAGAGAGAGGGAGAAGACAAGGGGTGTGTGATGGGAGGAAACCAGGACTGCAACAGTGAATACACTCGAACATCTACATTTATGTTAAGTGTACACAACTGTACTGTGTTCCTCATGTTTCACTGGTGCAGTCATCACATTTGGGTTTATTCCCAAAGCTGAAGAAAAGGATGGAAGCAGTCAAAAAGACTGGGGGCTGGCTAGGATGCCCTGCAAGAATGTAGTGCCAAAGCCTGCCCTGGATTTGGAGAAGCTAGGCAGAGTACAGTTGTGTACACCTACCACAAATGTAGATGTTAGAGTGTCTTCACTGTTGCAGTCATAACTGTAGGGTGTTCCTGCCGGCAGGCAGCCCGAGGTCGGCCAGAATTCCAAAGTCTGGGTCCGACGTCGGCTGTTACAGCAAGTACCCTGACGTCAGAGCGCAGAGGTATAAAGCCGTCAGCCGACACCATCTTCTCCAGCCTTTCTTGCCCCAGATGTCAGAAGCCCCCAGTAAACCAAAAAGGTGTCCAAAAAGGAAACACAAATACACCACAAAAGAAGTGTAAGAGGAAACAAACAAGGATAAGAGGGGATAGGTGGGAGGGAAACACCGACTGCAACAGTGAAGACACTCTAACATCTACAGTAACGGTAGGTGTACACAACTGTACTATGTTCTTCGTGTTTCACTGTTGCAGTCATAACTGTAGGGTGGAATCCCAAAGCAGTGAAAGAGGGAGGAGGTTATGCAGAGGTAGGGGCAGCAAGAAGAAACTGCAAAACAGCAGAGGCAAAGTCTGCCCTAGACTTAGAATACAGAGGGAGATTATAGTGCTTGGAAAAAGTATGCACTGAACTCCAAGTGGCAGCTTCCAAAATATCTTTGGCAGGAACTCCTCTGAGAAAAGCTGCTGAAGTGGCAGCTGCTCTAGTAGAATGACTTCTAACAGTACCTGGAATCTGTTTCCCATAGTGAGAATAACAAAACCTTATTCCATGAGCAATCCATTTGGAAATAGTTTGTTTAGAAATAGCCTTACCTAGAGAACTGGAGGCATAAGAGATAAGCAATTGATCAGTTTTCCTGAAATCTTTAGTTTTGTCCAGGTAAAATCGTAGCTGTCTGTGTACGTCCAATGAATGTAAAATCCTTTCCCCTTTATTTTGAGGATTAGGAAAGAAAGTAGGAAGGTGAATAGTCTGATTTAGAGCCACCTTTGAAATCACCTTAGGCATAAATGTCGGATTGGTCCTCAAGGAATCTCTGTCTTGGTGGAAAATAATATATGGTTCCACAGCCATGAGAGCTTGCAACTCTGAAACCCTTCTGGCAGAAGTCAATGCTAACAAAATAGCTGTCTTCCAGGATAAGAACTTGATATCTGATGCCGCAGCAGGCTCAAAAGGAGGCAAAGTAAGTTTCTCCAAGACATAATTAAGATCCCAAGCAGGAACAGGAGGAGTTCTGGGAGGTCTTAAATTCTTAGCCCCTCTCAGAAACTGTCTCACCAATTGGTGAGAAAAGATGGGAGGATCAGCGTTGTAATGAGCTGAAATAGCAGAAGCATGAATTTTGATGGATGAAAAAGAGAGGCCTTTAAGCAAAAGGTCTGAGAGGTAAAGTAAAATAGAGGAAATATCAGGCAAAACAGGATTAGAACCTCGGTCCTGCATCCAAATACAAAATCTTTTCCATTTAGAAGCATAAGATTTCCTAGTGTTAGGTCATCTGGCTTCTAAAAGAACATCCACAACTTGTATGGGAAGAGCAGAAGGAATCAAAGGCCCTTAAAGAGCCAAGCTGCCAGACAGTGTCTTGAGTTGAGGGTGTAGCATCTGACCCTGATGCTGGGACAGAAGAGAAGGGTTCAGAGGTAGAATCCAAGGAGGTTCCAAGAACAGGTGTTTTAAGGTTGGATACCAAAACTGCCGAGGCCAATTTGGAGCTATCAGAATGATTATCTTGGGCTTGTCCTGTTTTATTTTCAGTAATACTCAAGGAAGAAGAGGAAGAGGAGGGAAGGCATATCCCGAAAGGTTCCTCCAGCTGAATGACAGGGCATCCACTTTCCAAGCTGTTTTGTGGAAGGACCTGGTGCAAAAAAGAGGCAGCTGATTGAGATGGGATGCAAACAGATCTATCTGAGGACAACCCCAAACTGAAGTAATCTTGCTGAACAAGCTGGGGTCCAGCATCCATTCGTGAGGATCCAAAAGGTTCCTGCTTAGGTTGTCTGCTAAGAGATTCTGTTTCCCTGGAATGAATTGAGCTTGAAGATGCAGATTCAGATTTAAAGCAGTGTCCCATAAATTCATGGCTAGTCTGCAGAGGGGGTAAGAATGAGAGCCCCCTTGCTTGTTTATGTACCACATGACTGTGGTATTGTCTGTACGTATCAGAAGAGGCCCCGGATTTAGATGTTTTTGGAAGGCTAGAAGAGCATTTTGAACTGCCAACATTTCCTTCAAGTTGATGTGCCAGGCTAAATGCTTCTTTGTCCAAGAGCCCTGCTGGCAAAGATTTTGAAAATGAGCTCCCCAAGCATAATCCGAGGCGTCCGTGGTTATGGTCTGAGAAGGTTGAGGCAGACGGAATGGATTCCCTTCGTTTAAAGCACAAGCCCTAGACCACCAAAGGAACTCCTTTTGGAGGCAGGGAATCAGTGGAATCATTGTTTCCAGACTGTGATAATGCTGTGACCACACACTCTTCAGGTACCATTGCAGTTTTCTCATGTGAAGCCTTGCATTTGGAATCAACAGGATGCAAGAAGCCATGTAGCCCAATGTCTGCAGGAATTTCCTTGCAGTGAGATGAGTTAAAGTAGCCAAAGTTTTGAAAATTGAGGCCAGCTGTAACTGTTTTTCTGGAGTGAGGAAGGCCTTTTGCAAGTTTGTGTCTAGAAAAACCCCCAAAAAGATCATTTGCTGAGAGGGGATCAAATGTGACTTTTTTGTGTTCACTGAAAATCCCAGTATAAGGAGAAGACGTTGAACAAAATGCAGATGTTGAAGTAAAAGGTCTTTGCTGTCCGCCTGAATCAGGCAATCGTCCAGGTAGGGGTAAATTTGAATCCCTTGGAGTCTACAATAAGCTACTACTGGAGCCAGGCACTTGGTAAAGACTCTGGGCGCAGTAGATAAACCAAAGGGCAGTACAGAGAATTGAAAGTGCCTTGAACCTGCCTTGAACAGAGGTATTTCCTGCATTCTTGCCTGATTGGAATGTGTAGGTAGGCTTCTTTCAAGTCCAATGTCACCATCCAGGCATCCTGGGAGAGCATTGGAAGAAGTTGTTGTAAAGTAAGCATCTTGAATTTTGGAATTTCCAGGAAGGTGTTTAATACCGAAAGGTCCAGAATCGGTCTCCATGAATTTTGCTTTCTTGGAACCAGAAACAGTCTTTGAGTAAAAACCTTTTCCCATCTCTGAAAGTGGAACAGGCTCTATGGTTCTCATGGCCAGTAAGGCGTCCACTAGATTTAAGGCCTCTGACCACTGATGTTTTGGCAGATCTGGCCAACCCATAGACCTTGGCAGAGTATGAAAGTGGAATTTGTAACCTTTTAAAATCACGTCTAAAACCCATTTGTACTGGGTAATCTGAGTCCAATTTTGGTAGAAAAGAGAAAGTTTTCCTCTGAGAGGGGCTTCCAGGCAAAGAGGACCTGTAGCCCAACAGAGGGAGTCATTGTGTCTGTTTCCTTTGTGACTGAAATCTGTCTTCACCCCTTCTAGGTGATGAAGCAGTCCATTGTCTGGACCTGTAAGAGGCCTGTGCCTGAGCTCGACCTCTGGGGCGTCTACATCTTCCCCTTTGAGGTCTGTCAGATGTGGGAAAGGACCAATTTTTAGAGGGCCAATTCCTAGAAAATCTAGGAGGCTGAACCTGTTAAGAAATCTTTCACAGTCTGCATAGATTTTGCTTTTTCTTCCATCTTTTAAATAACCTCCTCAGCCTTGGATCCAAATAAAACATCAGGCTGAACTGGGGCATCTAACAGTTTAGCTTTAACCTGCTCGGGTAAATTCTGCTCACGAAGCCAAGCATGTCTCCTGATAACAGTACCAGAGGCTGCGGCACTGCAAGAAGCTTCCAAGGCATCAAAACCACAATGTAAACTATGTTTGCTAACTTGTTCAGTTGCATGCAATACATCCTGTAATTCCTTGTCCTCTGCACATGCAGGAAAAGTAGAAAGCCTTTGCTTTAAAACAGACAAAAGAAATTGCTGATACTTGAACATGTGAAACTGGCAATTTAAAGCTCTAATAGAAAGAGTAGCAGAAGTATAAACCTTTTTGCCCCACCTGTCCAAGGCACGAGAATCCTTTTCAGAGGGAATAGGATTTTTGGATGAAGCAGCCTTAGCAGCCTTAGAACCCTGAGAAATAGTTTCAGGATCTGCAGAAGGGTTCTTAAATAAGAATTGATGGGAATCAGGGACTCTGTAAAATCTATCAGGCTTAGAAGGAGCAGGCGGCAAGGAATCAGGATTCAGGTTAGCTTCAGAGAAAGCATCATCCACAATATCAAGTACAGGAGGGATAGCCAAAGGCCTGTGCTGAGGGAGAAGGAGAAATTCCCTAAGTCTCTTCTTGGAAGCAGAGTAATCCTGACCTTCCCAATGAAAATGCTCTCTCATCTCATGTAAGGTTTCCCTAAAAGAGAAGTCTTCAGGGGGAGAAGCAGAGGGAATAGAGTCCTCTGCATCCGAATCCTCATAAGGAGGAAAAGAATAATCCTGTTCAGAGGATGAAACAGAAGACACAGAAGCCTGATCAGAGGAATCATAAGGTAAATCCTGTCTAGGCCTTTTTTCAGGAGGAGGGTGAGAATCCCTAATCATTGTAAGCAAATCCTCAGCCATCCTTAGTAATTGCTTCTGGGTCTTGGGAGCTGAATCCGAAGCAGCTTGAGAAGAAACCCTTGGTTTAACTGGAGTTTTTGACTTTGCCTTTGTAGAGATAGTGATATGAGAAGGCCTGAAAACTCCCTCAGAAGCCGGTACCTGCACAGCGGTTTCGGACCCATCTGAAGGAGCGACGTCCGAAGGTCCTGCAGCAGATAAAATACTAGGCCTAGATGGCTCCACATGGGAGTCCGTGTCGGCCATCGGTTCCGAAGTGGCGTATGACTTGGGCTGCAAAAGCGCCTCACTGACGACCGCCGAACCCAAAGCTGGCTCCGGCTGCAAAGTATCCTGTTTGGGCCTCGGAGGCATATCCTTGTCTTTGCGTTTCTTTTGAATTCCGGTTGTCGGTAAGGTATCCGACGACATCCTGTAATTGAATCATCTACCGAAATAATTCAAGGCCCAATCGTACCTACGCTTGATAGTGCGAGAATTAAACCTGGCACAGAACCGACAGCAAGAAACGTCGTGGTCAGGGCCTAAGCAAGGTAGACAGTAAGAGTGGAAATCTTTATGAGGTATTTGTTTTCCACACGATATACAATTATTAACTTTTTCTGACATCGGAGGAGCAAGAAAGATTCCCCAACGGGGTACTTAGCTTGAGAAGAGAAGTAAAAACTTCGGACCGATGACAATCAAAGCACATTGTCCTGAATGCGCCAACCAACGACTTGCGAGCTGCTTTCCTCCGCACGGCAAGAAAGACTGGA